>NC_056063.1:71601683-71917592 GCF_016772045.2 Ovis aries | reverse complement strand
TCTTTCTTTCTGTCTTCTTCTTCTGGGACTCCTATAATTCGAATGTTGGAGGGTTTCATATTGTCCTGGAGGTCTCTGAGGTTGTCCTCATTTCTTTTAATTCATTTTTCTTGTTTCCTCTCTGATTCATTTATTTCTACCATTCTATCTTCTATTTCACTAATCCTATCTTCTGCCTCCATTATTCTACTATTTGTTGCCTCCAGAGTGTTTCTGATCTCATTTATTGCATTATTCATTATATTTTGACTCTTTTTATTTCTTCTAGGTCCTTGTTAAACCTTTCTTGCATCTTCTCAATCCTTGTCTCTAGGCTATTCATCTGTGATTCCATTTTGATTTCAAGATTTTGGATCATTTTCACTATCAATATTTGGAATTTCTTCTCAGGTAGATTCTCTACTTCTTCCTCTTTTGTTTGGTTTGGTGGGCAACTCTCCTGTTCCTTTACCTGCTGAGTATTCCTCTGTCTCTTCATCTTGGTTATATTGCTGTGTTTGGGGTGGCCTTTTTATATTCTGGTAATTTGTGGAGTTCTCTTTATTATGGACTTTCCTCACTGTGGGTGGGGTTCTATCAGTGGCTTGTCAAGGTTTCCTGGTTAGAGAGGCTTGTGTTGGAGTTCTGGTGGGTGGAGCTGGGTTTCTTCTCTCTGTTTTTGAAGACAATGGTCTGCTTTTCTGGTTGCCTGATGTCCTCTGCCAGCATACAGAAGTTGTTTTGTGGAGTTTGCTCAGCGTTGAAATGTTCTTTTGAGGAATTTGTGGGGGAGAAACTGGTCTTCCCGTCCTATTCCTCCGCCATCTTTACTCTTCCCCCCCTTACTTCATTTTTAACTCAAACAATGCCCTATTCAAGGAGGTGTTATCTCCATTTTACATATGAGAAAAATGAGGCTCAAGACAGCACTTCTCCAGGGTCTTCAAATCAATAAATGATGAATCTTGATTTGGATTCAAGTCCAAGACCAGCATGACTGTCATGGATGGTCATGGATCCAAGTCCCAGACCAGCATGACTGTCATGGATGGTCAGTGTGTGAAAAGTGCCAAGAACATGCCATCTGAATGAATCAATGACTGTAGCACTGAGAACAAAATCTTGGGACCTCACTCATAAGTGCTAAGTAATTTGTGTAGATGTCTTACCAGCTCAGTCGCTTTTCTTCCCTTTCATTCTAAATGAAGAAAGATCAAAGTTTGTGGGGCTTATAACAAGATCACCTCATTATTCTTTGATAATTTCCCATGCACCCTGGCTAAAATGGTGTTATTAACGATGCCTTTTAGCTTCAGTTATGCAAGATGAATATGTCCTGCAGAACTAGGACATGGCAATGTGGCTACAATTGACGATTCTGTACTGTGTCCTGTTCATTTGCTGAGAGTAGAGCCGGGGTTCTCAACATAAAAGAGAAAAAAAAAATCTAAATGATTAAGATGTGAAGTGATAGATACATTAATTGGCTTAGTATGATGAGCATTTCAGTGTATATGTGTCAAGTCATCAAGTTGTACATCTAAATATATACAATTTCTGACTGTCAATTAGACCTCAATAAAGCTGGAGGAGAAATCAATTTTAAAGAAATCCTCAATGTATTCAAACATTTTTTATAACTCAAACAGGTAACAATGGCAATGTGTTGATTATTTTCTATTAATGGGCATGATGGTGGTTTATTATACTATTTTCTTGATATTATTTTCCTAATTTTCATGCATGTTTGAAATTTTTTATTGCAAAAAGGAAGACAGAGCTGAAAATTGTCAGTTTTTATTACCCATCTTTCTGGTGTTAACTCTTTCTCAGATAATGCAATCTACAATCTAAATAATCACTCCTCACCTAATTTCCAGTTGTCTTTGAAATTCTCTACATTTTCCATCCCTATAAATGTTCAGCTACTAGTTCTTCTTCAAATATGAAGAAATTGCTTGCTGAAGTTGGGAGTCTGGTGACTTCCCTTGTCACAATTCCCCAGAATGTTCTTTCCAGTCCCAACTATCTCAGGACCATACTTGTTGTCTCTAAACTGTCAAATCTCTCAGTACCTTCAGCTTCTGGTGTATTTTTTTTAAACTAAGATTTTTTTTTAAACTTCTTAGCATTCTTTTCTGAATAAACTAATATGATGTTTAGAAGAAATGTTGAAATCCAGTGTTAAATTGTTCACAGAAGAGTGTCTCTAGAGCCAGGGGACCAGATCCTTCACTCATCCTCCTTCCTACAGGGTTACTGTGAGCCTCAGGATTTGTGAAAGCATTTTCTAAAACCTAAAAACAAAATACAAATAAAACTTTGGTTTGAACAGATGTTCAGTGAATGCCTTTCGCAGGACCACTAGGCAAGACACAGAGCTTACAAATGGGGAGATGTCATAAGACCTCTATCTGCACTTGTTTATTGATCTGAAATGGCTCAATACTACGACTAAAGGAGCAATAACAAGTGATGGAAAGAATGCAGAGAAACCAGAATCCTCATATACTGCTGGTGGGAAAGTAAAATGATACATCACAAAGTTACCACATAACCCAGCAATTCTTCTCATAGTTATCTATCCAAGATAAATGAAAACATATGTCCACTTGAAAACTTAACTACAAATGTTATAACACAATTATTCATTAAAGATAAAGGTGTGAGGGGTGGGAGGAAGAAAGTGCACACCACCTTATGAATGGGTAAATGAAATCTGGAATTACATGCAATAGGATATGTTTTGTCAAGATAGATACACTGATGTATGCCACAAAGTAGATGAACATTGAATATATTATGCCAAGTTAATGAAGCCAGCCATTGACTCTAGTGAGGACAAAACAGTATCTAAGGAGAAATGCAATCTTGTTGGACTTGTTGATTCATTTCCAAACAAACCTCAGGGATAGATGGTGGAAATTTGTATCTGTGCAAACTATAAAATATTATATGGTCTACAGCAGCGGTCCTCAACTACTGGTCTGTGGCCTGTTAGGAACCAGGCCACATAGTAAAAGGTAAGTGATGGGCAAGGGAGAGAAGCTTGATCAGTATTTACCGCCACTCCACCTCCTGTCAGACCAGCAGCAGCATTAGATTCTCATAAGGTTCACAGTAAGGTTTGTGAACTGTCCACGGAGGGATCTAGGTTTTACTCCTTATGAGAATCCAATGCCTGATGATCTGAGGTGGAGCTGAAGGGATGATGCTAGCACTGGGGAGCACCTGCAAACACAGATTATCATGAGCAGAGAGGCTGATGACACAGAGACCAAAATAAGACAATTGCTTGCAGACTCATATCAAAACCCTTTCAGTGACTGGCAAGTGAAAAGCTGCATCTGCTGGCAGCCTGTACAGTAGCATGAGTTGATGTACTTCAACTGGGCAGTCACATCTTGTGATAGGCTTTAAGTCAGAATCCGACACTCATTTCAGTGTGCGCAAGTCCTACCCATTATTTTCCATCAGCAGCTCTTCCCCGACTGCACACTTGTCTCCCTCTCAGTCTGGTGAGCCCACAGCTAACTTTACCAAAATGAGTGAAAAACAAACACAGCTGGAGAGCTTCTTTGATAAGGAGGAGAGACCCAATGATGAGAGAGCAAAAGACTCTAAGACTGCCAACAAAAAGGAATCTTCATTTAAGATACAATATCGAGAGCTCTACTTAAATTATGGGTTCATTGCAACATATATATGTGGCAACCAGTTATCCAAAAAAGTAAAGTGGCTGCATTCCATGCCAAACTGGATCTATGGGGGTGACAAGTGAACACTGAGATTTTTGACAAGTTTCAGATATTAGCAGAGATTTTGAAAGAGACTAAGCCAGGGACATCTTTTTCCCAGCTGGCGTGTGATCACCTATCTCAGCTTTCTAAAGAGTTTGAGCATTACATCCCAACCACAAAAGACTCTTGAATTGAGAAGGAATGGATCTGCAACCCATCTGTGAATAAGCCAGGTGAATCGACTTTGTTCATACTAGAAAGAGGATCAGCTTTTTAAGACTGCAAATGATGATGACCTAAAAAGTATGTTTGAGGCAAATTCACTCTACACTTTCTAGATTAAAGTCAAGGCAGAATAACCTGCCATAGGATATTCTCTGTGGCAGAGATTACCACAAAGTGCTGAAAAGCCTGATTCCATTTCAAACAAGCTATCTTTGTGAAGCAGGGTTTTCTGCAGTGACAGCAGTCAAAGCAAGATCACAAAGTAGATTGGACATAAGAATACACTTCAGGTGTCACTCTCTCCCAACACCCCTGGATGAGACTATCTAGTTGTAGAAAAACAAGCTCAGGGCTCCCTGATTCTGAAATATAGTGAGTTATATAATTATTTCATTATATATTACAAGGTAATAATAACAGAAATAAAGTTCACAATAAATAAAGTGATTAAATCATCTTGAAATCATCCCACTCTCCCTGGTCCTTGAAAAAATTGTCTTCCATGAAACTGGTCCCTGGTTCCAAAAAGGTTGAAAATGACTAGTCTATAGGATCTCTGTCAAACTGTCAGAGCTTTAAGTGTTAAACCTGCAGCAGGTATAAGAGCAGTACTAAAATAATTCAGCTGAGATAATGCTGGTCCTCAAGCATTTTTAACCAAGACATATAGGAAAATGAAATTCACAATTTAAACATAATCCTGTGGGCATCCATAGTTCTGAATATAGTGATAATTTCTCTATCACTTCTCCTAGTAAAATAGCCACCTCTGTAAACTCAGGAATGAGCACCCAGCTGAAATCTAGCCAATCATCATATGCCATGAACTTGCCATGAACCTCCCATCATACGCCAAGCCCTTTGGAGGGCTTGGCTGAGAGATAACCTCATGGCTAACAAGACCAACTGGATTTCTTCCTTGAGAATGTTGAGCAGTGAGGGGTGGGCGGGGGGGAGGTGTGGGTGATTTTGTATTGTTTTTGGACAGAATGGTATGGACCTAACAGAAGCAGAAGATATTAAGAAGAGGTGGCAACAATACACAGAAGAAGTGTACAAAAAGGATCTTCACAACCTGGATAATCACGATGGTGTGATCACTCATCTAAGGCCAGACATCCTGGAATGTGAAGCCAAGCGGGCCTTAGAAAGCATCACTACGAACAAAGCTAGTGGAGGTGATGGAATTCCAGTGGAGCTATCTCAAATCCTGGAAGATGATGCTGTGAAAGTGCTGCACTCAATATGCCAGCAAATTTGGAAAACTCAGCAGTGGCCACAGGACTGGAAAAGGGCAGTTTTCATTCCAATACCTAAGAAAGGCAATGCCAAAGAATGCTCAAACTACTGCACAATTGCACTCATCTCACACGCTAGTAAAGTAATGCTCAAAATTCTCCAAGCCAGGCTTCCACAATACGTGAACCATGAACTTCCTGATATTCAAGCTGGTTTTAGAAAAGGCAGAGGAACCAGAGATCAAATTGCCAACATCTGCTGGATCATGGAAAACGCAAAAGAGTTCCAGAAAAACATCTGTTCCTGCTTTATTGACTATGCCAAAGCCTTTGACTGTGTGGATCACAACATACTGTGGAAAATTCTGAAAGAGATGGGAATACCAGACCACCTAACCTGCCTCTTGAGAAATCTGTATGCAGGCCAGGAAGCAACAGTTAGAACTGGACATGGAACAACAGACTGGATCCAAATAGGAAAAGGAGTATGTCAAGGCTGTATATTGCCACCCAGCTTATTTAACTTATATGCAGAGTACAGCATGAGAAACGCTGGGCTAGAAGAAACACAAGCTGGAATCAAGATTGCTGGGAGAAATATCAATAACCTCAGATATGCAGGTGACACCACCCTTATGGCAGAAAGTGAAGAGGAACTAAAAAGCCTCTTGATGAAAGTGAAAGAGGAGAGTGAAAAAGTTGGCTTAAAACTCAACATTTAGAAAACGAAGATCATGGCATCTGGTCCCATCACTCCATGGGAAATAGATGGAGAAACAGCGGAAACAGTGTCAGACTTTATTTTGGGGGGCTCCAAAATCACTGCAGATGGTGACCTCAGCCATGAAATTAAAAGACGCTTACTCCTTGGAAGACAAGTTATGACCAACCTAGATAATATATTCAAAAGCAGAGACATTACTTTGCCGACTAAGGTCCATCTAGTCAAGGCTATGGTTTTTCCTGTAGTCATGTACTGATGTGAGAGTTGGACTGTGAAGAAGGCTGAGTGCCAAAGAATTGATGCTTTTGAGCTGTGGTGTTGGAGAAGACTCTTGAGAGTCCCTTGGACTGCAAGGAGATCCAACCAGTCCATTCTGAAGGAGATCAGCCCTGGGATTTCTTTGGAAGAAATGATACTAAAGCTGAAACTCCAGTACTTTGGCCACCTCATGCAAAGTGTTGACTCACTGGAAAAGACTTTGATGTTGGGAGGGATTAGGGGCAGGAGGAGAAGGGGACGACCGAGGATGAGATGGCTGGATGGCATCATTGACTCGACGCGAGTCTGAGTGAACTCCGGGATTTGGTGATGGACAGGGAGGCCTGGCGTGCTACAATTCATGGGGTTGCAAAGATTCGGACATGACTGAGCGATTGAACTGAACTGAACTGAACTGAGAAAGAAAACCTCTCTTTCCTTTCTGATTAGGGAGTTTAAGGACATGACCCATGATTGGTAACCATGTGCCCCAATTACATTGAGAGCCTTAAAGAATAAAGCAGGCACTCTGGGAAAGTCATACAGGCAACAACTATTTATTCAACACCTACTATTCCAGGAGCTAGGGATATATAAGTGAATAGGATGAGTGGTATAAAGCAGAGTCTTTGTAACATCCTGAGGCTATACAGGATGCCTCCTTGGACAGTGTGACCTGCTGGAGCAGAAGCTGTCACTTTCCAGCTCGTGTCCTCTGACTCTTCTCCAGGACTAAGGAGCTCACTGCTTATCTGCAACTCGGGGCTCTTTCTAGTTATGGAAGCACACTGGGGCCATATGAAAAGCAAGCCAAAAGCCCTGGATTCAACCCTTAACCAGTGATGGATGGGGAGTGGGTGGATAAATGCCCCAATGCCCTTGCCTATGAGTTGGAATAACTGTGTCTACCAAGGTGACCACAAGGGAAGGAGCCCAGGTGCCAAAGCAGTAACTATCTTGCTAACACACTTTTTATTGGTTTCCTTCCAGCTTTGTCTCACTTCTCCACTCCCTACATGTGTTTTCCTATGATCACTTCTAAAATAAACCACTTTCACTCAAATGTTTACCTCAAAGTCTGTGACTGGAAAACCAAAACTATGAAACCTCTGAGGAACATCATTCCAAGTACTGAAAACTATATTCACTTCCTCTTTGAAACCATGAAAACCTCTTTTAATATTATAAACCTTGGGTTTATAAAATTAATACAGTAGCACTATTCACATGATGATTTTGAGGGTTTGAAATGCATCTGGTCCAAACTGAAGTGTCCTTTAACTGTACAACACAACAAAGATTTCAAAGACAGCACAAAACTCTTTTATACCTCAATGATTTTTTACATTACACATTGATATAGTATTTTTGAAACATTGGCTTAAAAATATCTTACTAATATTATTTGTACCTTTTAAATTTTTTACATGGCTATTACAAATTTAAATTTACAGATGCGGTTCACTGTATATTTCTATGGATAGCGCAGCTGTAACCAGTGGAAAGGTTTTAGCACCAAAAATTTCTGTCTCACTCAAGAAAGCAAATCAGTAAGGGTCATATTAGTATACAAATTTCGAATGTGATCTAATTCATGGAAAGAAGTCACACTCACATTTCAGAACTTTGTTGTTAGTGATGAGTTCCCGTGTCACTTCCCACTGCATCATTTTGCTATCATATAGAACCCTGATGTAAAAAATTAAGCAAAACTTCTCAATTTGGGCCAATGGCTTCCATGGGGGCTCAGTGGTAAAGAATCTGCTTGCCAGTCAGGAGGCCCGGGTTCGATCCCTGGGTCGGGAAGATCCCCTGGAGAAGGAAATGACAACCCACTCCAGTGTTCTTGCCTGGGAAATCCCATGGACAGAGGGGCCTGGCAGTTACATCCCATGCAGTCACAAAAGAGGATGACTGAGTGACTAAACAAAAATATTAAGATATTATAATACTACTGAGAGCTTCAGTTATTTTTTTTTCAGCCTTTTGGAAAACTAGTCCATTCCTGAGATAAGTTGTCCAGAAACTGCTAAAAGTTGATAAGGGTGTCCTCAGAAAATAATATACCTAAAAAGATGAAAACCCTGCTCTCATTAGGCTCACAATCTAGAAAAGGAATAGGTACAAGGAAAATTACAGCAAAATGATACAAATAATATAAATGTATAAGTATATTCATTCTCACCTATTAAATTAGCAACATACTTTAAAAACCAGAATAGCCCACGCTAATGAAAAGTGTGAGAGGAACTGTAATCTATTGGCAAACTATAAAGTAGAAAAGCATTTTCAGAACATAATCTGCCAATATCTATTAACAGCCTTAAAAATATTCATCTTTTTTGACTCAATAGGATTTACTTACAAGATGATGAAGGCAAAAAAGTCATTTATAGAGAACTATTTATGCACAATTTTATTTATATGCAAATGTTTCTCAGAACAGTGGTTATTATTAAATTGTAATAGGATTTAGAAATATCCTAACTTCTAAGTTTACCAATAGCAACATGATTGAACAAATTATGAATTATTTTTAAACAAGTGCTTTTGAACATCTACCATACATCTACCTTTCAAAGCACTGGGAATCAATGGGCTACAAGTTATGTAAGATTTATCTTCCACGGTGTTCACATTGAAGTAGTAGGAGATAGATGGTAAAAAAGTAAATGGATGAACAAGATAATATCAGGTTTGATGAGGAATATGAAGAACAGGAAGTGAGAGTGGCTGGAGATGGCTGGCAAGCCCTGCTTTAAATTGGATGATCAAGAAGGCTTCTTAGAGGAGAAACTTAGGCAAAACCAGGGAGTCAGTCTTCTGCAAACATGGGAGCAAAAATAAACAAATAAATAAAAGACTAAAAACAAAACAAAACAAAACATGGTATTGGATAAGACAACTTAGGTGAGTGTAGATTAAAAAAAAAAAAAAGTGGAAAGGGCGACCTGCTCTTGCATCTGTCAGAGGAGGCAAACTGCTACCCCCAAGACTGGGGAGGCCCACAGGTTAACAGAGGAAGCTGAGGCTTCCTCAGGGTGAAACGACCATGGGAACCTGTGCTTGGAGAGGAAACCAGAGCCATAACTGACAAACTGCTGGAGGCTCAGTGTGAACAATCTGAGAGTAAAAACTCCAGGGGACCCAGTCATGCGGGGACTCACAAATATTGTGAGATTTACCTCCAGGAGCTTCACCAGGATCCTACAGGAATACCAGGGAAAATCCCCTCAGCCCTCCTGCTGGGAGTGGGGTGATAGGGGGTAGCCAATTTGAAATAGACCAGAACACTCAGTCCTCTTAAGAAGGCTCTAGAGGAAAACTAGCACTAGAATCTAACCCTCCAGGGTATTAACTGAGCCCAGCTGACCTGGGAGAAGGGAATACCCAGCTTCAGCTGGCTCGAGCCATTCTGTCCCACATAAGGGATGGGGTAGGGGAAAGAAAAATGAGAAACACTTGTGAGGTTCACAGTTCAGAGGAAGAGGCTCACTGAGGGGCTGAGACCTAGTCATGGGATCTGCCTGTGCTCATACCTCACCTCATTACTAAAGCCCTCTTATAGCAGTGCCTTTAATCCAGGACATCATGTCTGCATTTCAAGGAAAACTTACAAGACACACCAAAAGGCAAAAGAAAAAAGAAGAATATTTTTGAAGAGACAAAGCATCATCAGATCCAGACATGGCAGGGATGTTGGAAATATCAGATGAGGAATTCAAAAGCAGCTATACCTTCCCTGGTGGCTCAGTGGTAAAGAATCTGCATGCCAATGCAGGAGACCTGGGTTTGATCCCTGGGGCAAGAAGATCTCCTGGAGAAGAAAATGCCAAGCCACTCCTGTATTCTTCCCTGGGAAATCCTACAGAGGAGCCTGATGGGCTACAGTCCTTGGGGTCACAGAAGGGTCGAACGCTACAGAGAAAGTAAACAACAATAACATGAATAATATGCCAAGGGCTCTAATGGATAAAGTATACAGCATATAAAAACAGATGGCAGTGTGGGGACAGTTCATTTTTGGATAGTTCCTTGGTCCGGCTTATATTTCTCAAGATCTATAGGCCCCTTCCTTTGTAGTCGATACTAACGACAGGGTTTTAATCTATTGCACCTGTCACTTCCAAGGTGGTTCCCTCTGTTTTAGCTTCTTCTGCTTGCTGGTCTCTTCAGTGTCTGCTTTCCACCTTGACACAAGGTGGGGGCGGTGGTGGACACTTTTTTTAGGCTCACTTGTTCAGTCGCACTGTGGGAGGGAGGACTGTGTGGGTGAGGGAGAGGGTGGGATGATTTGGGAGAATGGCAATGAAACATGTATAATATCATGTAAGAAACGAATCACCAGTCTAGTTTTGATGCAAGATACAGGACGGTTGGGGCTGGTACACTGGGATGACCCAGAGAGATGGTATGCGGAGGGAGGTGGGAGGGGGTTCAGGATTGGGAACACGTATACACCCGTGGCAGATTCATGTTGATGCATGGCAAAACCAATACATTATTGTAAAGTAAAATAAAGTAAATAAATAAATAAAACAGATGGACGATAGAAGCAGAAAGACGGAGATTCTAAGAAAGAACCAAGAGGAAATGCTAGAGATAAAAAGCAGTGTAACAGAAATGGGGGGTGGGGAGAGACCTACAACTAGGCTTATTATTTTCAAATTAAAGAAAAATTGTTTTGGCTATAGAGGAATAAAGATAAGAATTATATCCAATTCGCCTCAGAAACCAAACAAACATGGAAGAGAGTAGAGTGAAAATGTTTTAAGTATTGAGAGAAAAAAAAACAACTTAGAATTCTGTAATCTGTGAAATGATTGTTCAAAAGTGAAGGAAAAATGAATACTTTTTCAGACAAGCAAAAATTGGGAAAGGAATACAAAAAGGCTGTATACTGTCATACGGTTTATTTAACTTATATGTAGACTACATCATGCAAAATCCCAGACCAGATAAAGCACAAGCTGGAGTCAAGACTGCCAGGCGAAATATCAATAACCTCAGATACGCAGCTGAAGCCTGGTGTGCTACAGTCTACGGGGTCACAAAGAGTCGGACACGACTGAGCGACTGAACTGAACTGATGCAGATGATATCACTCTAGTGGCACAAAGCAAAGAGGAACTAAAGAGTCTCTTGATGAGGGTGAAAGACGAGAGTGAAAAAGTTGGCTTGAAACTCAACATTCAAAGAGCTAAGATCATGGTATCTGGTCCCATCACTTCATGGCTAATAGATGGGAAAAAGTGGAAGCAGTGACAGATTTTATTTTCTTGGGCTCCAAAGTCACTGTGGATGGTGACCGCAACCATGATATTAAAAGACACTTGCCCTTTGGAAGGAAAGCTATGACAAACGTAAGAAAATCTAAAGGGAAGATGTAGAAATTCTGGAGATGGATTCACAACAATGTGAATATAACTAATGCCACAGAACAGTGCATTTAAGAAATGGTTAACAAGGTTCGTTTTACATTATGTATACTTTACTGTGTAGGGGAGAGGAAAATTCCTCTTTTACAATTCTAGGCTCTCTGGATGGAGCCTTGGAAATTCAAATGATGTAAGACAGATGAACAAGAGAAATACAGTTTATTGACCTGTGCAGCACGCACACTTATGGAAAGATCTTCTATCATGTACAGATTGCTGTTGTTGTACTCAGACAGTTTTGCAAAAGTGTTTCATGTTCAAGAAGATTCACAGAAAGGACTTCTGATAAATACAGGTTTCAGATAGATTTCAGACCATGCTAGTCAACTTTGTAAGAAATTTTATAGATCTAGCAGAAAGCCTACTGGCTTCATAAAGCTTAACAAAAAGGATTAGTTGCTGAGTGAACTGGTGAATATGGCTATGATTTTTATGGCTTTTGTCTAAAACATTACCAGTTTAAATTTGCATTTTCCAGATATAATGAAACAGTTCCGTTCAAGATAATTATGACTTACAACAATTTGGAAAATTAGACCTTTGTAAGTAGAACTAAAACATGTCTTTTCTTTCTATCTGATCCCTCCAAAACTTGGAAATTCTTAGGTTCCCAGCAGATGTATCAGATAAATAAGGAAGGCCACCTCCTAACAGGGGCAGTCTTCCACCTCTGGGTGATAACTGTATTCCCTGAAAAAATTTTCTCATCTGTAAACTGGGTACTGAAAACCAGTATCAATTTCATGGAGTTATTGTTCATGTGAAAGTGCTTACTGCAGTTCCTAGCACAGAAGAGATGTTCAATAAGCGGAAACAATTATGGAAAGATATTTCACCAGAATATTAAATTGACTGTGAACATTGGTGTGAATGTTTGTGTAAAAGGAATGAAAATGGAATTCTTGAGGTTATAGCTTAAAGGGTACTGGTGCTGGTATAAAGAGCACAATTGGCAAGAAAACAGCCAACCAAGATTTCCTCTACAGAAGAGAGATCAAAACCCAAGTCAGAGGAGAGCAAAGGTCTGGGAATGAGAGGCAGAGACCTGGAGATGTCTGTCCCCAGTAATCACCATTCCCAAAGTAGGGGGGGGGCACAGGATATGATAGAAACCCCTTCAAGTATGGCTCATGCCTTACCTCTTGCTAGAAGCCAGCAGAGTTATCACCTTTGTAGAGGAGACTCCCATGCCATAAACCTGTGTTACGAGTGGAGTAGAAAATCCAGATTTCCCATTTGGGGTCTGGAAAATTCAGAAAACAGGAAGCAACAGGCTTATGGAGTCTAGAACCAGGATGAGAGAATACCATACAGGGAGATGAAGTATGTGCTGTCCAGCTGGGCAGATGAGAACCAATTACATCCTTCCTTTAAAATCCCATAAAGCGAAGAGAAGTGAAAGTCACTCAGTCGTGTCCAACTCTTTGTGACCCCATGGACTGTCCATGGAATTCTTCAGGCCAGAATATTGGAGTGGGTAGTCTTTCGATTTTCTAGGGGATCGTCCCAACCCAGGGATTGAACCAAGGTCTCCTGCATTGCAGGCAGATTCTTTACCAGCTGAACCACCAGGGAAGCCCAAGAATACTGGAGGGGGTAGCCTATCCCTTCTCCAGCGGATATTTCCAACCTAGGAATTGAACCAGGGTCTCCTGAATTGCAGGTGGATTCTTTACCAACTGAGCTATCAGGGAAGCCCTAAAATCCCATAGCAAAGTACATTTTAAAAACAAAACAAGTTAAAAAAGCAAAATCTGCTGAGAAAGCAGAAACCAGACTTTGCTAGAGTTTAAGAGACACTAGGACAATAAATAAGAATTCTTCTTAAACGTAGGTCAACTACTTTATAATCAGTTTAGATCTATAATCTCTATCCTTCATTCTCCAGGTTACCAGTGGGTGCAGGAGAAGGAAATATCGTGTCCTGGGAGCCCTGAGACGAGCTGTCCAGTAAGGGTCCTTGGCTTCTGCAGGAAAGAATACAAGAGAGAGCTGAAGTAGAGTGAAAATGGACTGATTCAGGGAGGTACACACTCCACAGACAGAATGTGGACTTTCTCAGAAGTCAAGAGTGCCCCCAAAGTATGGGGTTGTAAGTTTTTATGGGTGGGGGATTTCATAGCATAGCAAAGAATGGAAAGAATATTCTTGCTATTCTGAGGAAGGGACGGGGAGTGTCAGGAGCTGGCTCACTGCACATTTTTTTTGGCCTTTTATGGTCAGCCTTGAAACTATCATACCACCTGTCATGGTGAGAGGGGAATGATTTTTAGTGTTCTAATGAAGGTGTAATGACTTAGAGGTCAGGGACCAAATCATGCTCAACACCATCTTGATTGTAGCTGGTTCAAGCCAGTTTTTGTGGGATCCTGTTTTTCTTAATATCTATGCTCCCGTCCTCATTCTGTTAACCATTGTGCCCCCTCCTTCCTGTCTCACAAGCATGGACACTGTTTCTATAGTGATGAGGCCATCTTAGCCCCTTGCCCTGGAGCCCAGACCTGGTTCTCTTGCATCCTGATGCCTAGACCCTTCCCTTTCCTATTTAAACAATATCCAATTATCTTCTTCAAATGAAGGACTGCAAGGACTTCCACTAATTTCAGGAGCAACATCAAACCCCTGCCAAAAGGGAGTTACTTTGTGGGTAAAAAAACCAACAAAACAAACAAAATTGATTATTTGGGCTTAGGGAAGAAATTGGTCTCTCTCTTCTTTGGATTATCACCACAGGTAACAAAGGAAACAGTCATTAAAGGTAAGCTGGTGCCCTTAATATTCCAGGAGGCCAGGTGCTGATGAAGCAGTCACTAGCAAAGCCACCAACAATTCCCTGGAGTAAAAGTAGAACCTGGGGCTTCCCAGTGACTCAGTGGTAAAGGACCCGCCTACCAATGCAGGAGACACAGGAGATGCAGGTTTGATGCCTGGTTGGGAAGATCCCCTGGAGAAAGAAATGGCAACCCAATCCAGTATTCTTGCCCAGGAAATCCAAGGACAGAAGGGCACAGTGGGCTACAGTCTACGGGGTCACAAAAGAGTTGGATTTGACTGAGCAACTAACAACAGAAAGTAGAATCTGGGTCATAAAATAAAAATCTAACCTTTTTCTTTCCCTTTGTGCTGAGTTGCCTTTCACTTGCTCACAAGTCACCTCCTGCAGAGGCCTCACATCCCTGGCCCTTCAGACAAGACTCCCTAGGGAGAAATGGCTCCACTGACACCTCAACGCAGAGGGCCGTGTGCGGAGACGCTGCTCCCGGGGCTATGATTCAAGATGGCGCCCAGGGAGCCGTGGGCAGAGACGAGGCACCTGGTACCGGATCTGGGCGCGTAGCTACATAGCTGAGCCTGGACTCGCGAGAACCCCACCCCTCTCCACTCACATGAACCACTAGCAGCAGCCCCTGGAGGCTGCTCCAGAGCAAGTTCTATTGGAACAAGCCACACCTGGCAAAGGACGCTTGTTGGGGTCTGACGTGGGATGGTGGGTAACAGAACAGGAAGAAATCCAACCCCCTTCTGCTCAATAACACTGTGATTCTCCTGGAGACCTAGGTAATGGAGAAGTAGCAGACTAGTTAAGAAAATTAGACTTAATACCATTGTAGGTTGCATCATTCCCTTTAAAAGTTATGTTTACTCTTGAAAACCTGTGCCTCTCCTCCTGATAGAAGCCAGGTGAGGCTGATATACCTTCCTGTTCTATCAGGTCAAAGACTTACAGAACCGGACTCTCAGGAGCCTCTCAGAGTGGGACTCTTGAGGGAAATCCATTGTCTGGGTGACCAGGCTCACACTAGAGCCAGAAACCGACAGCATCTCCTTCAGATGCCCCCACCCTTCCTGACCTGAGGCCCAAGAAACACCCCGTCATGCTAAACTGAGGATGTAAACTCAAGATTTGGTGACTGGCCAGGGAATGGAGCCTGACTCAAGACCTTCATGGGGATGGGGTTTTCCCATGAGGATGGGTCTCCTGCAGGAGGCAGGTAGACATTCATGTGAACAGAGTGGAAAGAGATTCTCAGTAAAAACCCAGGTTCCAGAGGGATAGTGTGGCCCTGGGGAGTTCCCCAAAAGAAAGAAAGTGTAGTCGCTCAGTTGTTTCCGATTCTCTGCGACCCCATAAACTGTAGCCTGCCAGGCTCCTCTGGCTGTGGAAATCTCTAGGCGGGAGTACTGGGGTGGATTGCCATTCCCATTTCCAGGGGCTCTTCCCAACTCGGCGATTGAACCTGGGTCTTCCATATTGCAGGCAGATTCTTTACTATCTGAGCCACAAGGGAAGCCTAGTCTCAATTTGCTAAGTGATTTCCCCTTTATAATAGGGGAAAAGACAAATTGTGAAAAACTTAAGCTCTTTCCCTGCTTACCGAAATAGATCCTGACCCTTTTAAACATATTCTGGTTCTTGAGTTAACTAAGCCCAGCACAGGGCTACAGTTCCAGGGAGGCTGATGGGACAAGAAGGTGAGATGGAAAGGGGAACAGTCTCCCCACCTCCACTCACTGACCTACTGGGGAGAGAGCCTCATCCTGTCAAGTGGACCGTGATTCAGAAACTCAGGTCCTGAGAGCAGTCCAGTGAGCACAACAGAGCAGGAGGTAAGGGGAGAATTCCACACAGTATCAGCAGTCCTGGGAAGGGCACAGAGCAGGAGGTGAGGGGGGAATTGCCCACAGTAGCAGGGAGCTCTTCTTACTGCACAGTCAGGAACACCAGGGAGAGCGAATCTGCTGTCTGTCACTACATCCACCACCTGAGACATAAGGGGCCTAAAGCAGTGGTCGCTTCTTCATTACTCAGTACAGCTGTGAGGCTGATGAGGCAGAGTTGTTGCTGGCCTCCTGGGCTCACTCACAGGCCTGCCCACAGCCGGGGTCCCTGCTGGCACTGGGTGTCTAGACAGACGTCACTTCCACTGCAGCCTGAGCTGCGATGGCTGAAGGACCTTGGGTGGCCTGGTTTCTCCCCTCATGTGGCCTCTCACCTCAGGCTTCTGACAGCTCGGTGGCCAGGGAGGGAGTCTGTGATGGAGTCACTTTCAAGCTGAGGTCTCCTAAAGGATTAGAAGGCAGCAGTGAGCAGGGAAAAGGGGGAGAGGCTGGTGAGAGGACGAAATTGACTTATAAGAGATAACAGCAAGACCCTGTGAGGGAGGAGAAAGTATGATACTTTCTAGAAAAACAGGAATAAAGTTAGTTTTGTTACTGCAAGTAATATAAGAAAAGAGGGGAGGTGAGTGTCAGGTCATGCAAGTTCAAGAAGCTAAGGAGGTTTTGTTGTTGTTGTCGTTGTTTGTTTTAATCTCCGTACTAAGAATGGGAAACCATTGAAAAGTGTTAAGCAATGGGGTGACACAATCTGATGTTCTCTTTAAAGAAAGAGCATGATTATGCATTTCTGGTTTTACAGGGGGACTGGAGCAGACTTTCTCAACCTTAGCAGGGTTGACATTTGGACCAGACAAGTCTTTGTTGGTGAGGGGACCTGTGCATTGCAGGGTGTGTCTCAGCGTCCCCGACCTCTACCCTCTGGATGCGGCAGTCACCTCCTCCCTCAGTCATGACAACCAAAAATGTGTCCAGACATTGTTGGTGAGGTATCCTCGGGGAAGCCAGTTCCTGGCTGAGAACCACTGGGCTGGAGTGAATGCAGGGTTTCCTCTGTTTTCCGGGAGAGAAATTCTCCTCACCTGGCTTGAGTGGTGGAGGTGGAGCTGAGATGAGCAGATGGGACTGCAGAGACCAGGAGATGAACCCAGCAGTATTTGGGTGGACAGACCCATCATGGTGACCCAATCATCCATCCTCTCTCTGCTTCCCTCCTTTAACATTCCACCTGCTCTGAAGAAAGAATCTGGTCTTGTGTTGGGGATACTCAGTTGGGTGGCCAAAGAATAGTATGTGGAATGTAAAGTTCTCTTTCACCCTGTTGTAGTTTGTTGATGCAACACTCATATAGTGTTGAAGTCTGATAAAGGAATTGATTTCTCAAGTAGGGTCAAAGTTTGGTCAAGGAACTGATTGAAAATCAGCAAGGAAGGGCAAAAAAACCCAAAAGTTAAAAAACAACAACAACAAAAGGGATTTCCCTGGCAGTCCAGTGGTTAATAAGACAATATGCTCCCGATGTAGGAGGTATATAGGTTTAATCTTATTTTCCCTGGTCGGGGAACGAAGACCTCCCTGCCACACAGTGTAACATTAAAAAAAAAAAAAAAAAGGAAAGAAGGCAGGTTAGTCCCAGAATTATTTGTTTACTTGTTTTATTTTTGGCTGTGCTTGTCTTTCGGTCTTTGTTGCTTTCACACGGCTTTCTTTGGTTGAGGAGAGCAGGGGCTGCTCTGCCTTGTGGTGTGTGGGCTTCTCGTTGCAGTGACTTCCCTTGTTGCAGAGCACAGGCTCTAGGTATGTGGGCTTCAGGAGCTGCAGCATGGGCCCTCAGCAGTTGTGGCACACAGGCTTGGATGTTCCACAGCATGTGGAATCTTTCCGGCCCAGGGATCGAGCCTGTGTCCCCTGCATTGGCAGGTGGATTCTTATTCACTGTGTCCCCAGGGAACTCCTCCCAGGCTTATTTTTCAATGAGGGAAGTCTAGAGGTCTGGAGAGCATACTGAGACATGAGGGCAATGGAGAGAGGGCTCTAGAATGAACTTGCTGAGACACTGGTAGCAAACCTTAGAACATCTGTCTGCAGAGACAACCATCTTCTTTTTAAATATAATTGTACCCTCATTCCCTTGGTTTTTCATGTTCTTATTCAGTCACTTAGTCATGTCCAATTCTTTGCAGCCTTATGAACTGTAGCACACCAGACTCCTCTGTCCTCCACTGTCTCCTGGAGTTTGCTCAAATTCATGTCCACTTAAGTCAGTGAAGCTATTTAACCATCTCATCTTCTACCACCCCCTTCTCCTTTTGCCTTCAGTCTTTCCAGCATCAGAGTCTTTTCCAATGAGATGGCTCTTTGCATTAGGTGGCCAAAGTATTGAAGTTTCAGCAACAGTCCTTCCAGCGAATATTCAGAGTTGATTTCCTTTAGGATTGACTGGTTTGATATCCCTGCTATCCAAGTGACTCTCAAGAGTCTTCTCCAGACCACAATTGAAAAACATCAGTTCTTTGGCCCTCAGCCTTCTTTATGCTCCAACTCTCACATGGATATATGACTATGGGAAAAACCAGAGCTTTGACTATACGGACCTTTGTTGGCAATGTAAGGTCTGTTTTTTAATACACTATCTAGGAGCAATTTAATACACTACCAAGGAGCAATTGTCATTTAATTTCATAACTGCAGCCACCATCTGCATTGATTTTGGAGCCCAAGAAAATGAAATATATTACTGGTTTCACTTTTTCCTTTTTTATTTGCCATGAAGTAATGGAATCATATACCAAATCTTAGTTTTCTTTCATGTTGAGTTGCAAGCCAGCTTTTTCACTCTCACCCTCATCAAGAAGTTCTTTATTTTCTCTTCACTTTCTGCCATTGCAGTGGTATCATCCACATATCTGAGGCTATTGATACTTCTGCTGGAAATCTTGATTCCAACTTGTAATTCATCCAGCCGGACATTTTGCATGATGTACTCTGCATAGAAGATAAATAAGCAGGGTGATAATATACAGCCTTGATGTACTCCTTTCCCAATTTTGAACCAATTAGTTGTTCCACATCTGGTTGTAACTGTTGCTTCTTGACTGACATACACATTTCTTTTTACATAATGAATAATAATTCTCTCTCCTGTGCCTGCCTATTAAGGAAGTATCATGAGGGATGGTGAGTTCCCAACCGTAAAACACTGGGAATTCATCTGATCGAAGACCCTGTCCTTAGTTCTTATTTGTTCATATCCTATCATGGCAAGTAGGTGTTTAAACTTTTTATTATAGAAATTTTCAAGCATATCCAAAAGTAGAATAGCACAATGAACTTCCACGAAACAAGCTTCAACAGTTATTCACATGTTGTCCATCTCATTTCATTAAACTCTCCTCTTTTGCGTGCCACCAGTATTTAGCACAATTCCCAGATACATATTTCACCCACTGATACTCCAGTACACATTTCTAAGAGCTAAACACTTGAGAAAGATAAACACAGTACCATCATCCCTTTACTAATCACCTTAACATTAATATATAAATGTGTGTACAGATATATATATTCACACTCAGTACAGTATCTCAAGAGCATCTTAAGAAATGGACAGTTGCCTGCTAAAACCTTAGTGCTAGGATTTCACTACAGTTTTCTTCAGATCCATCAGCCTTTATAAGCATACACATATAATTCAACATACAATCCTTTATGTATTGAACCCAAGAGGTTGTTCCAATGATCACTGCTTCCTTTTCTATTTTTTAATTAAATTTATTTATTTTAATTGGATGCTAATTACAATATTGTATTGGTTTTGCCATACATTGACATGAATCCACCACAGGTGTACATATGTTCCCTAACCTGGACCCCCCTCCCACCTCCCTCCCCATCCCAGCTTCTGGGTTATTCTAAATCATCACAAGCCATTGGTTTAATCTGCACTTGGGCTTCCCTGGTGGCTCAGCTGGTAAAGTATCCACCTGCAATGCAGGAGACCTGAGCTCGATCCCTGGCTTGGGAAGATCCCCTGGAGAAGGGAAAGGCTACCCATTCCAGTATTCTGGCCTGGAGAATTCCATGGACTATGCCCATGGAGTTGCAAAGAGGCCAACACAACTGAGTGACTTTCACTTTTTTTCACACTTATTTGGAATTTTACATGAGGGCAGTTTCTGGAATGATTTATTTCTTCCCTTTGAAACATTGGATAATGAGCTTCAGTCTTATCTTGATACCACTCCTTTTCTTTTGTTATTATTATGCAATAAGTGAATGAGATAATTTTCCACCCTACAATTGGAGCCAGATAATAAACATGAGTTTGAGGGCTTCCCTGGTGGCTGAGATGGTAAAGAATCTGCCTGCAATGTGGGAGATCTGGGTTTGATCACCGGGATTGGGAAGATCCCTTGGAAAAGGGAATGACTACCCACTCTCATATTCTTTCCTGGAGAATCCAGAGCCAGAGAAGCCTGGCAGGCTACAGTCCATGGGGTCACAAAGAGTCGGACATGACTGAGCGACTAATACTTTCACTTTCACTTTGAGGAGAGATAGGACCAGACCAAAGACCTGGAGTGTTGGGAGGGGCTGACGGTGACAAGGAGGTGAGTTCAGTTCAGTTCAGTCACTCAGTCGTGTCCAACTCTTTGCGACCCCATGAATCACAGCACGCCAGGCCTCCCTGTCCATCATCAACTCCTGTAGTTCACTCAAACTCATGTCCGTCGAGTCAATAATGCCATCCAGCCGTCTCATCCTCTGTCATCCCCTTCTCCTCATACCCCCAATCCCTCCCAGCATCAGGGTCTGTTCCAATGAATCAACTCTTCGCATGAGATGGCCAAAGTACTGAAGTTTCAGCTTCAGCATCAGTCCATCCAATGAACACCCAGGGCTGATCTCCTTTAGAATGGACTGGTTGCATCTCCTTGCAGTCCAAGGGACTCTCAAGAGTCTTCTCCAACACCACAGTTCAAAAGCATCAATTCTACAGCACTCAGCTTTCTTCACAGTCCAACTCTCACATCCATACATGACCACAGGAAAAACTATAGCCTTGACTAGATGGACCTTTGTTGGCAAAGTAATATCTCTGCTTTTCAATATGCTATCTAGGTTGGTCATAACTTTCCTTCCAAGAAGTAAGCATCTTTTAATTTCATGGCTGCAGGCACCATCTGCAGTGATTTTGGAGCCCCCAAAAATAGTCTGACACTGTTTCCACTGTTTCCCCATCTATTTCCCATGAAGTGATGGGACCAGATGCCATGATCTTCATTTTCTGAACGTTGAGCTTTAAGCCAACTTTTTCACTCTCCTCTTTCACGTTCATCAAGAGGCTTTTTAGTTCCTCTTCACTTTCTGCCATAAGGGTGGGGTCATCTGAATATCTGAGGTTATTGATATCTCT
Source organism: Ovis aries (assembly GCF_016772045.2). NCBI lineage: Eukaryota > Metazoa > Chordata > Mammalia > Artiodactyla > Bovidae > Ovis > Ovis aries. The sequence goes on along the minus strand of NC_056063.1, from coordinate 71,895,957 downwards.
CCTGGCAATATTGATTCCAGCTTGTGCTTCTTCCATCCCAGCATTTCTCATGATGTACTCTGCATACAAGTTAAATAGGCAGGGTGACAATATACAGCCTTGACATACTCCTTTTCCTATTTGGAACCAGTCTGTTGTTCCATGTCCAGTTCTAACTGTTGCTTCCTGACCTGCATATAGGTTTCTCAAGAGGCAGGTCAGGTGGTCTGTTATTCCCATCTCTTTCAGAATTTTCCACAGTTTATTGTGATCCACACAGTCAAAGGCTTTGGCATAGTCAATAAAGCAGAAATAGATGTTTTTCTGGAACTCTCTTGCTTTTTTGATGATCCAGTGGATGTTGGCAATTTGATCTCTGGTTCCTCTACCTTTTCTAAAACTAGCTGGAACATCTGGAAGTTCAGGGTTAATGGACATGGAGGTCAGGGGCTAACAAAGGTACCTTTTCCTCCCTGTCACAGGTGTAGGGGATCTGCTTCTGGTGAAATCCTGTGATGCTTGCCTTTGCTGTGTGTTAAGTGCCCCACACCCTGGTTTAAAAGTGAGATAAGAAACTAAGCAACACCTCAGACCCTCCTGCCTTGTCCATACTCCCGGTTCTCCCCTTGTCCTCCTGAGTGAAGTCACTCAACTATCAAGGGATAAGATTTTAAACAAAGGAAAAGATGGCTTAAGAAAGATTTCAGCTCTGAGATAGAACTCCGGGAAACCTTGAATGAATATGAGAGGAAATCCAAGGGCAAGTCCAAGGGCAGAGGGAATGGAAGGTTGGAGGTGATGGGGGCAGGGCTGGGGGAGGACTGGCTGTGGGACCAGAGCACCCTCATTCATCTCTCCCTCCTCCCCACCTGTCAGTCATGGGCTCACTCAGCAGTCAGGGGGCTGGAGATGGAGACACGACAAACCTTCTCATACCCTCAGCCCTGCTCTTCTGGGAAAAGTGAGTGAAGAGTTTCAGAGGTTGAAGGGTAGGACTCAGGGACAACCAGTCCTTCCTTCCCTGGGAGTGGATGAGAGATTTGGACACTGTAGAATGTGTGATGTCCCTATTTAAGTGGCTTGTTTGCAGGTGCAGAGTAGCAATCACTTATATAAAAAGTGTTTCCCTCAAGTTGAGTTTCCATTCACAGCCTTGACATCAGAGCCTCAGCATATCAGAGAACCAGCCAGAGTGAGCCACCAGAGAACATCTCCATGGCACATTCATCCTGGGAGCCTCATTCACACACACAGGACAGGCTTTGTGCGAATCACAGTAACTGGCTGTCGGCCATGCTCCTCCTGAACTTCCCAGTTCTTTTCTCCCTTCCCTCTTCAACTGTCTTCTATTTAAATCATGCAGGTGTCCTTACCCTCCCCCCAAAACATCTGAAGTTCATTAGCCACTAACTCCTAAGTCCAAGGAGAAAAGAAAAGCAAGTGGACACATGTGAGACTTGGAAAGTTGTTCCCCTACCGCCTGGGTGCTTTCAAAGTCAGCCACCAAATACTGAGCCCTCCTGTGCCCAGGCTCCCAGGCAGGTGCTGGGGCCCCTGGAGGAGACACAGCTGCCGCTCTTCCAGGCTGAAGGAGGGAGGAGACAAGAAAGGAGCCAACATAGGAGGGGAGGGGAGGGGGGCGGGGGGGGCCCTCATCTCATGGAGAAGGAGTCCTGCTGGGCAGAGCCATCTCACTTGTGACCTGAGAGGAGAGTAAGAGTCTGTCAATAAAATATGTGTGTGGGGGGAAGGTTTCCTTGGTAGAAAAAGATGGGTCCAAAGGTCCAGAGCAAAGGAGAGGTTAGTGGATGTAAGAAACTAAAATAGTTAAGACACAGAGAATTCAGGCTAGAGTGAGAGAAAGTCTGGAGATGAAGCAGGAGAGGAGGCAGGACTCAGCTGGTGGAGGAGTCATCCCACTTCCTCCTGTGGATACAGTCTTCCATCCTAAAAGAGTCCTTCCCCAATTTATTCAGTTCAGTTCAGTTCAGTTCAGTTGCTCAGTCGTGTCCGACTCTCCACGACCCCATGAATCGCAGCATGCCAGGTCTCCCTGTCCATCACCATCTCCCGGAGTTCACTCAGACTCACATCCATCGAGTCTGTGATGCCATCCAGCCATCTCATCCTCGGTCGTCCCCTCCTCCTCCTGCCCCCAATCCCTTCCATAATCAGAGTCTTTTCCAATAAGTCAACACTTTGCATATGGTGGCCAAAGTACTGGAGTTTCAGCTCTAGCATCATTCCTTCCAAAGAAATCCCAGGGCTGATCTCCTTCAGAATGGAATGGTTGGATCTCCTTGCAGTCCAAGGGACTCACAAGAGTCTTCTCCAACACCACAGTTCAAAAGCATCAATTCTTCGGCCCTCAGCCTTCTTTACAGTCCGACTCTCACATCCCCAACTTCTTACATGCCCCATTATGGTTTTTCACTGAGCAGTTAAAATCCAACCTTCCTCAGAACATACTAGGGCAGGCCTGGGACTAGATCTGGAGGAAAACAGTGATAACACTCAGTCCTCCTAATAAGGGGGCCATGTAATTATGTTCTTTTTGAAACACCAACTATTAAACACAATGAATCTATCTAAGACATAGGAGAAAAAGTTAAAGCCTAAAAAAAAATTTAAAAACCCCACATAATCAGCTCCTTTCAGTTCAGTCACTCAATCGTGTCTGACTCTTTGCAAACCCAAGGACTGCAACATGCCAGGCTTCCCTGTCCATCACCAACTCCTGGAGTTTACTCAAACTCATGCCCATTGAGTCAGTGATGGCATCCAACCATCTCATCCTCTGCCGTCCCCTTCTCCTCCCACCTTTAATCTTCCCTAGCATCAGGGTCTTTTCCAATTAGTCAGTTCTTCCCATCAGGTTGCCAAAGTTTGGAGCTTCAGCATTCAAAGAATATTTAGGACTGATTTCCTTTAGGGTGGACTGGTTGGATCTCCTTGCAGTCCAAAGGACTCTCAAGAGTCTTCTCCAACACTACAGTTCGAAAGCATCAATTCTTTAGTGCTCAGCTTTCTTTATGGTCCAGCTCTCACATCTATACATGATTACTGGAAAAAACATAGTTTTGACTAGATAGACCTCTGTTGGCAAACTAATGTCTCTGCTTTATAATATGCTGTCTAGGTAGGTCATAACTTTCCTTCCAAGGAGCAAGTATCTTTTAATTTCATGGCTGCAGTTACCATCTGCAGTGATTTTGGAGCCCCCCAAAATAAAGTCTTTTACTGTTTCCATTTTTTATCCATCTATTTGCCATTAAGTGATGGGATTGGATGCCATGATCTTTGTATTTTGAATGTTGAGTTTTAAGACAGCTTTTTCAATCTCCTCGTTTACTTTCAAGAGTCTTTTACTTCCTCTTCACTTTCTGCCATAAGGGTGGGGTCATCTGCATATTGATATTTCTCCCAGCAATCTTGATTCCAGCTTGTGCTTCTTCCCACCCAGCATTTAGTATGATCTATTCTGCATATAAGTTAAATAAGCAGGGTGACAATATACAGCCTTGATGTACTCTTTCCCAATTTGTTAGCACCATGTCCGGTTCTAATTGTTGCTTCTTGACCTGCATACAGATTTCTCAGGAGGCAGGTGAGGTAGTCTGGTATTCCCGTCACTTGAAGGATTTTCCACAGTTTTTTGTGATCCACACAGTCAAAGCCTTTGGTGTAATCAATAAAGCAGTAGTAGATTTTTTCTTTTTTTCTGGAAATCTCTTGCTTTTTCTATGATCCAATGGATGTTGGCATTTTGATCTCTGGTTCCTCTGCCTTTTCTAAATCCAGCTTAAACATCTGGACGTTCTCAGTTCTCGTACTGATGAAACCTCACCTGGAGAATGTTGACCATTAATTTGCCAGCATGTGAGATGAGTGCAATTATGCAGTAGTTTGAACATTCTTTGGCATTGCCCTTCTTTGGGATTGGGATGAAAATTCACCATTTCCAGTCCTGTGGCCACTGCTGAGTTTTCCAAATTTGCTGGCATACTGAACAGCACTTTCACAGCATCATCTTTTAGGATTTCAAATAGTTCAACCAGAATTCTATTACCTCTACTAGCTTTGTTCATAGTGATGCTTCCTAAGGTCCATCTGACTTTACATTTCAGGATGTCTGGCTCTAGGTGAGTGATCACACCATCATGGTTATCTAGGTCATTAAGTTTTTTGTTTTTGCATAGTTTGGTGTTTTCTTGCCACTTTTTCTTAATATCTTCTGCTTCTGTTAAGTACATTCTGTTTGTGTCCTTTATTGTGTCCATCTTTGCATGAAATATTCCCTTGGTATCTTTAATTTTCTTGAAGAGCTCTCTAGTCTTGCCTATTCTATTGTTTTCCTCTTTTTTTTTTTTTTGCATCGATCAATTAGGAAGGCTTTCTTATCTCTCCTTGCTGTTCTTTGAAATTCTGCATTCAGATGGGTATATCCTTCCTTTCTTCCTTTGCCTTTAGCTTCTCTTTTTCCAGCTAATTGTAAGGCCTCCTCAGACAACCATTTTGTCTTTTCACATTTCTTCTTCTTGGGGATGGTTCTGATCACAGCCTTCTGTATGATGTTACAAAGCTCCATCCATAGTTCTTCAGACACTCTATCAGATCTAATCCCTTGAATCTATTTGTTACTTCTACTGTATAATCACAAGGGATTTAATTAGGTCATATCTGAATGGTCTAGTGGTTTTCCCTACTTTCTTCAATTTAAAATAAGGAGCTCATGATCTGAGCCACAGTCAGCTCCCGGTCTTGTTTTTGCTGACTGTATGGATTTCTCTGTCTTTGGCTGAAAATAATATAATCAATCTGATTTCAGTGTTGACCATCTGGTGATGTCCATGTGTAGAGTCATCTCTCGTGTTTTGGGAATTGGGTGTTTGCTATAACCAGTGCGTTCTCTTGGCAAAACTGTGTTAGCCTTTGCCCTGCTTTGTTTTGTACTCCAAGACCAATTTTGCCTGTTACTCCAGGTATCTCTTGACTTCCTACTTTTGCATTCCACTCCTCTATGATGAAAAGGACATCTTCTTTTGGTATTAGTCCTAGAAGGTCTTGTAGGTTTTCATAGAACAATTCAACTTTAGCTTCTTTGGCATTGGGTGGTTGGAGCATAGACTTGGATTAGTGTGATATTGAATGGTTTGCCTTGGAAATGAACAGAGATCATTCTGTTGTTTTTGAAATTGCACTCAAGTACTGCATTTCAGACTCTTTTGTTGACTATGAGGGCTACTCCATTTCTTCTAAGGGATTCTTGCCCACAGTAATAGAAGAAATGGTCATCTGAATTAAATTCAGTCATTCCAGTCTATTTTAGCTCACTGATTCCTAAAACGTTGATGTTCACTCTTGTCATCTTCAGTTTGATCACTTCCAATTTACCTTGATTCATGGACCTAACATTCTAAGATCCTATGTAATATTGTTCTTTACAGCATCAGACTTTACTTCCATCACCAATCACATCCACAATGGGGCATTGTTTTCTCTTTGGCTCTGTCTCTTCATTCTTTCTGTAGTTATTTCTCCACTCTTCATATTGAGCAACTACCAGCCTAGGAGTTTGTCTTTCAGTATCATATCTTTGTGCCTTTTTCATATTTGCCTTTTTCATATTGTTCATGGGGTTCTCAAGGCAAGAATACTGAAGTGTTTTGCCATTCCCTTCTCCAGTAGACCATGTTTTGTCAGAAATGTGAATGAAAGCAGCTGGCATTTGGGAAGAAAGATCTTTTGCCTACAACAGTGGTTCTCAGCTGGCAACAGGGTGGAATCACCTGTGGAGTTCTATTAATAAAAAGCATTGATTCCTGCCTCCCCTCTCCTGAGATTCTGATTTAACTGAGAATGACTACTCAGCACTGGAATTTTATAGAGCTCCTCTGGTGATTCAAATTTGCAGCCAAGTTTACCAACCACATGGCAACCCACTCCAGTATTCTTACCTAGAGAATCCCATGGACGGAAAGGCTTGGTGGGCTACAGTCCACGGGTTTGCAAACACTCGGCTAAGACTGAGCGAATTCACTTCACTTCACTTACAAACCACCAGCCTTTGTCATATTGAGGATAAAAAGGACTGCACCTGAAGGAGATAACTGAATATACAGGGACCAGGTGATTCTGCAGGAGCAGGAGTGTGCCTTTCTGTGTATGGAGGGTGCGGTGAATGAGGGTGAGGCAAAGCTAGAGGCCCCATCTCTCTTGCCTGCTGTTAGGCCTTCCTGGTCCCTCATTCCATGACCTTTCCATGCGTCTCACCTGGACACGTGGATTCTGCTACACCCTGGTAGTGATTTTCAGTATGGGGACAGTTGTCCCTGAAGGTTTCATACAAGCCCGTCCTCAGTTCAGTTCAGTTCAGTCGCTCAGTCGTGTCCGACTCTTTGCGACCCCATGAATCGCAGCACGCCAGGCCTCCCTGTGCATCACCAACTCCCGGAGTTCACTCAGACTCATGTCCATCGAGTCCATGATGCCATCCAGCCATCTCATCCTCGGTCATCCCCTTCTCCTCCTGCCCCCAATCCCTCCCAGCATCAGAGTCTTTTCCAGTGAATCCACTCTTCGCATGAGGTGGCCCAAGTACTGCAGCTTCAGCTTTAGCATCATTCCTTCCAAAGAAATCCCATGGCTGATCTCCTTCAGAATGGACTGGTTGGATCTCCTTGCAGTCCAAGAGACTCTCAAGAGTCTTCTCCAACACCACAGTTCAAAAGCATCAATTCTTTGGCACTCAGCCTTCTTCACAGTCCAACTCTCACATCCACACATGGCTACTGGAAAAACCATAGCCTTTACTAGACAGACCTTAGTAAGCAAAGTAATGTCTCTGCTTTTGAATATACAACTAGGTTGGTCATAACTTTCCTTCCAAGGAGTAAGCGTCTTTTAATTTCATGGCTGCAGTCACCATCTGCAGTGATTTTGGAGCCCCCCAAAATAAAGTCTGACACTGTTTCCACTGTTTCTCCATCTATTTCCCATTAAGTGATGGAACCGGATGCCATGATCTTCATTTTCTGAATGTTGAGCTTTAAGCCAACTTTTTCACTCTCCTCTTTCACATTCATTAAGAGGCTTTTTAGTTCCTCTTCGCTTTCTGCCATAAGGGTGGTGTCATCGGCATATCTATCCCGTCCTCAGTTCATCACAAATCTGTGAGCACGATTCCCTCACTTCCCAAAGATGTGGTTTTCTGGGAGGGAAATCCTGGGAACCATACACAAGGAGCAGCTCGGCAGTAACCTCAGAAGTTGCTCCTGCACAGAGAAGCTCAGGGAGCTCTAGGTCACTGGCTAAGCAAGGGTCTGGCACATGCCTGTGACTGGAGCCTTCCTGTGCCTGCGGTTTGAGGAAATTGATCTTAACAGACAGTGACAAGTGCCTATGATATCAAGCATCAGGAAGTGCAGAGCTGTAAGTTGACAAGCTTCACAGTAAACAGCAACAGTCCTGCTGTGTATTCCGCCCTCCTGTATAGCAAAGATGTGTTTTAACTTAATTACCATGTTTACCTGTAACACAAACCTAGAGGGTGTTAGGATCCCCATCACACAGACAAGGAAGTAAGCCTACAGAGCTTAAGGAAATTGCTCATGGTCAGATGACTCGTAACTGACAGATGCGGCTTCTGAGCCCAGGCAGGTGGGACCGCACAGTCTGTCCCCGCTCCTCTCGTGTCATGGCAGGACCTGGAGTTCTCTCCTGTCCAAAGATCTGCCCAGTGGCTTCAGACCTACTCCCCGGGTAGGTCCGGGTGGGACTGGGTGGGTCCAGGTGTGTCCGGGTTGTCCCTCCAGGTGCCCACAGCTACTTTGCTCCTATTGCCCCTGACTCCGGTCCTTCATTCTGCAGGGTAGCCCCGAGAGCCCCGCAGTTGGCAGGAGGACATCCTTGCCTCATTCTGGCAGCTTCTCCCTGCAGCCAGCTCCCAGGGGTGGGGTCAGGCCAGGTTGTGAGGGCTCATGAGAGGAGGAGGAAGGGGGTGGGCTCATGGTCAGCAATTTCCTGTGACCTTGGACCTCCCTTTCTCTCCCTGACGCTTCCTGCCACTTACACAGCTCCCCTCTATGCTCCTCTCCGTCCACCCCCATTACAAGTGCTCCTCTAGCTCTGCTGTGGATCAGAGTCACCAGGGGAGGGGTCAGAATGCAGAGTCCTAGGCTCCATTCCCAAAGATCTCATCCAGGAGGTCACACAGTGGGGCCTGGGAATTTGAATTTTTATCAAACATCCCAGTGGATTGGGGGATTGGCATGCAGCGGGTCCTGTGAGCACTCTCAGAAACATTTAATAGACCTACCACTCACATCTGTGAGCCCTGGGTCAAGAGTACAAATGAAGGCCATAGTGTATTTTTAAATATTTACAAGTTATAAATCAATCAAATAAAACTATCAAATATACCTTCCTAACTATTAATACCTGGCAGACTGGGATTTTGGACACAGAGCTCCAAGCCAGAAGGCAGGACAGTAGAGGGGGGCCATCCCAGCCCAACCTTCTCCCTGCTCTTCCCACCTCTGGCTCTGACCCTCTCTGTGCCCTGAGGAATCTGCTGCTCAAGCAAGAGCACTCCTACCCTTCAAGTTCAAGCTCAGGCCTCACTCTTCCCACCCATGAACAGCTGTATCTTGACCACCTGTCGGGCTAGGACATGGGCACCAGGAAGGAGGCCTGCATTGGCGCTGGGAGCAGGGGTTCTGGGGTCCAGGTACTCAGAGCACGGCCTAGAGGTGGTGGGGCTCCAGGTAGCCACACCCCCTGGTCCTCTCTGGCTGCACCTGGGGAGGGTGCAACCACAGGAGGATCGAGCAGGGCCTCAAAACCAGCGCTTCTCTAACTGTACTGTGAGCAGGACTCACCTGGGATCTAGAGATTCTGAGTCAGGAGTTCTGGGTTAGAGACAAGATTCCATGTCCTAACTGCCTCCCAGGCCAGCCGATGCTGCTGGTCCACAGGCCAGAGCTCTGGAGCAGGGTGGGCAGAATTTTTCTGTAAAGGGCCAGGAAGTACATTTCCAGACTTTGTAGGTCTTATGGTTTCTGTTCAGGAAAACATCTACTTCTGCCTCACTGACTACCCTAAAGCCCTTGTAGATCACAACAAATGAGAAAACTTAAAGGCCACCTTACCTGTCTCCTAAGAAACCTGTATGCAAGTCAAGAATCAACAGTTAGAACCAAACATGGAACAACTGCCTGGGTCAAAATTGGGAAAGGAGTATGACCTGTATATTGTCACCTTGCTTATTTAACTTATATGAAAAAGAATGTATGTATATGTATAACTGAATTACTGCTGTACAGCAGAAATTAAGATATTGTAAATCAATGATACTTAAGTAAATATTTAAAGAAACAAGAAAAAAAGTCAAGGATGCTAATAGGTTCACTATTAATAATATTTACTCTGGTTACTTGCTTAGCCAGGTGTTTGCCAGACTTTTCCACTTTGAGAATACAATTCTTCTCTAAAGAATTAATCTGAGAAGATACTTTGAGTCTATGAAAATGCTTTGTCTCCCCCAACCCATGAACATCCACCATATATTCAATCATGAATTTTGCCTGAATTATTTATGACAAGGATGGCTGCTATATGGTACTTTTCTGTCAATCTGTATACATTTGTGAGTTGACCTTCTACTGCAAAACAGGGCTTTCTCTTCCTACTATCTATTTTATGTCTTACAGGAATCAGTATAAACTCTTGGATTTTTAAAATTTTTTTAGTGTTGTAAAAATGTAGGGTTTAAAAGTCCTCAGTCCTCTGTTTATTGTTACTTATGACATTTCTAATGTGATAAAAACTCCATCTCAGAGACTCATTTTTTGTCTAGATAATCTTAAAATTTTAATTTTAAGATGTTTTTCCTGCAATGTCCTCCAGAATTAAATATAATAAGCTTTTGAATCAAACACTGGTTTGGAATACCCAAAGCTTCCAGCTATTGGGATGGATACTTGTGAGCATGTTTGCTGAGTGAAAGAAATTTTCAGGATCATACAATGTAAATTTCTTGTAGAACATTCCTAGTGTATCTAAGTCTTAACCCTGGTTTGTATTAAAAATATCATCCAATCTCAGTTTGACTCCTAAGGGAAGTCAGATAGGCCTGGAGTACAGATGGAGGATCATAGGGCTGGGGCATGCTATTCCTTCTAATAATGTTATTTTTTAGGTCTAAATTAAAATTAATATATATTTCTCACAGTTTTCAACACATATTGCTATTTTAGTTTTGGAAAAAAGAAACACTTTCCTTAGAACATTAGGTTTAAAAAACAGAAGCTCAGTTAATCCACATTCTGTTTTTAAAGGAAAATTAACAGCTTACACTAAAATCTTGTGTTTAAAAAAATTCTGAAGGTTTTAAAGGGGCCTATTGTGCTTCCAGCGACCTTCTTCAACAGTAGGACCATGCTGTTGATTCAATAATAGAACTGGTAAAACGTATGCACAGTATTGTTTTTAGACTTGATAAAAAAAAAAAAAAAAACCTTTAAACTTGAACAGGAATTATTTCTAACTTTTTAATGCTATTAAAAGTGTTGATAATGTATAGTAGGGCCTTTTGAAAGCCTGTGTGCTCTAATTTTAAGATAAATATGATGGTAACCATTAATAAAGAGGATAGGGCTGAAGAGGATAGTACCAATTGACAGATAATCACATATCCAGTATTGTTCAAAAGCAGTGTTTCTCATCTGTCTGGGATTAAATATCAGTTTTATTTAATTTTACATTTTCAGCCCATTGCAACCTAATCAATGACCCACTGTGCACGGCTAGTGTGCAGCTCAGCCATGGGTCCTTCCCCCACCCCACAAGTGCAACCCTCACACTGGTCCCCAGGGAGTTCAGGATCCCACCCATCCTGAGGGTGGATGTCACAGCAATACAGTGTTATGAGTTTCTAGCTCTTGAATTTCCTGTATTTATTTCTAACCTGGTTACAAACAGGTCAGGGACTGGCACTAGTGCACAGACCACACTGTCACTGTCATAATTAATCTTTGCAGCAGCCCTCTGAGAATCATACTATCCCCACATCAACTTTCAGACAAAGACACTGAAGCACAGTGGGCTTCCCAACCTTAAGAGCCCACACTTACCAGCTAGCAGAACTTGAATCCAAACCCAGCCAGTGTCCAGAGGAGCCAGCATTTGTCCCGACTCCAGAGCTTGTGCCCCTCCCCATGTGCTTGTGTCATTTTAACTACATGTGGAGGAAGAACAGTCTGGTTTAGGCCATCAGATGAGGGCCTCCTCAAGAACACCTTCTACAGCCTACAAACCTCCTCCATCCACACCCATCCTGTTCTCTCCTGGTGATAAGAATCACCAAGGTCAGTGATTCCACCCTGTGTCTTTGGATGTTCTTAGGTCATCCATCATCCCAACCGAGCAATGGTTCAAGAGCAGGAACTGTATTCATTTTCCAGACAAAGAAGCTGAGATTCAGAGGTTGAGATGCTTACCTGAGCATGTAACTAAGACTACATGGCTGTAGGCTGTCCAGAGTCTATTTTGTCAAGGATGGTGCCATTCTAATGTCCTGGCATCTTGGCTGGTTACTGCTTGCCCACACCCACACTGCTAGTGAGTAGTAGAGAAAGGACACATCAGTGTGACTGGCTCAAAAACCAGGGCTTTCTGTTATCCCAGGCTACCTCTTAATATCTCAAAGTTATAAAGTTGAGAAGGAAGGCTTGCTCTCACTCATCATTTGTTCATTCCACAAACATTTACTGAGCACCCTATGTGCACAGATACTCTGCTGGAAGACAAAATCAAACAGTAAACAGGGTGCAGTTTCAAGTCTTTTTCTCACTTAGTTTAGTGAGAAAATAGACCATGTGTGAACACTCACACTCAGGGCAGGCCACATGGCCAACAGAAAGAACAGGCCCCTTTTTTAATAATTAAGTCTCTCAAGATGGTGACAACAGGACACTAACCAAACATGGTTCAGTTTAACATGAGAGGGGCTCAGGGTAATACACAAATCCGAGTTACCTAGGATGACAACTGATCTTACCGTTGATTTCCTAGAAGAGGTGACAACTGGGCTGATCCTGGACAAGGAGGATTTCTCTACTACATGGACCTTCTCCTCTGTTTTTTAGACTCAAGAGTATTCATGAGAACCACTGAGTCATTTTGACTTAAACATCAGTCATCAAGAGTTTCCCCCACAGTACACCCTCATCATCTACCTCTGGAGCTGTGATACATGCCCAGGGGGAACATGGAAACGTGCTGTCCTGACCTCCCTTCAGGGACTCGTTGTCCAACAACTGGAAGTGCTGCCAGTGGGCAACCTTAAATCACCAGCCCCTCTGGGGGCAGCCTGCATGCAATGACCCATCCAGGTGGAGGTATACAGGCCTGGTCATTGGATGTGTCAGGACAACCCTGAAAGGCCATCGTCACTCCAGACTCCCATGGAGTCAGCTCAGGTCCTCTGGCCAGTGATCCAGCTTGATCCTTCCCTCTGCCTTACCCTGTTTCTTCCCTCCTGATTCCACAGTGTTGATCCCAAGGGCAACTCCGATACACATCCCAGCACTAAACTCCATCTGAGTCTGCATCCCAGAGAACCAGCCTGCAACATGTATCAGAAAACATTCCAGTATTTGGGGAGGACTTTTATTGAAAATTACTGGTTACATATGTATTTATAACATTTTAAACCCCCCCCCCTCACACCAATAGAATATAAAATGGAAGAAAAAAGGACCTTTTGTGTGAATGTGGTTACCTATGGTTTAAAATTCACAATCTAACATTGTCTGACCAAATGAAATTAAGTTATATGTTAATAACAAAAGAAAACTATATGTTGAACCTAATGAAACTGCCACTTTATCACTTATAAAAAAGACTGAATGTTAACAGTTCCACATGGCTGAATCTAATTTTAAAAAAATCTATTTGAATTTGAAATTTAGAGAACATTATACTTATGAATAACCCATGGGTAAAAGATATCATTAATGAATTAGATTAGGAATTAGAAAATACATAATACTATGGCTATCAATGGTGTTGAGTACCAAAACTTGCAGGTAACAGCTAAAGTGGATCTTAGGGGAAATGTCAGCTTTATATATTTATATTAGAAAAATAATGATGTTAATAATCTCTTTTCAATTTAAGAATTTAGAGGAAAAACCTCAAAGTTAAGGAAAAGTTGAAGGAAAGAATGATATGATGAACTAGGGAAAAAAGAGAGCATCACTCAAGTAGAAAGTTGATTCATTGAAAACACGAAAAAGTTATGCAAGATTATATATATAAAAAGAAGGCTAAAAGAAAATTAGAAAGCCAAAAGAATACAGTTAGAGGTGCTGTAGATATTAAACATAAAAGATATTGTGAATAAATTTATGCCAGTCAAGAAAAACTCACAGGAAATAACTTATCAAAATGACTCTGCAGAAATAATACACTGAATAGGAAAAAACATAATTACCAAAAGTTTCCCAGATAATGTGGGCTTCCCTGGTGGCTCAGAGGTTAAAGCGTCTGCCTGCAATGTGGGAGACGTGGGTTCGATTCCTGGGTTGGGAAGATCCCCTGGAGAAGGAAATGAACCCACTCCAGTATTCTTGCCTGGAGAACCCCATGGATGGAGGAGCCTGGTGGGCTACAGTCCGCGGGGTCACAAAGAGTCAGACACGACTGAGCGACTTCACTCAGTCACTCACCCAGATAATGTGGCTACACAATACTGTGAATGTGATTAATGCTACTGGATTATGTGACTAAAAATGGTTATATGGCAAATTTTATGTTATGTATACTTTACCACCATTTGTAATGTAAAAAAAAAAAAAACCTAAAATCGTCTACCTAGAAGACAGTCTAGCACACATCTGTCCTTCATTAGCAAATCCTTTAGAAGGGCTTCTATTTTGAGAAAGCATATTTTCTCTTCCTTCTCTTTTAGAACATATAATATTGTCCTTCTGTATTTAAACATATATCTATTTTTTTGTTACTTAAACTATAGTATATTTTATGTTTTCCTATCAGTTTTCTCTGTAGTATTTTAATCAGAGGTCTTTTGGTTAAAAAATGGATCCTAGTCACATTAAAGGAAGTGGTGAGACAAAACAGCACCTTCACACAGTCTTCAGGTAAACAGAATCCCTGATATAACTGGAAAGTAATAGGGAATTCTGGAAACAGTAAACAAACAAACAAAAAAACAAACACCTGTGACAACTTTGTCTCAAAACTTAGGAAGTGAGTTTGGCTCTGGGGTCTCTTAAGACACAAAACCTGGGAGACGGCTGTTATTGGCGGCCTGCATCTCTGATTTGAATAAGAAAGAAAGGAATATAACATTTAAGTAAACATAATAAATCCTTTTTCAAGAGCTTGAAATCACCAAGTGAAGTTGGAGAACTCATATTTTGTAATGTGTAAATATTAGTAGCTGGTGTAAAACAAGTAGCATATAGCTTATGCAGTGCAAAACCTATTGGAAAAAAGTCTTCAGAATAGACACAAACTCATGGTAGAATCACAGTGTTGACTCAAAAATTGTTGAGGTTGAGAGCTGTCCACTGAAAACATTCATAACCACAAGGTCACTGTAATATCTGGCTATCTCCTTTTGAAGTACACCTGAGGGAGAAAAAGACAAAAACAACATGTTTAAAAGTTTTAAAGTCCTCCTCCCAAGGCAACACATTTCTAGGTTTCCTTCTTCATGTGAAGCAACCATATCACTATTGGAGGCATAGTTTTAAAAAACCAGGGCTGTATTTATTCTATGGAGGAAGTAGCCCCACTAAAACCCCCAGTGGATCTGGACGTAATGCCAAATAGCCTGTAGATCTCCTAGATTTCTGATCATTCTGATTCACAGATATGCTTTATCACTACAATAAATTGATAAGCAAAATCATTTTATTCCCTGAAATAAATTAAAAACTGGGTAACAAACAGGATAGGAAATCTAGCATCTGAACAGGCTTTGTCATTTTCACACATAAAAGGAGTACAACAGATTTGGATGTTAGTATCAGGTTGTTATCTTTATATTTTATTAACTCAGATTGACAGGCACTGAAACATGGCATATGAAATATCCTGGTGTTTAATTAGTGTGGCAGAACAGTTATAGGGCCTAAAGAAATGTGATCTGTGGATAGTGGGTACCAAGAATGAAAAGAGAATCAAATGCTTTAACAGTGACTCAACCAAGAGACTTCTCTAAAATGTAAGATGATACCCAATAATAGGACAGATCTCTGCCAGACCTTTGAGCTCTTGAATTCTACCAAATTCTAGCTGAACTGGAAGAGATACAGCTATATCAGTATTTTTCAGTATATCAGGTATGTCAGTATTTTTTCAGTGTATAATCAGAACACAAAGGAATGAAGTGCTGGCAAGGTCCACAATCATCAGTTTTTAGTAGCTGCATTATATCTTGGTTCCTTACAGATGCACATAACAAAATAAGTTTTCACAAGCCCTGACATTATTTTATCTCTGAACAGGTTTGGGCAAAAAACGACTTCAAATGTAACTCTTTTCCTCAAAGAGGAATGTGAAAAGTTTCGATTAAGTCTTTAAAACAGAAAATGTATCCTCTATCAGAGGCTGACTCTTATCACAAACTGGGTTGCTTAGACATACGATTCTAGACCTCTTTTATAGAACCTGACCGCAAGTGCATTGTGGATGCTGTAAACAAAGTTATCATGAGAGAGAACGAACTTCACATGTGAAACAGAAAAATACTAGGACACCTACCTTCATAGTAAGCGCACTTTCTTACTCTCTTGTTGCTAACATAACCTGCTCTGCACATGAAATGCTATATATTTAAATGTCACTTAAGGAGAAAAATAAACCCTCCAAGAATGCTTGGGCCCACTGGCTGAAATCTGAGGCTATTTCCACTGTAATGGAAGCACTTAAAAAAAAAAAAGCCTTTGGTGGGAGTAGAGGGGAGTTTAATTGCATATCATCACCCTCCTCCATTTTATTAAGATAGGCATATTTTGTGATTATATACTTACTCTTTTGGTGAAACTAAAAACTGTTAAAGGAACAAAAGAAAATTCATTTTCTACTGCTTAATATTCTTTCCAAAATCATCTGGTTCTTTTCTCCATAACCCTTCTTAATACAATTTTTTATAAAGAAAATAATATTTTTAGCAACTTTTAACTGAAAAGGACTTGGCTTCATGGTCTGAAATACCTGAACTGAATACTGAAAAGGATCTTCAGCAGTTGGAGACCCCTGATTTATAGTCTCTAAAGCGACCTAGAAGAACTATGGGTATATTTGTTTTATTCTTGGGAGGCAAGGTTTTACCTACAGTAAAATGATCCCATTTTTATACCGTAAAAAGCTCCATATTCTCAAAGCACTTAAGCATCTGCTCTCTCATATGATCCCTGTGATAAGTGTGAAGAAGCCGGCAGGGTTGTAATCCTGCTCTACACACAGGTGAGGACCTGAGGCTCAGAGACCCTGAGGGACACAAGACCACATGGATGCTAAGTGCCTCCTCCATCTATCCAACTGGACCAGGCTCCTAGAGCTTGGATATGAGAATTTTATAACTTCTGGGCTGTATTAGGTGATTTCACAAATAGACAAAATGATACATCTGTTATACACTGGAAACAAATAAACTTCAAAAAACCTCAACCTGATCTGCTTCATCACAGAACAGAATGGATGACAAGCATCTATTCTTGGAGCTGAACCATGTCCCCTCTGAAAGGCTGTTGCTGAACCATGAAAGACACCATCATTCTTGAACTCCAGAGGAGAAGAATTCAATTTGGGGCCAGTGATGAGGCTTGATCACTCAGAGCTTTTGTGTAATGGAGTTTAAGTATAAAAGAGATAGAGAAGCTTCTGACATAGACATCAGAAGGGGGCAGAAAGGGTGCCCCCTGCTAGTCTTTAGGCAGATGTTACATAGCTACTAGTAGTAGTAGTTAGTCACTCAGTTGAGTCCGACTTGTGGCGACCACATGGACTGTGGCCCGCCAGGCTTCTCTGTCCATGGGATTCTCCAGACAAGAATACTGGAGTGGAATGTCATTCCCTTCTCCAGAGGATCTTTCTAACCCAGGGAGCTAACCCAGGTCTCCTGCATTGCAGGCAGATTCTTTACCATCTGAGCTACAGGGAAGATCCATATAGCTACTAGAAGCATGCTAATTAGAGAAAGGAAATGTCTCAAAACTCAGAGACTGGCACCAAGCCCCTCACACACAACATGCATTTATTTTGAGATAACATTGGCACAAGGTGAATTGTCCCTGGCCATAAAATAATTGACATGAGTCTTGAAGAAAGGCAGGTTTCTAAGCAGATACAGTCTCACTGACATAGCTTAAGAGGAAATTTGCATGAGTAAAACATTCTGGTTTGTCAAGTCAATTCTGAGTCTTAGGGGGAACCCACCTGAAGACAGAGTCTTGGGTAAATGGATAAATCATTTACATAGTTTAAGACAAACATTTCCATAAGAAACATGCTTTGGTTAGCTCAAGGTTTCAGTTCAGTCAGTTCAATTCAGTCGCTCAGTCGTGTCCAGCTCTTTGCAAACCGATGAATCGCAGCACACCAGGCCTCCCTGTCCATCACCAACTACCAGAGTTCACTCAGACTCACGTCCATTGCGTCCGTGATGCCATCCAGACATCTCATCCTCGGTCATCCCCTTCTTCTCCTGCCCCCAATCCTTCCCAGCATCAGAGTCTTTTCCAATGAGTCAACTCTTCACATGAGGTGGCCAAAGTACTGGAGTTTCAGCTTGAGCATCATTCCTTCCAAAGAAATCCCAGGGCTGATCTCCTTCAGAATGGACTGGTTGGATCTCCTTGCAGTCCAAGGGACTCTCAAGAGTCTTCTCCAACATCACAGTTCAAAAGCATCAATTCTTCAGTGCTCAGCCTTCTTCACAGTCCAACTCTCACATCCATACATGACTACTGGAAAAACCATAGCCTTGACTAGACGGACCTTAGTCAGCAAATTAATGTCTCTGCTTTTGAATATGCTATCTAGGTGGGTCATAACTTTTCTTCCAAGGAGTAAGCATCTTTTAATTTCATGGCTGCAATCACCATCTGCAGTGATTTTGGAGCCCCCCAAAATAAAGTCTGACACTGTTTCCACTGTTTCTTCATCTATTTCCCATGAAGTGGTGGGACCGGATGCCATGAACTTCGTTTCCTGAATGTTGAGCTTTAAACCAACTTTTTCACTCTCCTCTTTCACTTTCATCAAGAGGCTTTTTAGTTCCTCTTCACTTTCCGCCATAAGGTTTGAGAAAAGTTAAGTAAAGGTGGAACCAGGTATCCTTATGGCAACACAACATTTTAAAAGAAACTTCTTTTTAAATTTGTATCAGTTCAATTCACTCCCTCAGTCCTGTCCTACTCTTTCTGTCCCCATGGACTGCAGTACACCAGGCTTCCCTGTCACCAACTCCTGGAGCTTACTCAAACTCATGCCCATTGAGTCGCTGATGCCATCCAACCATCTCATCCTCAGCCATCCCCTTCTCCTTCTGGCTTCAATAATTCCCAGCATCAGGGCCTTTTCAAATGGATCAGTTCTTCACATCAGGAGGCCAAAATACTGTAGTTTCATCTTCAGCATCAGTCCTTCCAATGAATATTCGGACTGATTTCCTTTAGGATTGACTGGTTGGATCTCCTTGCTGTCCAAGAGACTCTCAAGAATCTTCTCCAACACCACAGTTCTAAAGCATCAATTCTTCAGCGCTCAGCTTTCTTTATTGTCCATCTCTCACATCCATACATGACTACTGGAAAAACCATAGCTTTTACTAGATGGACCTTTGTTAACAAAGCAATGTCTCTCTCTCTTTTTTAAAAAATATAAATGTATTTATTTTAATATGCTGTATAGGTTAGTCATAACTTTTCTTCCAAGGAGTAAGTGTCTTAATTTCATGGCTGCAGTCACTATCCGCAGTAATTTGGGAGCCTCTAAAAATAAAGCCTAAGTGATGGGACCAGATGCCATGATCTTAGTTTTCTGAACGTTGAGCTTTAAGCCAACTTTTTAGCTCTCCTCTTTCACTTTCATCAAGAGGCTCTTTAGTCTTTCCCTTTCTGTCATAAGGGTGGTGTCATCTGAATATCTGAGGGTATTAATATTTCTCCCAGCAATCTTGATTCCAGCTTGCACTTCATCCAGCCCAGCGTTTCTCGTGATGTATTCTGCATATAAGTTAAAGAAGCAGGGTGACAATATACAGCCTTGATATACTCCGTTCCCAATTTGGAACCAGCCTGTTGTTCCATGTCCAGTTTTCACTGTTGCTTCCTGACCTGCATATAGATGTCTCAGGAGGGAGGTCAGGTGGTCTGATATTCCCATTACTTGAAGGATTTTCCACAGTTTGTTATGATCTACAGAGTCAACGGCTTTGATATAGTCAATAAAGCAGAAGTAGATGTTTTCGTGGAACTCTCTTGCTTTTTAGATGATCCAGCGGATGTTGGCAATTTGATCTCTGGTTCCTCTGCATTTTCTAAATCCAGCTGCTTAAACCTCTGAGAGTTCACAGTTCACATACTATTGAAGCCTGGCTTGGAAAATTTTGAGTACTACTTTGTTAGACTGTGAGATGAGTGCAGTTGTGCAGAAGTTAGAGCATTCTTTGGCATTGCCTTTCTTTGGGATTGGAATGAAAACTCACCTTTACTAGTCCTGTGGCCACTGCCGAGTTTTCCAAATTTGCTGCATATTGAGTGCAGCACCTTCACAGCATCATCTTTGAGGATTTGAATTATCTCAACTGTAACTCCATCACCTCCATTAGCTTCATTCGTAGTGATGCTTCCTAAGGCCCACTTGACTTTGTATTCCAGCATATCTGGCTCTAGGTGAGTGATCACACCATCGTGATTATCTGGGTCATGAATATCTTTTTTTGTATAGTTCTGCTGTGTATTCTTGCAACCTCTCCTTAATATCTTCTGCTTCTGTTAGGTCCACACCATTTCTGTCGTTTATTGTACCCATCTTTGCATGTGATGGTCCCTTGGTATTTCTAATTTTCTTGAAGAGATTTCTACTGTTTCCCATTCCATATTTTTCCTGAGGAAGGCTTTCATATCTCTCCTTGCTATTCTTTGGAACTCTGCATTCAAATGGGTACATCTTTGCTTTTCTCATTTGCCTTTAGCTTCTCTTCTTTTCTCAGCTATTTGTAAGGCCTCCTCAGACAACCATTTTACCTTTTTGCATTTCTTTTTCTGCAGATATAAATTTGTACAGAGAAGGGGAAAAAATATAACACTAGTAGTTTGTTTCCTCCTGCAGCTTAAGAGAGAGATAAAAAATGCCTGACACTTGCAGCCTACGCCCTCCATTTGGAGACCTCTGGTCTTCCTGACTGTTACCCTCTCACCTCCAATTTTACGTGTTGAAGTCCTAAATCCCCCAGTACCACAGAATGTGACTGTGTTTGGAGACAGTATCTTTAAAGAGGCAAGAAAGTTAAAATGAAATCATGCAGGTGGTCCTAATCTAAAAGACTGGAGTTCTCATAAGAAGAGACCAGGACACAGGCTCACACAGAGGGAAGAGCATGTGAGACACAGAAGGAAGATAGTGTCTACAAGGCAAGGAACGAGACTCCAGCAGAAATCAACCCTGCTGACACCTTGACCTCAGACTTCTAACTTCCAGGGCTGTGAGGATATAAATTTCTGCTGTTTAAGTCACCTACTCTTTGGTCTTTGTATGGCAGCCCTCACAAACTACTGCCCCCTTTAGCTTTATATGTCTAAAAGGTACTTTCTCTACATTTCATGGATCATTCAAAAAGGGTCAATCAGACAGTGATCAGCTCACCTGAGCTACAAGTTCAAGAAAATATGATGCGGAAGCACCTTCTCCAAGATGTTGGGTTTTCTTTTCAGATGAATGAATTCTGTTCTATCAGTGAAACCTTTGTGACTTAGGCTTGTGCTCCCTGTGTTACAGCTCTGAACAATGCACTGATATCTGATGCTTGCACATTTAAAAGCTGATAGTCTGATGGTTTATCCTCCTAAGAGGATGCAGAGTATGCAGAAATAATGTCAAGATGTGATGAGAATTAAGAAAGTATTTGTTTCTGTAGAGGTGACCTGAGCCAGTGGCAGGACTGAAATCCAAGAGTGAGGTTCTGCCTCTCTGTGAACTTCGGTGACTGGCCCTACCTTGGCTATCAGGTGATAGGAGCAGTGTTCTCAGGCTTGACACAGAACACAGTACCTAGGACAGCACCTAGCCTCCCTCAGCAATTCCCCCTCTGTGTTTCCTGGACCAGCTCTGTAACCTTGGGTGAGCCCTGGACAAACTCTCTTCATCCATGACAAGGGATTAAAAATGGACCGTCAGGAGATTAAGTGAAATCATACGTGTGTGAACTGTATAAAATAAATTATAAAGGACTACACAAATGTAATTTACCATTAATACTGTTAGAGTAGGTGCAGGATTACTAGACCTGGAATCACAAGATTTCTAATTCTATGACCTATGTCTGCTTCAGTATGTGTGTTACACTTGATTTAAAATATTTACTGAAAGAACAAATGTTGATTACTGGTGATTACGAGTGAAATGACACAGAACACATGAGACATACGAGAGACACAAGAGACAGACAGGACACCACTCTGGCCAGAGGAACAACTGGGCAAACTAATTGCCATTTATTATTATAAAGCTCCCTAGGCAGAATTCCAGACTGTATGCATAAGCCTTTTCAGTACAGTGCAGGTGCATACATGTTATCGTACAGCAAGGGGAGTGAAACCTCTGTTTACTGCAGTCTGTCCAGAATCCTCTCTCTTTCTTATCAAAAGAAAGGAATGCTCCCTCGTTAGCAAGGGACCATTAAGCTCAAGGCTGTGTCCAGACTCTTTGGCAGAACGCCTCACTTGCAAGCACGTTCAGCCTTGAGCAGAGAGACCCGCTTGCAGGCATATCTCCGCTTCCTTTATTGTGGCTGCATTAACCCTTCAAACAAATATATAATGCTATGTCTGCTGCAGACTAGCTTAACACCAGTTATATACATAGGGCCACCTTCCTTCTAAAGCATCTTAGTTTCCTCACCTGTACAAAGAGAGGGTTGCATCCTATTATCTTATTATCTGGACTGGTTTAAAATTCTTTGTTCTATTTCTCATTGGCAATCCATCCTGTACTCTTGCCTGGAAAGTTCCATGGATGGTGTAGCCTGGTGGGCTGCAGTCCATGAGGTTGCGAAGAGTCGCACACGACTGAGCAACTTCACTTTCACTTTTTACTTTCATGCATTGGAGAAGGAAATGGCAACCCACTCTAGTGTTCTTGCTTGGAGAATCCCAGGGACAGTGGAGCTTGGTGGACTGCCATCTATGGGCTCGTACAGAGTCGGACACGACTGAAGTGACTTAGCGTAGCAATATTTCTCATTACTCAATGTCATGATAATATAGTTGGGTTTTTTTTAGAGCAAAATCAGATTAAATTCTTCTTTTTTTTCTGTTTTATTCTCTCTTTTTTTTAATTTTTATTTTTACTTTATTTTACTTTACAATACTGTATTAGTTTTGCCATACATTGACATGAATCCACCACGGGTGTACATGCGTTCCCAAACATGAATCCCCCTCTCACCTCCCTCCTCATAACATCTCTCTGGGTCATCACCGTGCACCAGCCCCAAGCATGCTGTATCCTGCATCGGACATAGACTGGCGATTCGATTCTTACATGATAGTATACCTGTTACAATGCCATTCTCCCAAATCATCCCACCCTCTCCCTCTCCCTCAGAGTCCAAAAGTCCGTTATACACATCTGTGTCTTTTTTCCTGTCTTGCATACAGGGTCGTCATTGCCATCTTTCTAAATTCCATATATATGTGCTAGTATACTGTATTGGTGTTTTTCTTTCTGGCTTACTTCACTCTGTATAATCGGCTCCAGTTTCATCCATCTCATCAGAACTGATTCAAATGAATTCTTTTAACGGCTGAGTAATACTCCATTGTGTATATGTACCACAGCTTTCTTATCCATTCATCTGCTGATGGACATCTAGGTTGTTTCCATGTCCTGGCTATTATAAACAGTGCTGCGATGAACATTGGGGTACATGTGTCTCTTTCAATTCTGATTTCCTTGGTGTGTATGCCCAGCAGTGGGATTGCTGGGTCATGATAATATAGTTTTAAAATGAAGACTTTGTTTTCTTTAAGTAGCTATATTCCTAAGTATTTTGTTCTTTTCATTGCAATGGTGAATGGAATTGTTTCCTTAATTTCTTTTTCTACTTTCTCATTATTAGTGTATAGGAATGCAAGGGATTTCTGTATGTTGATTTTATATCCTGCAACTTTACCATATTCATTGATTAGCTCCAGTAATTTTCTGGCGGAGTCTTTAGGATTTTCTATGTAGAGGATCATGTAATCTGCAAACAGTGAGAGTTTTACTTCTTCTTTTCCAATTTGGATTCTTTTTATTTCTTTTTCTGCTCTGATTGCTGTGGCCAAAACTTCCAGAACTATGTTGAATAGTAGCGGTGAAAGTGGGCACCCTTGTCTTGTTCCTGACTTTAGGGGAAATGCTTTCAACTTTTCACCATTGAGGATAATGTTTGCTGTGGGTTTGTCATATATAGCTTATATTATGTTGAGGTATGTTCCTTCTATTCCTGCTTTCTGGAGAGTTTTTATCATAGATGTTGAATTTTGTCAAAGGCCTTCTCTACATTTATTGAGATAATTATATGGCTTTTATTTTTCAATTTGCTAATGTGGTGAATTACATTGACTGATTTGCGGATATTGAAGAATCCTTGCATCCCGGGGATAAAGCCCACAGTATGGTACTGGCACAAAGACAGAAATATAGATCAATGGAACAAAATGGAAAGCCCAGCAATAAATCCACACACCTACGGACACCTTATCTTCGACAAAGGAGGCAAGAATATACAATGGATTAAAGACAATCTCTTTAACAAGTGCTGCTGGGAAAACTGGTCAACCACTTGTAAAAGAATGAAACTAGATCACTTTCTAACACCATTCACAAAAATAAATTCAAAATGGAATAAAGATCTAAACATAAGACCAGAAACTATAAAACTCCTAGAGGAGAACATAGGCAAAACACTCTCTGACATAAATCACAGCAGGATCCTCTATGATCCTGAATACTGGAAATAAAAGCAAAAATAAACAAATGGGATCTAATTAAAATTAAAAGCTCTTGCACAACAAAGGAAACTATAAGCAAGGTGAAAAGACAGCCTTCTGAATGGGAGAAAATAATAGCAAATGAAGCAACTGACAAACAACTAATCTCAAAAATATACAAGCAACTCATGCAGCTCAATTCCAGAAAAATAAACGACCCAATCAATAAATGGGGCAAAGAACTAAATAGACATTTCTCCAGAGAAGACATATGTATGGCTAACAAACACATGAAAAGATGCTCAACATCACTCATTATCAGAGAAATGCAAATTGAGACCACAATGAGGTACCATTTCACACCAGTCAGAATGGCTGCAATCCAAAAGTCTACAAGCAATAAATGCTGGAGAGGGTGTGGAGAAAAGGGAACCCTCTTACACTGTTGGTGGGAATGCAAACTAGTACAGCCACTATGGAGAACAGTGTGGCGATTCTTTAAAAAATTGCAAATAGAACTGCCTTATGACCCAGCAATCCCACGACTGGGCATACACACCGAGGAAACCAGAATTGAAAGAGACACATGTACCCCAATGTTCATCACAGCACTGTTTATAATAGCCAGGACATGGAAGCAACCTAGATGTCCATCAGCAGATGAATGGATAAGAATGCTGTGGTACATAGACACAATGGAGTATTACTCAGCCATTAAAATGATTGCATTTGAATCAGTTCTAATGAGGTGGATGAAACTGGAGCCTATTATGCAGAGTGAAGTAAGCCAGAAAGAAAAATACCAATACCGTATACTAACACATATATATGGAATTTCGAATGATGGTAATGATAACCCTGTATTCGAGACAGCAAAAGAGACACAGACGTACAGAATGGACTTTTAGACTCTGTGGGAGAGGGAGAGGGTGGGATGATTTGGGAGAATGGCATTGAAACATGTATACTATTAGGTAAGAAACAAATTGCCAGTCTATGTTAGATACAAGATACAGGATGCTTGGGGCTGGTGCGTGGGGATGATCCAGAGAGATGATATGGGGTGGGAGGGGGGTTCAGGATTGAGAACTCATATACACCCGTGGCTGATTCATGTCAATGTATGGCAAAACCAATACAGTATTGTAAAGCAAAATAAAGTAAAAATAAATTTTTTTTTAAAAAATGAAGACTTTAGCAAACAGGTGGGAACACCTCTTTTTGATGTGAAATGCCTCAGGTCAAAAGAGCAAAAGGGTTTGGGAGATTCCTGGCTCTCGAGGTCTCAGGAGGGATAGTCTGACTGGGAGACACTCTAGTGGATAAAAGCACTCTCTGAATTTCAGTCATAAAAAATATACAAAGTTCCTTGTTCAGCTTCTCAACATTTGCACACAATGTAAGTACTTATGAAAAGTTCAGAAATACAGACTTCCTTTTCCTTAAACCTAAGCATGAGCTCTAACTCTGCCAACTCTTCAGCCAGCTCTGGGACCCAGGAAGTCTCCTACCTGATGAGCAGCGGAAGGCCCTGCTCTGCATTTCCTCATTTCTAGAGAGGACTGAGAGGAGACAGTGAGGAACTCAGGCCACATTTTAGATAAATCTTTTATATATAAGTATTTGACACTGGGAAATATTTTCTTTAAGACATTTTAAATATTACACAAATAATCTTATTCTATTTACAAGTGAAAATCTGGGAGAGGCAGAAAGGAATTAAGCATGGAAAATACACCTGTAATTTAACATCCAGGGATAAATTTTCGATAGGGAAGCCAAATTCCACCCTGAGCCATGCATGTTAAGGGGCAAGAACACCAGACCTTCCTTCCCTCCCTCTATTTTTCCATCAACCCCAATCCCACTCCCACCTGGTTCCAGAAAGACTTACAGATGGCTGCATGACAATGGCTAAGCCTCTTAAACCAGACCTTGGTTACCAGTACATCTCTGTTAGGAAGATACCACGTGACCTGACTGTTACTCACTGAGTCCCTTCGTCACACCACATACCATGCTTAGTGCTGCACACACCTCAACTCTGAGAAAGTGCTCTGTAACCTTCAGGCACCATTCAGACTACAGTGTGAAGGTGTTGTGAGTTCTTGATTTGTCCTGATGACAATTTAATCTTCTAGAATATAGAGGAAGCATAGAGGACAAATGGACCTCAGTCTAAACAACAATAATTAGGGAGAAAGTGATAATTTCAGGTAAGAGTTTTCTTTATAGATTACAAAACAGAAGAGAACTACACCTTTCTCTGGAAGATCTTCCTAGAATCAAAATATTCCAAGATTTTTCCCCTTAAACTCTCAAATTTCCTGGATATTTCTCAACAGAACTTCTGTCACTAATACACTGAGCACCAATCAGAATGAATATGCAAAGGGTCTACAAAATGACAGTGTTCAGTGCTCCATGAGAATCTCAACTCAGAGTCTGAACATGTGGAAGGTCGATCCAAAACCTCTGTCTCAGGCACAGGTGTGTGCACACAGAAGGGTGCACACATCCAGACCCCACCCCCAGCACTGCTGCAGATTCTCAGCAGACCTGCCTTCCACCTGCCACATGTTGTTAAGACCCAGTCAAGAAGGTTCCTCTCTGGAGGCTTCTAATTGAAAAGAGCACAGAGTGCTTGTTCCCAGACCCTTGGTGGAGAGCCTGTGAAGAATGCACCCTGGAGGCAAATTTTAATTACAGCTTCCCACAGGATGCTCACCTATTTTTCCCTTTTGGTGAGGACAGCAGCCTCCGCCTTGCCCAGTTGTTGCACCATCTTGTAAAATAGGCTTTTTTTATCTCGCAGCAAATTATATGGCCGATGACATTCTTTGTCTGTCCCTAAATCTAAAACCTGTTAACAGCAGAAAGAAACCCATGAGCACACAACATCTTCCAGTAACATAACTCAGACAATATTTCATAAAGGGGGCAGGTCAGGGAGACTTTGGGCAGTAGGACTGGAGGTATTTAAGTGGTTCTATTCTCCTGTTTTACTAGGGAGACAAGGGCCCAGCCCGACCTTTCATCATTTTATGGTTATAGGAAAGGAAGAAAATGAAAAGTTTAGAATAAGATTACCGGAACTGGACAGTCTGTAGCATTTCATATTCTTCCCAGGGCATTTGGGGTTGTTATCATTAGTTAGTGCTTTTAGCTCTCAAACTCTGAGCTCTGAGGGCTATTTATATAGATACACAGAGTTGGGAAATGTCTTGATTCAAGAAAATCAGACTGCATTTATCTAAAAAGTAGGTTGACATCATACAAACCACATGGCAGTTTCCTGACAACAAACTAAATGTCAAGTTGATTTGACAATCTGAGCAATATTTGGGGGGAAAAAGGTAACTGCTTCTGGAATTTCTTTAGGGTCCTGGATCATGTCAGCCCCTACTGGAAGGACTAATGCTGAAGCTGAAGCTCCATTACTTTGGCCACCTAATGGGAAGAGCTGACTCACTGCAAAAGGCCCTGATGCTGGGAAAGATTGAAGGCAGGAGGAGAAGGGGACGACAGAGGATGAGATGGTTGGATGGCATCACCAATTCAATGGACATGAGTTTGAGCAAACTCTGATAAGTAGTAAAGGACAGGGAAGTCTGGAGTCCTGCAGTCCATGGGGTCACAAAGGGTCGGGAACCGAGAGACTGAGTGACTGAACAACAACAAGAGGGGCAGAATCCCTTGTCCAAGAGGTTAAGATGCTTCCTGAAGTTGGCTGTGGCTGCAGTTTATTATTATGAGAGTGGAAGGCTGGCAAAAAGAGCTGCTATATAAGTGGCTTTTGCAGAACTGCTCTGCACAGAAGGAACTTCTAGAAATCCAGTTTTCTTTTTGGATAAGACTATAAAAGCAAATAAGAAATTGAGCTCAAAATTGAAGTGATCACAGCCTGCACAGCACATGGGGCAGCCCAACCTGAACAGCCTAGGATCTGAATATGTTTTCACAAATTACCTTTATTTGCTTCTTTCTCTTTCTTTCTTAAGTTGCCTGTCTTTCACCCCTTTTATTGCTCATTAACAAACCTGCTAATTGGAATTTGAAAGGGAGAGGAAGGGGCTCTTAACCTGTCTTTCTACTTTTGTGTGACCTTGGTTAATGATTATGGAGGGGGGAAAAGTACCTGAAACAATTGACCCAAATAATACAACTACAAAAATAGTTCTGATGTTAAGTGGGATTTAATTCTTCATTTAGGTCATATTTAGAATAAATGTATCTAAAGAGAATATGTGGTATGGGCTTACCTGGTGGCTTAGTGGTAAAAGAATCTGCCTGCCAATGCAGGAGTCACAGGTTTGATATCTAGTCCGGGAAGACCCCACATGCTGTGGAGCAAATAAGTTCATGCACCACAACTACTGAGCCCACATGTCACAACTACTGAAGCCTGAGCACCTAGAGCCTGTGCTCCACACAACAGAAGCCTCTGCAAGGAGAAGTCTGCACATTTGCCGCAACTAGAGAAAAGCCCACATAGCAACGAAGACCCAGCACAGCGAAAAATAAAGTAATAATGTTACTTTTTTAAAAAAGAAGAGAATATGCTGGAACTCTAAACAATACACAAGTTATTTTTTCTACACATAGGTATTGCAGTTAACTTCATCCTTTGTATTTAATTGGAACCAATTTTTAAGTCTCACAAAGGTCATATTCCTAATAATCTTTTGTTTATACTGTGAATCATTGTTAAGAGCACCTTTCTCAAAAGAGTCCAAGAATAACTGAATGTCTCATCCACATAATGAATTTTCTATATGTTAATTGGGCATATCAATTTAGATGCCCTGAATGTGCAATTTTACTTAAGCATAGCATAGATAGAACATAACGGTTCCTCCTGATGTTGAAGAAGAAAAACTGCAGTTTTAAAACACAGGTCTCCAAATATCTGTGTTCAATTAATCTATGAAAGATTAGGTAAGAATTTATATTGATGAAAAGACAGTCTCTTTACTAGATAGTTCTAGGAAAGCTGCATACCTGGAAATTAAAGAAATGAGAATACTCCCTTATACCACATACAAAAATAAACTCAAACTAGTTTAAAGACCTAAGATAAGACTGGGTACTATAAAATAAAAGGAAAACACAGGCAGAGAACACTTTGACATAAATCGCAGCATATTTTCTCAGATCAGTCTCCCAAAGCAAAAGAAATAAAAGCAAAAATAAACTGGATCTAATTAAACTTAAAAGGCAAGACGTAAGGGGCTACAAGAGCTAAGATGGGACATAGACCAAAAAATAGCCGGAAACAGAATTTACCAACTTAGCCTTTACATTTACTAGCTTGATCAAAGATTCCAGATATTTCAGAACAAATAAATGTAAAGCAATTCTAAATTCTCTTTATGTACAGAAAAATAGGTACAGCTTTGGATTTTTTTCATCCCCTATAAGAAAAATCTCGTATAATTTCCCACTATGTCCCCACCCTTCCTGTAACACAAGTTAAACTATAAACTAAATCACACATTAAAATTGGTGTGATAATCCCTGAACCCCAGGATCTCTCCAGGAAATCCAATCTTGAATTACTTATCAAGCTTTAGTAGGTTAAGTAAAAACACATTATGTTGGACAAGTAAGTGAGTTACATAAGCTCGATGAAGATGTGTTTATCAAACCTGTTTATGTGCAGATATTCCTGGTAGCTGTCTAGACATAAAAATTAAATGGACCCACTGCAAGATAACTTGATCCATTCATTGGCAAGATGCCATCAGTGAAAAAGAGGAATGCAAGGAGAGGTGGGGGAGTGCACAGAGAGAAGGGGGGCAGGAGAGGATGGAGTTAGAGCCTGATAAGAAACAATGACAACAATAGAGAGAGAGCCCCACTTATTGACAAGTAGAGTTGCAAGGGGAAGGTCTGCGTCATATCTCTGTTTCTGGCTGCCAGGTAATGACACAGGGACAGCTGTCCAAACTTGCATCATGGGCCCCTCATTGGTAACATGGGTGCCCATGATTTTCTCAGTGACAGGGCAACGTGGCAAGAATTAGCTCAAAATCCTTTCCTAGATCTTGAAATAATAAATTAGTCCCTCACCAGGGGGGTGATGAAGGCTGGGTCACGGTCACCTCCACAGTCACTTTCCCAAATCTGCTGCCTTTGCTCATAAGCACTCCCCTCTTAAAGTAATCTCCCCAACTGGGCTTTCTACCACCATATTAATTATTTTCCTTTGAAAACTTGAGTGAAATCCTTTGGAGTTTTTGAAGGAGTTTCCACTTCTGAAATATTCTAATTGCAGCCATGTAGGCTTCTGAAAGAAATGTTCCATGAAAGTGAAAAACAGAACTTAAGTAAACTCTAGTTAGGTATGAGCTGTTTTGTGCTTTCCAGGTGGGGATATTACAACAGTTTCTGGTTTTGATTTCTCTGGGAAAAATTCTACTGACAAGAGGTTGTGTTGAGGAAGAAACATAGAGAACATAACATCATAAGACTGACTATAAACAAAAGAGGTGGAATCTGAGTTTCCTGTCCTTGGTTTTGGTTCTTCATCATTCATTTCCAAAGAATTCTCTAGCTGCAGACAGTGAAACTGTTGACCACAAACAACAAAACTGTTAATGCAAATGCAGACTGTCACATGCCTCTTTGTTCATGGTTCTAGGGAGAATTCAGGTGATATGAAGGCTGCAGTGTGCAGGAATTGGAGGCAACAGCTGTGCTATTGGCTGCAGAGAAAGCAGGTCACAAACACCCAGCTAATCCTAAAATCTGTAGGAAGAACCCTCTAATGTAGAGACAGTAGTGAGTTTTAGGAGAAAAAGGATTTCTAATTTGTCTGTCTTGCTGCACTATTTTGGGGCAAATGAGGATGATTAACTTAGTTGCTGTTATGACTTTTATGCTTAATCATAACTTAGATGCTATATGACATCTTTAAGATACTTAAAATTAAGAGAATTTCTTTGGAAAATAAAATTCTGAAATGGTTTAGTGAACCAAAACTGGGTAAATTCCTTCAGAGAGCCCACACATACACAAAGCTATTAACTGGGTAACAAGCCTTTTCTCTTCTTCATTTACACTGCTGCTACTGCTAAGTCACTTCAGTCGTGTCCGACTCAGTGCAACCCCATGGACGGCAGCCCACCAGGCTCCGCCATCCATGGGATTTTCCAGGCAAGAGTACTGGAGTGGGGTGCCATTGCCTTCTCCGCACTTACACTAAGCAAAACTATATCCATCTAATCATTTCAAGATTTTTGAATAAAAGTGACAATTTAAAAAATATATAATCTCTAAAGTGAGAAGTATGAGTTGCTCAGTTACGTCTGACTCTTTGCGACCCCATGGACTGTAGCCGCTAGGTTCCTCTGTCCATGGAATTCTCCAGTCAAGAATACTGGAGTGGGTAGCCCTTCCCTTCTGCAGGGGATCTTTCCGATCCAGGGATCAAACCTGAGACTTCTGCATTGCAGGCAGATTCTTAACAGTCCGAGCCACCAGGGAAGCCCATATTATGTCAAAGTTTCAGATTAATTATACTCAATCTCCAAGATGAAATTTTCAGTTCAGTTCAATCGCTCAGTCGTGTCCGACTCTTTGCGACCCCATGAATCACAGCACACCAGGCCTCCCTGTCCATTACCAACACCTGGAGTTCACCCAGACTCATGTCCATCGAGTCAGTGATACCATCCAGCCATCTCATCTTCTGTCGTCCCCTTCTTCTCCTGTCCCCAATCCCTCCCAGCATCAGAGTCTTTTCCAATAAGTCAACTCTTCGCATGAGGTGGCCAAAGTACTGGAGCTTCAGCTTTAGCATCATTCCTTCCAAAGAAATCCCACGGCTGATCTCCTTCAGAATAGACTGGTTGGATCTCCTTGCAGTCCAAGGGACTCTCAAGAGTCTTCTCCAACACCACAGTTTAAAAGCATCAATTCTTCGGCACTCAGCCTTCTTCACAGTCCAACTCTCACATCCATACATGACTACTGGAAAAACCATAGCCTTGACTAGATGGACCTTAGTCAGCAAAGTAATGTCTCTGCTTTCGAATATGCTGTCTAGGTGGGTCATAAATTTTCTTCCAAGGAGTAAAGGTCTTTTAATTTCCTGGCTGTAATCACCATCTGCAGTGATTTTGGAGCCCCCCAAAATAAAGTCTGACACTGTTTCCACTGTTTCTTCATCTATTTTCCATGAAGTGATGGGACCGGATGCCACGATCTTCGTTTTCTGAATGTTGAGCTTTAAGCCAACTTTTTCACTCTCCTCTTTAGGCAGCTATTAAAACCATGCTATAGAAAGTTAATTAATAACATGGGGGATTTTAAGAATATATTGTTGCTATAAAAATTCTGCTGATGAAATACTCTGTTTTGCATAAGACTAATTATCAAACTATTAATAGTTCTAATTTTATCCAAATAATATTATAGCACTACACAACTGTTACTTTCTGGTGGTGTGTATTTTGTAATCTTCCCTTTATGAGATTTAAAAAAATTTTCCTATTTTTACCTTGCACATTTATTGCCTTTTTGTAACAAAAAATATTTTTATGAGTTAGGCTCTTCATTTTAAAAAATGGAGTAATAGAAAACATCCATCTATTTTTGTGCCGAAGTATTCATCAGTGCAACAATATGTAATTATTACACCTTAACACTTGCAGTGACAGGCCTTTATGGTGACAGCACTGTTGGTTACGCCCTTCGTCAGCATCTGTCACTTCCCCAGCCCCTCCCCCAGGCTGGCAGCCCTCCCTGTGAAGCATCAGGCTTTGCAGCAGATTGACTTGTCTTTATATCCTTAAAGCTTTCAGAACAGACAATCACTTGCTTTCCAGAAAGGAACTGGTGCAGGTATCCCTCAGAGCTACTGCGGGTTCAGTTTCAGAACACCGGAGTACACTGAATATTGCAGTAAAGTGAGTCATATGAATTTTCTGGTTTTCCACGGCGTATAGAAGTTACGTTTACACTATACTATACCCAAGCATGTGTGCAATAGCATTATGTCTGAAAAAAAAAAATAACGTACAGACCTTAACTTAAAAATAAGGCTTTGCTAAAAAACATTAACCATCATCAGAGACTTCAGTAAGTCATAGTAGTAATATCAAAGATCATTGATGTTACAGATCACCAAAGCAACTACAATAAGAGTAAAAATGTTTGGTATATTGTGAGAATTACCAAAAGGTGACACAGAGACATGGAATAAGCAGATGCTGATGGAAAAATGGTGCCTATAGACTTGCTCGATGCAGGTTTATGACAAGCTCTCAATTTGTAAAAACTGCAGTATCTGGGAAGCACACTAAAACAAGGTATGCCTATAGTTCTAAAGCAAGAAATAAAAATAAGATTGCCTCAAAAATTGAAGGTTTGAGAGAGAACATTATTTGTGATGTTTTTGCTACATTGAAAGCCAACTGGTAATTAGAAGCTCTAGAATAACATATAAGCTTTACACCTGGGGTGAATGGACAGAAGACAATCCCCAACCCTGAAGCTGGGGGATACCTGTCTCTTGGTGCCCTGAGGTCTAATCCTGTTATTCTTACCAGAGGAATAAGCAACCACAACCAGCTCAGACTGAGATGTAAACATGGGGCCAAGGTTACATCTCCTGGTGGGACCTCCCCATGACATCACTGATGACCTCAACCAGGGAACCTTAAACTGAAGGTCTCCCATAACAGGAGTGGGAAGAGCAGCTCCACAGTGAAGGGTAAGATCCTTTCCTGGGAACAAGGTCATTCATCACAAAGGTGACAGGCTCCAAACAGAACCCTTGCCTTTCCCTTCTCTCTCCATCTTCCCCATTCACCCAGATGCTCAGTCTCTGCACCCAGAAACCAGCGTCAACCTCTCTCTGCCTTCAGAGCCCATGTTCAATCCATCACACAGCCCGCTTGGCTCCACTTCCTTATCTACCCCAGGTCCCACCATCTCACCATTTCCACTGCAGGCACCTTAGACTAAGCCAACAGTCTAGAGAGGGCACATTATAAGAGAATGAACATTAAATCTGGAGAACTGAAAGACCATCAGTGTGGTTGTAGCTGTAAAGGAAGGAGGGAGAACAGAGTGAGACAAAACTAGAAAGTTGGGGAGAGACGGGCAGTGAGCTGCTTCATGAAACTACTTTAAATATTTGTTCATAGACATTGACCAAGAGAGAAAAAGTGTGAGGTTATAGAAATTTATAACCTCCTTACCAGGAGATAATGGTAAGTAAAAGACACGGTCCTTGGAAGAAAAGTTATGACAAACTAGACACTGCATTACAAAGTAGACATTGCTTTGCTGACAAATGCCCATATAGTCAAAGCTATGGTTTCTCCAGAAGTCATATATGGATGTGAGAGTTGGACCATAAAGAAGGCTGGATGCCGGTCTAAGAACTGATGCTTTTGAATTGTGGTGCTGGAGAAGACTCTTTTTTTTTTTTTTAATTTCTTCTATCATTTTCCCTGTTTTTTTATTATTTTTTTTCTTTTTTCAATTTCTATTTTTACTTTATTTTACAATACTGTATTTGTTTTGCCATACATTGACATGAATCTGCCATGAGTGTACATGAGTTCCCAATCCTGAATCCCCCTCCCAACTCCCACCCCATATCATCTCTCTGGATCATCCCTGTGCACCAGCCCCAAGCATCCTGTATCCTGTATTGAACATAGACTGGCGATTCATTTCTTACATGATAGTATACATGTTTCAATGCCATTCTCCCAAATCATCCCACCCTCTCCTCTCCCTCTCCCTCAGAGTCCAAAAGTCTGCTCTATACAACTGTGTCTCTTTTGCTGTCTCGCACACAGGGTTATCCTTACCATCTTTCTGAATTCCATATATATGTGTTAGTATACTGTATTGGTGTTTTTCTTTCTGGCTTACTTCACTCTGTATAATTGGCTCCAGCTTCATCCACCTCATTAGAACAAATGGAGAAGACTCTTAAGAGTTCTCTGGACTGCAGGAGATCAAACCAGTCAATCTCAAAGGAAATCAACCCTGAATATTCACTGGAAGGACTGATGCTGCAGCTGAGGCCCCAATACTTTGGCCACGTGATGCAAAGAGCCAACTCACTGGAAAAGACCCTGATGATGGGAAAGATTGGGAGCAGGAGGAGAAGGGGATGACAGAAGGTGAGATGGTTGGATGGGATCACCAACTCATTGAACATGAATTTGAGTGAGCTCTGGTAGTGAAAGTCAGTGAAGCCTGGCATGCTGCAGTCCATGGGGTTGCAAAGAGTTAGACATGACTGAGTGACTGAACAACAAACCAGTAAGTAAAACATTTAAAAAATTAATGTATTTTGATAATATCAAGAAAGCTGACTGGTTGAGAGGGTATAGATGTTCACATCTGCAGATCAGGTGCTGAGTGATAACACTTTAGGACTGACCAGGCGACATGTCCTCCTAATTCTGTCCTTCAGTTTCCCTAACTAACCACACATTTCAAGCTGACAGTACTTCTAAGAATTAGATGATAAAAAGAATCTGCTACCATGAATGTCATTAATGCTGTAATACCAAAATCCAAAAATAAATCTTCAGGGTACATTTAGGAACAAAGAATTTAATTGAACAGACCCTTAACTGAGCTGGAGATCAAGCCATCTTTCTGCTGCTATGTCTAAAGCCTGACAAAGAACTTGAAATAGGTAA
The DNA here is from genome assembly GCF_016772045.2 of Ovis aries. Taxonomy (NCBI): domain Eukaryota; kingdom Metazoa; phylum Chordata; class Mammalia; order Artiodactyla; family Bovidae; genus Ovis; species Ovis aries. Next base: position 71,860,073 of record NC_056063.1, on the reverse strand, counting down.
ATTTCAAAGCATCATTTATTTGTTATGGAAAAATGGTGCGTTGGGGGACAGTCTTTGAAATACAATGTTGAGAGGTAAGACCAAAAAAGTGACAGGTAAAAACTAAAAATAAAAGGTTACTTTTCCAATTAGCATTCAAGAACACAAAATGAAGGACTAAGGATGCCTGACAGAAAACATTTCTAGACATTAAGAGTCACTGTTGGGCAATCTTGAATGTCACCCCATCTCTCATGTAAGTCTGCAGGTAGAGCCTGCTTCCTACCGTGATGTCAGTCCAAGTAGCCATACACACTGCTTGGGGCCTAGAGCATCCTTTTGGTTAGGGGATGCCCCTCTCCTGTCATCTGCCTCCCCAGAGGGAGGCACGTCCAGCTTGGGGAGTGAGGCTACAGGCACTGCCTCAGTGCTGACAGCCTGGTATCTACTCAGTGCCCCACTGACGATCCCATCTGACAATGCATGTGAAGTAAGGACAGGAGGTGATATTCCAGAAGCTGCCCAAGAAGTCAAAAGAGATGGCACTATTATCCTTAGACATAAGGAACTGTGGGTATTACTGACCACTCATTAGTGATTATTACCTGTTTTGTATGGACCATCAAAATAGCTTAAAGTAGCTTGCATTCCCTTAGATTATTTGCTGTCAAAGTTTTTCCTTTGAGGAATGCTTTCCTTATGTTATAAAGCCACATCCCATTTCTCATTTATTGAAACTGAGCAAGCAACAGAGGGAAAGGACAAGGGAAAAAATAAAATGAAAAAGAGAGACAAAAGGAATAGATGGAGGAAGGAAATAAAGCTAAGGAAGGAAATATTAAAAGAAAGAGCCAACCAAATCTGGAAAGGATGATACTAGACAGATATCCAAAGACCAAAGCCTGCAGCTTGACGTATGTACAGAACAGAGCTGTTGTTAAGAGATTCGGTGGTTGTTTAGCTAGTCTCTCATCCCTCATTTGCCTTTCTTTCCAAACTCTCATCTGTGATGCTGAAGCTGGGTCTCTGCAAGTCACTCCAGCAGTTCAGAGACTCTTTTGCCAGGTGGCCTTTGTTAGGTCCTGCCAGTAGGGGGCACTAGAGGAAGACTGGAGGTGGGAAACCCTGCGAATGCTCTACATGATTCTGCTACTAGTGTCACCTCAGCACTGGGACCTGACTCCACCTCTCGGCTATTAGCACTTGAAAAACCAGCCTCATCCTGCCCCCTCACAAATATGACCAGCAACCGGGCAGTGACCTCTCTTCAGAGATATGAACATCAATTCTTTAGGGCCTCTCTTCCTAGTTCTCAGGTCTTTAGATCTGTTTGAGGTTATGGTAGCTGCTTTTTAAAATCATTACCCTGGAGAAGGAAATGGCAACCCACTCCAGTATTCTTGCCTGGAAAATCCCATGGACAGAGGAGCCTGGTGGGCTACAGTCCATGGGGTCGCAAAGAGTTGGACATGACTTAGCGACTAAACCACCACCAATCTATGGCAGAGTTTTTATTATAACTTGATACACATCATTGCAAACAATTTGGCTACAAAATTTGTTTTCCACTTGCATTAATTTTTAAAATTCAAAAAGTAAATCATCGTATTCTTGTTTTCAAACCTCAGAGCCATTTACATAATATTACCATTTAGAAACAAAACCTGTTAAGAGCACACAGTACTAAAGTAAACAGGTATAAAAGGACTTTTCAGTTATGGCAAATATCTTAGTTACCACTTAGATTTTTTGGCACATTAAAATATGTGAATAGAGTACAAATGGCAAAACCATCTTTCCTGGCCTTTGAATCCACTAGTACTCAATGGATGCAATGAGAAGAGTGATAGTCTTAAGTTTACCATACAGATTCTTCAGTAAAATATATGATTTTCATGTTACAGTTGTGCCTATATGACCTCTGTCAGAACTGTTATCAGTAAAAGAGGTTAAGCCTAATATGAATGATAGCCCAGAATCTTATGATTATACATTTATGTTAAAAACGGAGTATTTTATAAAACCTTATGGTGCTGTGGAAAATATTTATTATTTCACTTTTTCTGATACTTCATGGTAGAAACTATTCAGGTAATATAGTTTTAAGTCATTGTAGTTAATACTCTGGTTAATTGGTACTGTTTATCATCTGGGTGTGAAATTGTGGTTTTAGGTTATCTTATTAGTCATAACTGATAGGGAATTCCCCAAAGCTGATAGACTTCACCAGTTATTTGTGTTTAGCATATCTCTCCCTAAAAACAAAAGCCACATTAAGAAATTGATTTTTAAGTTACTCATTAAAATACCTTGTTAATTTCATACTTCTAAAAAGCATGCAGTAAAATCTTGCTAAAAGAGCAATGAGAAGTGGTTAGAATTTCCTGAGTAGGTTTCTCATGTTGAATAGAATATCAGATTCATCCTCAAGCTCCCAGCAGTGTCATGATGACAGGAATATGAATGTTGGGATAGTGTGGACACTGTTGGCTTTCTCTTTATTGCTGCCTCTGTCAGCAGCACCCTCCCACCCCACCTAGTTCTGCTGATACTCTGACAAAGAGATAGGAAGTGCCCTCTCACTTTGCGAAGGAATGTTGAGTATAGCAAAAGAGGTGCTTCATATTTTGGTGTCCCTGCTTCCATTTGTTTGTGTGGTCACCACTGCTGGGTGGAGTGTGGAGCAGTGGATGTAAGGTTCCCAACAAGCAGGTGGACAGCTAGCTGGGAGAGATTACAGTGAGCTGTTGTGGTGCTTTGTTACAGGGTGTTCATGGGTGGCAGCAGCAGTTGTCATGAGAGACGCTTGGCCTACAGTGCTAATGGTAAATGTGTAATGGTAGGTTAGGGCTGGGAGTATGATTTTGGGTCTGTCAGAGGGAACATGGTGTCACTTTTGTTCTTTCTGAAACCCACTGCATAAAGTAGGATACAAGGATTTCTGCTGAATGTTTAATAGAATGTTTACATTTTTGCATTTTCATGGTTTTTAAAAACAATAATAGGAAGGAGTAGATTTTAAAGAACTTCAGAGCAGTGTATATTCTGCCTAAACTAATGAATGTTTTAAGTTCTAGATGAGGCATCGCCAGCCTTTTCTGCATTGTAGGAGATGTGACAGTGAAGTAGGAGAACAAACTTTTTGTTGGGCAAGATCGTCTCTTTATTTTACAGTTCAGTCAAGTAAAAGGGCGACATCTGGAGTGAGAGCTCTTGCGGAGGGGAGATGCAGTTGGTGAATTCTCTGCTGGGCATCTTTGCTGAGAACACAGGTGGCAATGAGTGTGAATCTGGGGAAAAGAAAGGGAAGACAGGAAAGCCTTAAGAGACAGTGGAGGAAGAAGGAGCAGGCTTCCACCAGAGGAGTAAATTAGTCACAGGGGAGGGTGGGCCCTGAGAATGGGTCCTGAAAAAAAACTGCAGATGGAAGCTGAACAGTTACCAAGTGCTAATGTGCCAAGCATGCCAAGCACAGCATGTGCTCTGCAGAGGAGCAGTATTTTTAAAAAATATTCTATAATCTACGGAAACAATTTTGGTTAAAATGCAGTGTTTTATTTTTTCCTTTATTTTAGTTCATGTCATTTGTGTTTTAAAATATCAAGCAATTTTTTTTTATGGATTAATGTGGTCTTTGTCTCATGTTTGTGAGCCACTGAAAGTGCACTGAACCTATTCACATGTCTTTTAAGGTGTTGTTTTCATTTGTTTTAAAATTTTAGGAGGGAAAAATGCAAGTGAATAACAGCTTACCAGGCATTAGTTGCCTTATTTTGGAGTTGAATTCTGTAATTTGAAAAAATTCAGTTAAACATGTAATAAATGCAAAGTGATCTAAAAAAAAAAAAAATAAAATAAAATAAAATCATTACCCCACTGTTTCACTTTTCTAGCCCTCTAATCCACTGGATCATCGAAAAAGCAAGAGACTTCCAGAAAAACATCTATTTCTGCTTTATTGACTATGCCAAAGCCTTTGTGTGGATCCCAATACACTGTGGAAAATCCTTAAAGAGAGGGGAATACCAGACCACCTGACCTGCCTCTTGAGAAATCTGTATGCAGGTCAGGAAGCAACAGTTAGAACTGAACATGGAACAACAGACTGGTTCCAAATAGGAAAAGGAGTGTGTCAAGGCTGTATATTGTCATCCTGCTTATTTAACTTATATGCAGAGTACCTCAAGAGAAACGCTGGACTGGAAGACACACAAGCTGGAATCAAGATTGCCAGGAGAAATATCAATAACCTCAGATATGCAGATGATACCACCCTTATGGCAGAAAGAGAAGAGGAACTAAAAAGCCTCTTGATGAAAGTGAAAGAGGAGAGTGAAAAAGTTGGCTTAAAGCTCAACATTCAGAAAACGAAGATCGTGGCATCTGGTCCCATCACTTCATGGGAAATAGATGGGGAAACAGTGGAAACAGTGTCAGACTTTATTTGGGGGTGCTTCAAAATCACTGCAGATGGTGATTGCAGCCATGAAATTAAAAGACACTTACTCCTTGGAAGAAAAGTTATGACCAACCTAGATAGTATATTCAAAAGCAGAGACATTACTTTGCCTACTAAGGTCTGTCTAGTCAAGGCTATGGTTTTTCCTGTGGTCATGTATGGATGTGAGAGTTGGACTGTGAAGAAGGCTGAGCACTGAAGAATTGATGCTTTCCAACTGTGGTGTTGGAGAAGACTCTTGAGAGTCTCTTGGACTGCAAGGAGATCCAGTCCATTCTGAAGATCAGCCCTGGGATTTCTTTGGAAGGAATGATGCTAAATCTGAAACTCCAGTACTTTGGCCACCTCATGCGAAGAGCTGACTCATCGGAAAAGACTCTGATGCTGGGAGGGATTGTGGGCAGGAGGAGAAGGGGATGACAGAGAATGAGATGGCTGGATGGCATCACTGACTCGATGGACGTGAGTCCGGGTGAACTCTGGGAGTTGGTGATGCACAGGGAGGCCTGGCATGCTGCAATTCATGGGGTCACAAAGAGTAGGACACGACTGAGTGACTGAACAGAACCGAACTGAACTGAATCCCTATGTAATACATTTCTTATATTAAAACCTTTCAGTTAAAAAATACTGTTTTTCTCATTAGGCGGTTTCTTCCCATGGACTCTTGAGAAATTCTACAACTTTAGCCATCAACCTCCTGGCAGTCTAAATTCGAGCTATTATTTTGATAAGGGAATCCAAAAATGCTGAAACAACTATGACACAGAGAAAATGACTGTGTTCTGCCCCTCTAAAATATGGAGCTATCACTTGGGTTTGGAATATTTTAACAGTTGGCCATCATAATGAAATGACAACTCAAACTTTTAATATGAAAATATAAGATTATTGGATATATTATTTAATAGTACATTCTAAAAGTATAGTTAAGTACTTGAGTAAATTTCAGGAATGAGAGAAGAAACTAAGAGAAATATTAATGGAGGTTCCTATCACATTTTACAAGGAAGGATACATTGAAAATTTAACATAAATAGAAACAGTGAAAATGGTGAGGGTCTTACCATTATCCATTCACAGCTAATAACGGTGCTCAACCTGTGTGCAATGGTCAGCACAGTGCACTGGGCAAATCTCTCACAAATTATTTTTTGTATTAACTCATCAGTTCTAGAAACAAAGCAGTTGATTTAGTTCAGTAAAGACAGGAAAAGCAAACTTAAGACTTAAAAATATCCTATAATATTTTTACAATGTCTTTAAAAGTCAATACTTTAACATATAGTCTTGTTCCTAAAAAAGCTAAGTAAAAACTCTACTTATAAATTTACTATTTTTCATAAAATGATGGAAAATTAGTCTTCCCTCCAAACTGCTTGAAACTATCAGGAGCTGGATTTAGGAATTCAGCTCTCTTATGATGCCTCATAACAACACTGACACCATATAACATGTCTTGGTTTTATCCTTTGTTTTCTGGAATTAATATTATCAACAGATATCCATGAGGCCAAGCGAGCATTTAGAAACATTTTGAAGATTCACTAAATGTTTTCCATTTACCACATTTACAAGTTAGATTCAAGATTTCCTGGGGCTCAGCTCCATACCTTGGATCCACGTATGATGTGGCTTTGTCCATAATCAATATCTGATTCTTCTTGAGAAGAGCCCTGGCAAGGCACACCAGTTGTTTCTGACCAACACTCAAGTTCAGTCCAGATTCTGCTAATTCAGTATTCATTTTAGCAGGAAGACTTTCGATGGATTCTTTAAGTTGTACCTGTGGATACAGAAAGAATGACATTTTTCTAAGCAAACTGCTACTGAAGTAGACAAGCCTCTTAGGTACCAGAGCTTTGACATCCTCAGGACTTTTTATGTATCTTACATGTACAGCCAGGTGATGGGGAGAGCTCCTTCCAGTGAACGTTCATTTAGAAAGATGGTGGAGTCTGTCTTCCATCTTTTCCAGGATCGGGGGCTTTTCCACTGAGTCATCTCTTCACATCAGGTGGCCAAAGTACTGGAGCTTCAGCTTCATCATCAGTCCTTCCAAGGAAAATTCAGGGTTGATTTCCTTTAGGATTGACTTTCTTTATCTGCTTGTGGTCCAAGGGAGTCACAACTATCTTCTCCAGAACCGCAGTTCAAACGCATCAGTTCTTCAGCACTCAGCCTTATTTATGGTCCAACTTTCACACTGGTACATGACTACTGGGAAAACCATAGGTTTGACTACATGGACTTTGTCGGCAAAGTGATGTCTCTGCTTTTTAATATTCTGTCTAGGTTTGTTATATCTCCTTTTCACAGGAGGAAGCGTCTTTTAATTTCATGGCTACAGTCACCATCTGCAGTGATTTTGGAAATAAAGTCTGTTATTGTTTCCACTATGTCCCCATATATTGCAATGAAGTGATGAGATAGGATGCCATGATCTTAGTTTCTTGAATGTTGAACGTTAAGCCAGCTTTTTCACACTTCTCTTTCACTTTTGTCAAGAAGATCTTTAGTTCCTCTTCACTTTCTACCATTAGGGTGGTATCAGGTGCGTATCTGACATCATTGATATTTCTCTCAGCAATCTTGATGCCAGCTTCATCCAGCCCATCATTTCGCATGATGTACTTTGCATATAAGTCAAATAAGCAAGGTGACAATATATAGCCTTGATGTACTCCTTTCCAATTTGGAACCAGTCCAAATTGTTGCTTTGGAACCAGCTGTTCCCTGTCTGGTTCTAACTGTTGCTTCTTGACCTGAATACAGGTTTCGCAGGAGGCAAGTAAGGTGGTCTGGTATTCCTATCTTTTTAAGAATTTTCCTCAGTTTGTTGTGATCCACACAGTCAAAGGCTATAGTGTAGTCAATGAAAAAGACATTTTTCTGGAATTCTGTTGCTTTTTTGATGATCCAATGGATGTTGGCAATTTGATCTCCAGTTTCTCTGGCTTTTCTAAATCCAGGTTGCACATTTGGAAGTTCTTGGTTCATACACAGTTGAAGCTTAGTGTGAAGAATTTTGAGCATTACCTTGCTAGCATGAGAAATGAGTGCAACTGTGTGGTAATTTGAACATTTCTTGGCACTGCCCTTCTATGGGAATGGAACAAAGACTGACCTTACCAGTCCTGTGGCCACTGCTGAGTCTTCCAAATTTGCTGGCATACTGAGTGCAGCACTTGAACAGCATCATCTTTTTTTTTTTTTTACCAAAAATTTTGTCTATTGAAGTGTTTGAAGGCAATGTGCAATTAAACACAGTAAATTGTCTTTTTAAACGTTGTGGAATATCGTTTCGACCACCTCCAGGATGGATCATTGCTGCTATGAGCTGTACATCAACTATAGTGGTGAAATCTCCAGGCTTATCCAAGCTGTACATTCCTTCCATTTCCATCATCTGTCGCACAATCTCATTAGTTATCTGATCTCCCCATTCATTAATCACGGGCATATTAATGTCATCAATAAATACAGTCATCTTTCTGCCTCCAGGTGGCCCATATGTGCTTCCCATCCGCTTGTCCACATAGCTTTCAATTGTTCTCTGAAACATCATTGGTTCTGTGGCAGATGAAAAGTTTAGACTTTTGGCTAACTGTACTTCTGGGTCATATTTTTTCAAATAGGCCTTAATCATTACAGTTTTTGCAGTTCCTTGCTCCCCTGTGAGTAAAACAGCCATAATCAGTAACATAGAACTCATACATGGTTTGAGTCAAGCCTTTAGGTATTTCTGGTAAGTCTAACTTGCTTTCATGACTTCGCATAAAAGCTTCAAGCTTGTCTCTGCTTTCCAGTTCCAGAAGGGCCCTTGCACAATATAGTTGCACTCTAAGAGCTGCATTTTCGGATTGAGGTTCAGTTTCATATATGTATATGCATCCTCAAATATTTTATCATACAGAGTTAGGAATACATTATTTTCCTGAGTAGTATGCTTCTTCAACCATGCCTGCAGTATTGGTTTCCAGCACTTGAACAGCATCATCTTTTAGGATTTAAAAACAGTTCAGTTCAGTTCAGTCGCTCCGTCGTGTCCAACTCTTTGCAACTCCATGGACCGCAGTATAGCAGGCCTCCCTGTCCATCACCAACTCCCAGAGTTTACTCAAACTCATGTTCATTGAGTCAGCGAGGCCATCCAACCATCTCATTGTTTGTTGACCCCTTCTTCTCCTGCCTTCTATCTTTCCCAGCATCAGGCTTTAATCAAAGGAGTCAGTTATTTGCATCAGGTGGCCAAAGTACCACCTTTGGAGTTTCAGCTTCAAGATCAGTCCTTCCAATGAATATTCAGAACTAATTTCCTTTAGGATGGATTGGTTGGATCTCCTTGCAGTCCAAAGGACTCACACGAGTCTTCTCCAAAACCACAGTTCAAAAGCATCAGTACTTCAGTGCTCAGCTTTCTTTATAGTACAACTCTCACATTCATACGTGACTACAGGGAAAAAATAGCATTGACCAGATGGACCATTGTTGGCAAAGTAATGTCTCTGCTTTTTAATATGCTAAGTTGGTCATAACTTTCCTTCCAAAGAGTAAGCATCTTTTAATTTCATGGCTGCAGTCACCATCTGCAGTGATTTTGGAGCCCAAAGAAATAGACTGACACTGTTTCCCCATCTATTTCCCATGAAGTGATGGGACCGGATGCCATGATCTTCATTTTCTGAAGTTGAGCATTAAGCCAAGTTTTTTGCTCTCCTCTTTCACTTTCATCAAGAGGCTCTTTAGTTCTTCTTCACTTTCTGCCATAATGGTGGTGTCACCTGCATATCTGAATTTATTGATATTTCTCCTGGAAATCTTGATTCCAGCTTGTGCTTCCTCCAGCCCAGTATTTCTCATGATGTACTCTGCATAAAAGTTAAACAAGCAGGGTGACAATATGCAGCCTTGATGTACTCCTTTTCCTATTTGGAACCAGTCTCTGGTTCGATGTCCAGTTCTAACTGTTGCTTCCTGACCTGCATTCAGATTTCTTAAGAGGCAGGTCAGGTGGACTGGTATTTCCATCTCTTTCAGAATTTTCCACAGTTTATTGTGATCCACACAATAAAAGGCATTGACAGAGTCATAAAGTATAAATAGATGTTTTTCTGGAACTCTCTTGCTTTTTTGATGATCCAGCAGATGTTGGCCATTTCATCTCTGGTTCCTCTGCCTTTTCTAAAACCAGCTTGAACATCTGGACGTTTACGGTTCACATATTGTTGAAGCCTTGCTTGGAGAATTATGAGCATTACATTACTAGTGTGTGAGATGAGTACAATTGTGCAGAGTTTGAGCATTCTTTGGCATGAACTTTCTTTGAGACTGAAATGAAAACCGACATTTTCCAGTCCTGTGGACACTGCTGAGTTTTCCAAATTTGCTGGCATATCCAGTGCAGCACTTTCACAGAATCATCTTTTACTATTTGAAATAGCTCAACTGGAATTCCATCACCTCCATTAGCTTTGTTCATAGTGATGCTTCCTAAGGCCCACTTGACTTCACATTCCAGGATGTCTGGCTCTAGGTGAGTGATCACACCATCCTGATTATCTGGGTCATGAAGATCTTTTTTATACAGTTCTTCTGTGTATTCTTGCCACCTCTTCTTAATATCTTTTGCTTCTGTTATGTCTATACCATTTCTGTCCTTTATTGAGCCCATCTTTGCATGAAATGTTCCCTTGTTATCTGTAATTTTCTTGAAGAGATCTCTAGTCTTTCCCATTCTATTGTTTTCCTCTATTTCTTTGCATTGATCACTGAGGAAGGCTTTATTTTATTTTATTTTATCAGAGGTTAATTACTTTACAATATTGTATTGGTTTTGCCATACATCAACATGAATCCGCCACAGGTATACATGTGTTCCCCATCCTGAACCCCCATCCTTCCTCCCTCCCCATACCATCCCTCTGGGTCATCTCAGTGCAATTGTATAAAGGATATATTCTTATAAAAGTAACTGACTCCAAAACATCATATCACATTTTAAACAAAGGAAAGCACTGAAAAAGTTATAATTTAAGGAAAAGAGAACAAATAACTACTATTCAAAACTATACATATCAGTATCAAATACTTCAGATTGATTTTGAGCTTGGGAAAATAATAGAATACAGCAAAACTGAAGAATAATACACTGGACACTAAGTCAGCCTGCCTCCATCATCGCTGTGTGCACTCTGTGTAGTGGCTGCTGATGCCCCTCACAGGAGGGGGACACAGAGGTCAGGTGGTTTCCACATTTGGTAGAAACTTCTTACTTTTCAAAAAGAAAATCTGGTGTGGGTCAGAAGGAGACACTGAAATGCAAACAACAGATGGGGAAGAGCTTTTACGAGAGCAGGGCCAGCAGTAAAGGAAGTTCACCTAACACAAGACCTGGGGAAATGGACATGTGACCTGTTGCCACTGCCAGGACTGAATGACATGGTTCCTGATGCAGATGCTGCTGATGCCCAGGTTTCTGTATCTTTGTTTCCAGTGTGATGAGACACACTTGGGTCCTAACAGAGACACTATCAATGTCAGACATTTAACTGTATGATTTCTCCCCAGTTTGACAAGACATTTTTGCTATTGTTTAGTTGCCAAGTCATAGACCTTATGGATTGTAGCCCACCAGGTTCCTCTGTCCATGGGATTTCCCAGGCAAGAATATTGTAGTGGGTTACCATTTTCTCCTCCAGGGAATCTTTGTAACTCAAGGATCAACCCCACTTCTCCATTGCAGGCAGACTCTTTATCACTGAGCAACTGGGAAAGCCCCCATACTATATTCTTAATTCCAAATCCCAGTACCTAAGGTGTTTTGTTTTGCTTTTTAACAGAAGCAACACATCAATGATTCATTTCCCGAGTTTTATCTGCTATGATATTTTAACCTCTGAGTGATAAAGTGCTTCATCCTCAGGCACTACTCATGTTATACTTTTGGAGCTGCTTTTGCTTTTTAGCACCCCAGTAGCACCAATTTCTGATGAACTTTTATCAGTTTACAGTAGGTAAGAAGCAGCAGCAGTGCTTTGCTGGAGCAGCCGTGAAGAGATACCCCACGCCCAAGGTAAGAGAAACCCAAGTAAAATGGTAGGTGTTGCAACAGGGCATCAGAGGGCAGACACACTGAAACCATACTTACAGAAATCTAGTCAATCTAATCACACTAGGACCACAGCCTTGTCTAACTCAATGAAACTAAGCCATGCCCGTGGGGCAACCCAAGATGGGCGGGTCATTGTGGAGAGGTTTGACAGAATGTGGTCCACTGGAGAAGCGAATGACAAACCACTTCAGTATTCTTGCCTTGAGAACCCAATGAACAATATGAAAATGCAAAATGATAGGATACTGAAAGAGGTACTCCCCAGGTCAGTAGGTGCCCTATATGCTACTGGAGGTCAGTGGAGAAATAACTCCAGAAAGAATGAAGGGATAGAGCCAAAGCAAAAACAATACCCAGCTGTGGAGGTGACTGGTGATAGAAGCAAGGTCTGATGCTATAAGAGCAATACTGCATAGGAACCTGGAATGTCAGGTCTATGAATCAAGGCAAAGTGGAAGTGGTCAAACAGGAGATGGCAAGAGTGAACGTCAACATTCTAGGAATCAGTGAACTAAAATGGACTGGAATGGGTGAATTTAACTCAGATGACCATTATATCTACTACTGCGGGCAGGAATCCCTCAGAAGAAATGGAGTAGCCATTGTGGTCAACAGAAGAGTCCGAAATGCAGTACTTGGATGCAATCTCAAAATCGATAAAATGATCTCTGTTTGTTTCCAAGGCAAACCATGCAATATCACAGTAATCCAAGTCTATGACCCAACCAGTAATGCTGAAAAAGCTGAAGTAGAATGGTTCTATGAAGACCTACAAGACCTTTTAGAACTAACATCCAAAAAAAGAAGTCCTTTTCATTCTGGGGGACTGGAATGCAAAATTAGGAAGTCAAGAAACACCTGTAGTAACAGGCAAATTTGGCCTTGGAATGCGGAATGAAGCAGGGCAAAGACTCATAGAGTTTTTCCAAGAAAATGCACTGGTCATAGAAAACACACTCTTTCAACAACACAAGAGAAGACTCTACACATGGACATCACCAGATGGTCAACACCAAAATCAGATTGATTATATTCTCTGCAGCAAAAGATGGAGAAGCTCTATACAGTCAACAAAAACAAGACCAGGAACTGACTGTGGCTCAGATCATGAGCTCCTTATTGCCAAATTCAGACTTAAATTGAAGAAAGTAGGGAAAACTGCTAGACCATTCAGGTATGAATTAAATTAAATCCCTTATGATTATACAGTGGAAGTGAGAAATAGATTTAAGGGCCTAGATCTGAACTATGGAATGAGGTTCATGACATTGTACAGAAGACAGGGATCAAGACCATCCCCATGGAAAAGAAATGCAAAAAAGCAAAATTGATGTCTGGGGAGGCCTTACAAATAGCTGCGAAAAGAAGAGAAGTGAAAAGCCAAGGAAAAAAGGAAAGATATAAACATCTGAATACAGAGTTCCAAAGAATAGCAAGAAGAGATAAGAAAGCCTTCTTCAGCGATCAATGCAAAGAAATAGAGGAAAACAACAGAATGGGAAAGACTAGATCTCTTCAAGAAAATTAGAGATATCAAAGGAACATTTCATGCAAAGATGGGCTTGATAAAGGACAGAAATGGTATGGACCTAACAGAAGCAGAAGATATGAAGAAGAGATGGCAAGAATACACGGAAGAACTGTACAAAAAGAATATTCACGACTCGGTTAGTCACGATGATGTGATCACTCATCTAGAGCCAGACATCTTGGAATGTGAAGTCAAGTGGGCCTTAGAAAGCATCACTACGAACAAAGCTAGTGGAGGTGATGGAATTCCAGTAGAGCTATTTCAAATCCTGAAAGATGATGCTGTGAAAGTGCTGCACTCAATACGCCAGCAAATTTGGAAAACTCAGCAGTGGCCACAGGACTGGAAAAGGTCAGTTTTCATTCCAATCCCAAAGAAAGGCAATGCCAAAGAGTATTCAAACTACCACACAATTGCACTCATCTCACACACTACAAAGTAATACTCAAAATTCTCCAAGCTAGACTTCAGCAATACGTGAACTGTGAAATTCCTGATGTTCATGCTGGTTTTAGAAAAGGCAGAGGAACCAGAGATCAAATTGCCAACATCTGCTGGATCATGGGAAAAGAAAGAGAGTTCCAGAAAAACATCTATTTCTGCTTTATTGACTATGGCAAAGCCTTTGACTGTGTGGATCGCAATACACTGTCGAAAATTCTGAAAGAGATGGGAATACCAGACCACCTGACCTGCCTCTTGAGAAATCTGTATGCAGGTCAGGAAGCAACAGTTAGAACTGGACATGGAACAACAGACTTGTTCCAAGTAGGAAAAGGATTGTATCAAGGCTGTATACTGTCACCCTGCTTATTTGACTTATATGCACAGTACATCATGAAAAACACTGGACTAGAAGAAACACAAGCTGGAATCAAGATTGCTGGGAGAAATATCAATAACCTCAGATATGCAGATGACACCACCCTAATGGCAGAAAGTGAAGAGGAAATAAAAACCCTCTTGATGAAAGTAAAAGAGGAGAGTGAAAAAGTTGGCTTAAAGCTCAACATTCAAAAATGAAGATCATGGCATCTGGTCCCATCACTTCATGGGAAATAGATGGGGAAACAATGGAAACAGTGTCAGACTTTATTTTTTTGGGCTCCAAAATCACTGCAGATGGTGACTGCAGCCATGAAATTAAAAGATGCTTACTCCTTGGAAGAAAAGTTATGGCCAACCGAGATAGCATATTAAAAGCAGAGACATCACTTTTCCGACTAAGGTCCATCTAGTCAAGGCTATGGTTTTTCCAGTAGTCATGTATGGATGTGAGAGTTGGACTGTGAAGAAGGCTCAGCGCTGAAGAATTGACGCTTTTGAACGGTGGTGTTGGAGCATACTCTTGAGAGTCCCTTGGACTGCAAGGAGATTCAACAAGCCCATACTGAAGGAGATCAACCCTGTGATTTCTTTGTAAAGAATGATGCTAAAGCTGAAATTCCAGTACTTTGGCCACCTCATGAGAAGAGTTGACTCATTGGAAAAGACTCTGATGCTGGGAGGGATTGGGGACAGGAGAAGAAGGGGACGACCGTGGATGAGATGGCTCTATGGCATCACTGACTCAATGGACGTGAGTCTGAGTGAACTCCGGGATTTGGTGATGCACAGGGAGGCCTGGCGTGCTGTGATTCCTGGGGTCACAAAGAGTCAGACACGACTGAGCGACTGAACTGAACTGAACTGGCAAAGTGCAGTACATGAAAAATGTATTTTCAACATATTTAGAAAAATAACCAAAATGAGACAGGCAGCATCCATAGGACTGTCTTCCTTCTGAATGTCCATCTCTGCCAACGAAGAAGGAGGAAACAGAACTAGAGAACCTTCAAAAATTTTTTAAGCCATCGTTTCCTTTTAATTGAAGTTCATAAAGAGGAATACATAGTGGTTACCTCCTACTCATTCTCAGGTTAACTCTGTGAGTTTGGGTCCACATATCCAGTTAGGCATCATTTACAAATTAATAACTAGGGCTTCTGGTTCACTTAAAACCCGACTTCATTGATTTAGTGATACCTCTTGATGAGGGTGAAGGAGGAGAGTGAAAAAACTGGCTTAAAACTCAACATTAAGAAAACTAACATCATGGCATCCAGTCCCATCATTTTACGGCAAATAGAAGGGGAAAAGGTAAAAGCAGTGGCAGATTTCCTCTTCTTGGGCTCTAAAATCAGTGCAGATGGTGACTGTAGCCTTGAAATTAGAAGATGGTTGCTTCTTGGCAGGAAAGCTATGACAAAACTAGACAGTGTGTTAAAACTCAAAGATATCACTTTGTTGACAAAGGTCCATATAATCAAACCTATGGTCTTTCCAGTAGTCATGTACAGACGCAAGACCTAGACAATAAAAGAATGCTGAAGAATCGATGCTTTTGAACTGTGGTACTGGAGAACACTATTGAGAGTCCCTTGGAAAACAAGGAGATCAAACTAGTCAATCTTAAAGGAAATCAACCCTGAATATTCTCTGGAAAGACTGATGCTGAAACTGAAGCTCCAATATTTTGGCCACCTGATGCAAACAGTTGACTTACTGGAAAAGACCCTGATGCTGGGAAACATTGAAGGCAGAAGGAGAAGAGGGATCAGAGGATGAGATGGCTGGATGGCATCATCGACTTAACGGACATGAACTTGGGCAAACTCCAGGAGATGGCGAGGGACAGGGAAGCCTGGCATGCTGTAGTCCATGGGGTCACAAAGAGTCAGAGATGACTTAGCAACTGAACAACAATAACTTAGAGTGATAAATCACCCCTTTATCCAGATCCTCTAGGAATTATTTCTTTACCCCATTTGTATGTTTTTCAATGAATGATTTGGTAAGTTTTCTTTTAAAATAGTCATAAGGAATCAATTCCTAGAGAAACATGATGATGGGATGATTTCTCTAAGTGATATCACACAAGTTAACAGGGTTAATTCCAGAAGCAACACATGGAAACCACACACTTGACTTTGTGAAATAAACTCACATTTCTTTCTTTTTATAGAAAGTTCTAAATGTAGTTTAAATAGAAGTAGATTTAGTATTTTTATAATTTAGATTGCCTATCAGTTCAGTTCAGTTCAGTCGCTCAGTTGTGTCTGACTCTTTGTGACCCCATGAATCGCAGCACGCCAGGCCTCCCTGTCCATCACCAACTCCCAGAGTTCACTCAGACTCACATCCATTGAGTCAGTGATGCCATCAAGCCATCTCATCCTCTGTTGTCCCCTTCTCCTCCTGCCCCCAGTCCCTCCCAGCATCAAAGTCTTTTCCAATGAGTCAACTCTTCTCATGAGGTGGCCAAAGTACTGGAGTTTCAGCTTTAGCATCATTACCTCCAAAGAAACCCCAGGGTTGATCTCCTTCAGAATGGACTTGTTGAATCTCCTTGCAGTCCAAGGGACTCTCAAGGGTATGCTCCAACACCACAGTTCAAAAGCATCAATTCTTCGGTGCTCAGCCTTCTTCACAGTCCAACTCTCACATCCATACATGACTACTGGAAAAACCATAGCCTTGACTAGACGGACCTTAGTCAGCAAAGTAATGTCTCTGCTTTTGAATATGCTAACTAGGTTGCTTATAACTTTTCTTCTAAGGAGTAAGCGATAAAAATAGGCAAAGTATATAAAAATACTTCAGTTTTTTATAATTTAGATTGCCTCTCTGTCCATTGAACAATATGTTCTAAAATTCTAGAGTAAGGCTACTTGAGAATCTGTGAAAAAAGATCTCAATCTGGGAAACAAATATAAAAATAATTTACCAGTACTTCCAGTTATTTTTTTTAAGATTTGTCCCAATTTCACCATTAAATTTTTCCTATGAATTCAAGAGTAGTGGATCATCCTATCGTTCTTTGTGTTTAATGGTTAAATGCTCTACACGCCTCTTCTCTTGTAGAATTTTACTGTAAAAGACTCACAACCTTAAATGAAATCAGAGGTGCACTGTTTTTCAGGCAGGAGAAGGTGAAGCAATAGACTCAACTTAAGAAAACAAAATCCACATGCTGCTGAAAAGCAGGGTGGGTATATAAAGACTCAGTCGTGACATCCTTCAGAAACCAGAATTACTGGCTGGAAATGGTCATACCTCCAAATCTGCGTGCTCATAGTCAAGGTTCATCTGTATATTACAGATTTCAGAGCTTCCCTAGAAGGGTGACACTAAATGATAAACACACCAATTCAAACCAATGTGAACAATCAATCTCTTAAATTTGTATAACAACAACAACAACAAAAAAGATTTAAAAAATATGCCACACTTCTCTGAAATAAAAAGATCAATCAAACATTTAGTAGTTATTTAGGTAGAGTGCTTTCTCTGTGTTCTCCTCTAAGAGTCTTATAGTATCTGGTCTTACATTTAGGTTTTCAATCCACTTTGAGTTTAGTTTTGTATGTATCAGGGAGTGTTCTAATTTTATTCGTTTACACATAGCTGTCCAGTTTTCCCAGCACCGCTTACTGAAGAGACCACCTTTTCTCCATTGTATATTCTTGCCTCCTATGTTGTAGATTAGTTGACCACAGGTTTGTGAGTTCATCTCTGGGCTCTCTAGCCTGCTCCATTGAACTGTATTTCTGTTTTTGTGCCAGTGCCATACCAACTTGATTACTCTAGCTCTGTACTGAACTGGCGAAAAAGTTCATTTTCTTTTTCATAAAATCTTATGTAACAAACTTTTTTGCCAACTCAATAATATATTCTGAAGTCAGGGAACCTAGTTTCTCCAGCTTTGTTTTTCTTTCTTAAGACTGCTTTGGTTACTTGGGGTCTTTTGTGTTTCCATTAAAACTGTAAGATTTTTGGCTCTAATTCTATGCAAAACACCATTGGTAATTTGTCAGGGATTGTACTGAATCTGTAGATTCTTTGGGTAGTATAGTCATTTTCACAATATTGTTTCTTCCAATCCAAGAACATGGTATATCCCTCTATCTGGTCTGCATCATCTTTGATCTCTTTTGTCAGTATCTTGTAGTTTTATAAGTATAGGCCTTTTGTTTCCTTAGGTAGGTTTATTCCTAGGTATTGGAGTGCAAATACACAAAATAGTTTAAAATAATAATAATAATAATAAAAAAACTGATAGCAACTTAATAGTCAGTGGTTTTTTTTTGTTTTTTTTTTCATGCAAGGGTGAGGAAACTCAAAGAAGCAGAGCAAGGGACATGACATAAATAACAGAAAATTCTTTCTAAATGAACCTACCCATATAAAAGCTGAGCAGATGTTCCAGGGTTCTGTTATCTGCATTAACGCTACAGCATTAAAATGACATAATTGTCAATAAATAATCATCATTAATTCTGACTATATAATTTACCTTTATAAACATTTTCCTATGAAACTTCTACATTTTCTTAGTATGATCTTGTTTATATCTTTTAGTTAATAAGGAAAAACTACTATTGTCTCCACTCAGGAGATGTTTCCTAAGACCAGAGGAATAAAATGAATATTGGAGTGTAATGGAGTAATTAATTCACTAGGTTACTAGTAGAATTTGTTCCCACAGTTTTAACATCTAATTGAGTACTCTGCTAAGGACAAGATAATGTGTCTATTTGTTTAGGGTTCTAGGAAAATAGCTAAAATGAAAACATGTCACATTATATTGTTGCTTTTCATCATCATCAATACACACATTTTTAAGCGCACCCATGTCATCAGTGTTTTCTTAGGAGGTTATCGAAGTCAGTGAAATTGATACGCTCCCCTTAATTATTTTCAGTTCAGTTCAGTCGCTCAGTTGTGTCCGACTCTTTGCGACCCCATGAATCGCAGCACGCCAGGCCTCCCTGTCCATTACCAACTCCCGGAGTTCACTCAGACTCATGTCCATCCATCCAGCCATCTCATCCTCTCTCGTTCCCTTCTCCTCCTGCCCCCAATCCCTCCCAGCATCAGAGTCTTTTCCAATGAGTCAACTCTTCCCATGAGGTGGCCAAAGTACTGGAGTTTCAGTTTTAGCATCATTCCTTCCAAAGAAATCCTGCAAAGCTCTCAATGTAAACACACATATACTGATACTAACAAGTTAATTACAGTTACTATTAATAAATTACCTCTTCTAAGGCATTCCACAGTTCGTTATCCGTATGCTCATTAAAGGGATCCAGATTTTCCCTCATAGTTCCAGTGAATAAAACAGGTTCCTAAATATGCCAAAACAGTGAGTGTTATTACCTTAACCTCTTTTTAATTTATTCTAATGTGTACAGACTGTCAAAATTAAAATATAAAAACATCTAAATTCATTAATTATTAATGATAAAGTTGCAACTGTATGTTTACAAAACAGTATCTCTAAAATAATTTTCCATTGTACAAAGTGTGCTACAAAATATCTTCTAGACTACTGAACACTAACAGAAGAAAGTGTTGAAGAAGTTTTTTTCATCTTAAGGAAAAAGCTGAAGACAAAGGAAGATTTGATTTTTTTTAATACCACCCTAGTAATAAATATCTGTTTAAACACTCACACAAAGTGAGAGAAAAATTACATGAGAAACTTAACATCAAGATCTACATAAATTAACTGTCAATCCTGGTGTGACTGGGAAATACCAACAGCATGATTAGTAGAGGTTTATGCCTCAAAGCAAACCATTAAATATTTAAATATTAGCACTGAAGACTAAACTAGTTTATTTTCTCCATTGGTCAGACTGTGTTCTAGGATCTGGACTCTCTCCACATGTGTGAAATGAACATCCCCACATGTGCAAGGGGAATGTCAGCTCCTGGGGCCTGCAGCACCTCTGTCCATGGAGAGATCACCTCTGATTTTGGCATAAGCTGGCCCCCACGTTCTCTCACGTGTGTGTCAGGATGGCCTGCCTCAAATTTGTTATTAACTGCAAGGCCAGGAAGACCTGAAACCCAATGTGACCTGTGTCATGATACTTTAATTTAAATAGTTCTTCCTATTCCTCTGCTTCAGGAGGAGCCACAGGTAAATTATTCTGGAAATATATGTCTCCTCTTGGCCTCAAGAGAGAATCCTGTACATAAGCTTATGTAGGCCATTTACAGTTTCCTTTAGAAGGCTTAGTAAGCCAGGCCATAAGAATATGGGCAGCAGTGAAGAGCCCAACAGGCTCATTTCAGTGGTGGGGACAGGACAAGGAGAGGCACACGTGTGGGTACCAGAGAGACCCAACTCTTCCACAAGTGCCCAGAACTGCTCAGAATCCCCACGTTCGCCTGGCCTTGGGGCGGGACTTTCCTCCTCACTTCACAAAAGCCTAAGAGGAAAGACGAAGAAGACAGACATTTATTTTCCCTAATCATGAGGAAGAATGACACTCAGGGAGCCTTACAAACCTTCCTTCAATATAGTCTCAGTTTTAAGTCTGGTGAGAGAGAAATGAATACAGAAAACTCAGGGTGTGCCACCAAAAAAAGACATACCCCTGAGCACAATCCACAATTAAAAAGACATTATAAAGGGAGATTAATTTGCACAAAGTTGATTAAGTGGCCAATATGCTTCCAAAGCACTGGAAATCACTAGTCATACAATATTTCAGAATGAGTACTGAACTGAACTAAAAAGTCTTGAGACCAAATTTAAGGTTTCCCTTAAAACTTGAATTTAGGATCAAGGACTAAGCAACCACCTAAACAATGGTAAGCGTTCCTTGTCAGAGGAATAACCATCATTCTACTTCAGATTTTTGTAAGAACTTGTTACTGTTTGTAATTATCAAGCTTAAGATTCCCACATGCTGGTGATTTCTCATCCTTCAGTTGTCTCCATGAGGTTCACACAAGCAATGTAGCCAGGCGAGGGGAGGCTGGTCCCCAATATTCTTCCTCCTTCCTTTCTCCATCTTCCCTCCATCTTCCAGGTCCTTTCAAGTAAGCAGGCTACTCCCTGCATATAATCTCAATCAGTGTTCTTTCTGGGGGACATATTTAACTACTTCAGATCCTGAGCACAAAGAACACACATACTTCAGCTACCTGTTTTGTTTAAGGAAATTATTTAAGAACTTTCATTTTAGATTATTCCTAAAATTTTGAATGGAAGTTGAGGAGTACTTTCTTAAAAACACAGTAGTCATCTTTGAATGTCCCCCCCGCCATGACTGATGGTCTATGTCCCCACTCCCCTGTCTCTGCTCCTACCCAGATCCTTGTTATCATCACATCTCCCCCAGTTCTCACCTGTTCATGCAGGGTCAGCAGTGACGGGGATGAGCCTGGGAGGAACAGAGACCACCATGGAAGCTCTCTGCTGCTTCCAGGATGACAGGGACCAGCCATCCAGGGAACATGGTGTGGGCCTGGCTTAGCAAAGAGGGGCAACTCAAAGAAACAGCACTGGGCTCCCCCTCTGCAGAGTCTGCTCTCAGATTCCTTAGTTTCCTACATTGTGGTGTTAAGACACAAGCATCACTACTTCCTACTCATTTGAGGGGGAGCCGAATGTAAGTTTTTGCACTTAGACAAGTAAATTCAAGCAACCAAACTAACAGACTTTCTCCACCTCTGCAGCTAGCAAGACGCTGTAAAGACAAAGGGCTCTTGGTTGAGGAGGGATAACATTTTGAGTATCTTCTCCTGACTCATATCAGCCCATGACATACAAGCACATACACCCATTTCTAAACTGATTTTGTCCAAATGAGGGACAGAGCAATAGGAGTAGTATCTTCTGGCCTTGCTCTATACTTACTTACTCTTGCTATGGTTTGAGGAGTCCTTTCAAGTGGGACTGTAGGAAAAATGGGGACAATATCTGATGAGTACAACACAGGTGAAGAATTGATGCTTTTAAACTGTGGTGTTGCAGAAGATTCTTGAGAGTTCTTTGGGCTGCAAGGAGATCAAACCCATCAGTCCTAAAGGAAATCAACCCTGAATATTCACTGGAATGACTGATACTGAAGCTGAAGCTTCAACACTTTGGCTATCTGATATGAAGAGCTGACTCACTGGAAAAGATCCTGATGCTGGGAAAGACTGAAGGCAGGAGGAGAAAGGGATGATTGGATGGCATCACAGACTCGATGGACATGAGTTTAAGCAAGTTCCGGGAGTTGGTGATGGACAGGGAATCCTGGCGTCCTGCAGTCCATGGGGTCACAAAGAGTCAGACATGACTGAGAAGTGGACAGGTGGAGACTGGAGAGCGTAGGTCTCTGTCATATGACTAGTACTTTGGATTTTACTCTGCTGCGATGGGAGTCTTTGGAGATAAAACTGAAGCTCTTCACTATACAACTGATAAAACACTGTGAATCAACTATACTTCAATTTTTAACAGTAGACACACACAAAATTTGAATTCTGGCTGTGCTCCTTACTTGAAAAGTAGGATAAGCTCCCAGTGACCCAGATTTTAAATCTGTCAGATAAGGATAGCAACAAATTGTGAGGATTAAGCAGAAAATGGTGGGATAAGAAACTAAAATGTGTTAACTATTCCATAAAAGTTAGGAATTATTATTAATACTTGTGTAACTTGTCAGGGACTGTAACAAGCACTAGAGGAACAGAAATGAGAGATACAGGTCCTGTCCTCAAAGAGAGAAAGAAAATAGTCAAGAGTGTGAGGAGGGCTGAGAAAAAGGCTGGAGGTCTTGGTGGGGGATTGGAAGGTAAGAGTGTGTATAAGGCGATGGTCAGGAAAGAAGCTGGTGGGAGGAAAGACAGAAATCAAAATACAAAACAGTTTTAGTCTGATTTCTTGCTCTTGGTGGAAAATGTTAGATACATTTCTCTGTGGTGCTTTTCCCAAAAATTTCTATTGTGTTTTTTTGTTTGCTTGTTTTTATTTCCTGTTTCTTTGCTTTATTATTCATATTTATGCAACAATTTAGCTTTTATTATTAAAAGATAAATATAAAGAAAATCACCAAACACCATGAACACATAAACAGAAAGTAAAGAGAAAAGTCATTTCAGAAGGTGTTACTCTTTTTACTTAAGTAGAAACAATACCCAAAAGGCCAGGGCCCTGATTCTTAGCAATAATAACAGTTCCTGATGACTGAGCATTCCTAAGAATGAGACATGGGCACAAACATTTTCTCACTAAATTACATCTTTACCACAAATCTGTGGGTCAGTGATTTCCAGACTGGGTTTAAGGATGAGGATGTTGCAGCTTGGCAGCCAAGTGACATCATCAGGGCCCCACAGTCGATGAGGCAGAGCAGGAATAAACTGTGGTCACACTGACGCTGGGTCTACGCTCAACCATTCTAGCCCTCTCTGCCTCCTGAATGGCTTCCTGGGAACCTTTATACATTGCAAGTTCTCTCCAGATTTTCTCTCTTTAATCAGACGACACTGCATCTTGGAGACAAAGGCATATAAAGTGGAATCTACATGGATACAAAACTTAGCACTATTTTGCAAACATGCTCTCTGGAGTGTGTACCTAGAACATGCTCAAAGGAAGGACGGAAACCAACAGAATAGAACCAAAACATGCTGATGTCAAGGCATGTTTAGTTTTTGCTCAGATGTGCTTCCAAATATTATTGGCAGAGCCAAGAATCATCTAACATTATTTATTTGCAGTTTATTTTATGTACACAAGCATACAACTTTTTCCTTTTAAGAAGCATTAAAAACAATGCAGGGATGTTTCTAAAGCTTGCATTCAAGGATGTGAAAGAACTTTACAGACATGCCCTTTATTTCTACTAACTAATCTCACATGGCCATTTCAGAGATGAGTACCATCAAAACATGAAACTTGGGAATCTAAGTTCATTTATATTCTACTGTAACCATAAGTCATAAGTCTAATAGCCAGAGGAAATCTTTAAATATGGGGACTGAATATGCTAAAAAGTTCTTCCCATTTTTCCTAAAAGGGATACCTTTGAAAAAAATTTTTTTCAATTGTGATAAAATATATATAAAATTTGCTAGATTAACCACTTTAAGTGCACAGTTCAGTGGTGTTAAATACATTCACATTGTTGTACAGCCATCACTACCATCCAGCCTCAGATCTCCTTTCATCCTGAAGAACTGAAACTCTGTACCCATTAAACAACAACTCCCCTCTCCTGGCCACTCCTGGCACTCACCATTCTTCATACTGTATCCATGAATTTGCTATTCTAGGTAACTCCTATTAGTAGAATCATACAGTATTTGCCATTTGTAAATGACTTATTTCACTTAGCTTAATTTTTTCAAGGTTATCTGTGCTGTAGCATGTGTCAGCATTTTATTCTTTATTAAGCCTGAGTAATAATCTACTGTATGTATGTGCAACGCATTTTGTTTGTTGATTCATCTGTCAATGAATCCTTGGGTGCCTCCACCCTTTGCTATTGAGAATAATGCTGCTATAACATGCATGTTCCAGAATTGCTTCGAGACCTTTCTTCCAATTCTTTTGGGTTTATACTCTTAAGTAGAATTGCTAGGTCATATGATAATTCCATCATCAACTCTTCAGAGCAACCAGCAAGTTGATTTCCATAGTAGCTGCACTATTTCACATTCCTATCAGCAATGAACAAGGATTCTAATATCTCTACATCCTTGACAATACTTATCATTTTCTTTTTTTCTCTCTCTTTTCTTTGATAGCAGACATCTTAAAGGGTATGAGGTGGCATTTCACTAGAGTCTGAAAAGAATATCTTGGTTTTAAAATTACTTAGAGCAATTCTAGGTATTTTTGAGGTCATGGGCAGGTAGCATCATCCATACCCAAGTCCACATTTGCCTTCCTTTGGGTGTCATGTTGGACATGCTTTCTGATAAACAGGTATTTCAGGACATATTGCACCCACACTCCAGGAAGCACATTTGCCTGGCTCGTTCTGTCTCACCTCCTCTCTGTTTCTCATCTCAAGGGGGTATTTTTCTGAGCTTCCCCTTTTGGGCAGATGATTACTAAGTATATAAATAAAAACTCAATTTAAAAAAAAATCATCAAGTCCTTCAAAGCAGAGGGCAGGATGATAGATGAGGATACAGGATCCCCTTGGCTATATATCTGGGGGATAGTAATTTCTCAGTAAATGTTACAGAATTATGTTGAGTGAATGAACCACAAGGAATGATAGGAGTGTCTACCAGTGCATATAATCTAGTCTCCAAACTCTCCTTGAAAGATTTACTACTTTATGAAGAAGAAAAGAGAACAGCATCAGAGCCCAGGAAGAGATGGCCAACTCAGCACTCCACCATCAGAGCAGGCACATATGGGTCTACATGAAGCACTGCACACTCACTCACCTATCTTGTCCTCACAACAGACTGAGGGGGTGATACCATTATCTGCCTTGTAAGACAGAGAAAACCAAGGTACATAGAGACAGAATTCTCAGTCCCCTGCTCTTCCTTATTCTGTACTGCCTCCCTGGTGAAAATTATTCATTAATGACTAAATTGTCAAAGTCTCCCCAAAGCATCTATATATCCTACAATTCTCAAAGCCCCACAATTTCACAGAAAGTTCTCCAAGGGGATAAACACTTTAAAAAGATGTCCTTGTTTCCCACACCAAAATTACATCTATAAGACAGTTATTAATAAAATTCATATTTCCCTATAGGAACCTCCCCAGCGCTAAGCAAATCATGTATCCTTCTGTTCTCAGAATTATGTGATTATCAGTGGAAACGCTGTGGAAACTGAGGAAGTCTGAGTCCAGAAATCTCTCTCAGTAAGTTGTTAAATCACATGCACACAAAACTAACAAATGAACAACTACAACAACAAAAAAAACAAAACCTGGTATCCAATCAAAGTGTCTGTTGAAACTACCTACTGCTAAATATATGCTCTTTTGGGGAAAAAAAGCATCAACTCATTCACTTACCTTGAAAAGACCAATCAAATTAAAAGCACTTAAACTTTAGACACCTTATAAAAAGAACATGTGAGAGTGTTCTGCTGTGCATACCTGAAGTGCAACTGACATTTTCTTCCTTAAATCATGAAGTCCAATACTGGTTGTCAAGATTCCATCAATATAAATGTCACCTTCTGGTTCTGACAATCTAAAAAGGGCAGCAATGAGGGAGCTTTTCCCAGCTCCTGTTCTTCCCACGATGCCATACTGTAAAGAGACCCAGGGGGATGAACAATTAACAGGATGCACAAAACCCAGGAGAACCCTAATTGTTGAAGACGAATTTTAAAAGTTCTGTTATATGTAAAGAATAGTCTTATAGTTTCTCAAGCAAGACCCTAATGACATTTTGAGCCAATAATCAATTATTGAGGGTTGGGGCCTGTCCTGTATATTGTAGGATGATTAACAGTAGCCATGAATCCACTAGATATCAGATGCAATCCCCAAAATTGTGGCAACCAAAAATGACAGAAATTCACAAATGTCCCTGATTGAGACCACCGTCATCAAGAATATACAATATAAACTATAGGGACTTTCATGCCTTCTATTCAGATTTCCCTGATTAAATGCTTAATATGCAGAAAATTGTTTTCTTTAATTACCACATAGTATCCATTATGTGGTATCTTAAAGGGGGAGACACATATGTGTATGTGGTGTTTATATGTATGTGAATGTATATTTGTAACTAACATTCGTAAATAAAGGAAGAAGATAACAACAACAAAAAAATAACCTGACTGCAGTGAAAAACCAGCAGTCTCCTAAGTGGTCCATAAGAAGTTAGCTTTTAAATTAGTTTTATTCCTACTCCCTGGGTAATTTGACCTTGAGAATTACATGGGTAATTTTACAGAGATATCAACAAGTCAAGTCAGAAGTATTATACACAAAGAAATACTCACTTTCTCAGGGATATGTTATTTATTTAAGAGGAATTATTCTTTGGTAGAAAAATGAAATAACTTCCTGATATTAAATATCTTAATTATATTTTATCTTGAAAGGAAACATCTTCAAATATAAAATGCAGGCCTCAGTCTTGAAAGACAGAGGCCAGTAGAGAAAATGTACATAATGAGACCAACAACAACACAAAGAATATTTGCTGTTTACACGGGACCTTTCATTGGAGTAGTTCAAAAGGCACTTTATCAATACATTAATACTTAAAATTGAACCTTGGAAAAACACATGTCAAGTGTCAGTCTATTTACTAAAACCAAAGCAGAGAGAAATTAAATGCACTAACAGTAAGATTAAAGAATTGATACAATGTAGGTAAAATGCTGCTGGTTGGTGGTTTAATCACTAAGTTTTGTCCAACTCTTGCGACCATGGACTGTAGCCTGCCAGGCTCCTCTCTCTGTCCGTTGGATTCTTCAGGCAAAAATACTGGAGTGGGTTACTCTTTCCTTTTCCTAGGTAAAATGCCAGTGGGGAATAAACCACATTCAAATGTATATGCAGAAACGGGCCTTTTTTTACCACTGAGTTTTTAATGTGGACCACTTTTATTTATTTATTTATTGGCTGTATAAGAAAGCATTAGACAATCAGTCGTGTCCACTTCTTTGTGACCCCAAGGACTGTAGACTGCCAGGATCCTCTATCCATGGAATTCTCTAGGCAAGAATGCTAGAGTGGGTTGCCATTTCCTACTGCAGGGGATCTTTCTGACCCAGGGATAGAACCTGGGTCTCCTGCCTTGTAGGCAGATTCTCTACCATTTGAGCCACCAGGGAAGCCCAACTGCAAACTTTCTGAAGGAAGCTCTCCAAGAGATGATTTCATCTGTATTGAAAATCTGGAATTGATGAGAGTGTAATATATGCTTGGATCATTTTTTCTTAATTTTTCTTATTTTCTTTTAAATTCTTTATTTGTATTGGTTTTGCCATACATCAACATGAATCCATCACAGGTATACATGTGTTCCCCATCCTGAACCCCCCTCCCTCCTCCCTCTCCGTACCACCCCTCTGAGTTGTCTCAGTGCACCAGCCCCAAGCATCCAGTATTATGCATAGAACCTGGACTGGTGACTTATTTCATATATGATATTATACATGTTTAAATGCCATTCTCCCAAATCATCCCACCCTCTCCCTCTCCCACAGAGTCCAAAAGACTGTTCTATACATCTGTGTCTCTTGCTGTCTCGCATACAGGGCTATTTGTAATTCAGTAAAGTTTTACAACTCATGGCTTTAAAAAAAGAACGACTAAATCTTTCTGAGTAATATAATCAGAATGTTTAGAACATTTCAGGTTTTCTGATTTGAAAACCTCTGAAGTTTCATATCTTAGTCTGTCAAAACAATCATGGCATTTCAAAAAAGAATTTATCTTTATAGAGATTAAACATAAGAAAAGTGGGTTCAGCTAGTTTTATTATCTTATAAATATAATACAAAGACTGTAAGACATTTTATTATTGTTCAGTAGTGTCCAACTCTTTGCAACCCCATGGACTGCAGCATGCAAGGTTTCCCTGTCCTTCACTATCTCCTGGAGTTTGCTCAAACTCATGTCCATTGAATCAGTGTTGCCATCCAACCATCTCATCCACTGTCATCTCCTTCTCCTCCTGCCTTCCGTCTTTCCCAGCATCACAGTCTTTTCCAGTGAGTTGGTTCTTTGTGTCAGGTGGCCAAAGTATTGGAACTTCAGCATCAGTTCTTCCAATGAATATTCAGGACTGCTTTCCTTTAGGACTGACTGGTTTGATCTCCTTGCTGTTCAAGGGACTCTCAAGAGTCTTCTGCCACACCCCAGTTCAATAGTATCCTTTCGTCAGTGCCCAGCCTTCTTTATGACCCAACACTTACATCCGTACATGACTACTGGGAAAACCATAGCTTTGACTATATGCACCTTTGTCGGCAAAGCAATGTCTCTGCTTTTTAACATGCTGTCTATGTTTGTCATAGCTTTTCTTCCAAGGAAGAAGCATCTTCTAATTTCATCGCTGCAGTCACCAAGCACAGTCACTTTTGGAGCCCAAGAAAATAAAGTCTATCACTGTTTCCATTGTTTGCCCATCTATTTGACATGAAATGATAGAACCAGAAGCCATGATCTTAGTTTTCTGCATGTTGAGTTTTAAGCCAGCTTTTTCACTCTCCCCTTTCACCTTCATCAAGAGGCTCTTTAGTTCCTCTTTGCTTTCTGCCATTTGGGTGGTATCATCTGCTTATCTGAGGTTACTGGTATTTCTCCTGGCAGTCTTGATTTTAGCTTGTGCTTCATCCGGCCCAGCATTTTGCATGCTGTACTCTGCATGTAAGTTGAATAAGCAGGGTGACGATATACAGCCTTGAGGTACTCCTTTCCCAATTTTGAACCAGTCTAGTGCTCCATATCTAGTTCAAACTGTTGCTTTTTAATCTGCATACAGGCTTCTCAGGACATTTTGTACCTTATGTTAAACCCTAATTCATATAATATAGACAGGCCATTCTCTGCATACAGGCAGGTTGTAGTGTGTATATATGCAGCTCATGTGTTCTGTGTACAGGCAGGCCTCAAAGATATTTTGGATTTGGCTCTAGACCACCTCAACAGATGAATATCAAAATAAAGCAAGTTATAGCAATGTTTTGTTTCTCTGTGCAAATAAAAGTTACATTTATATGATATTGTAGTCTAATGACGTACAATAGCATTATATATAAAAATGTATATACCTTAATTTTCAATATTTTATTGTTAAAAGAATGCTAACCATCTAAGCATTTACAGGGTAGTAACATTAAAAACCACTGATCACAGATCAGGATAATAAATATATAATAAATAATAATAATGAAATGGTTTGACATATTGTAAGAATTATCAAAATGTGACAGAGACATGAAGTGACCAAATGCTATAGGAAAAATGGTGCCAATGTACTTGCCTGACACAGTGTTGCCATAAATGTCCTTTTTTTTTTTTTAAGCATTATCTGTGCAGCACAGTAAAACAGGGGGGCCTTCTTATACATAAACCAACACACATCAGGACACAGGTGAGAACTGATCTGTGAGAATGTGTATATATTCTCATGTTATCAGCTCCACTGAAACTGATCCATCTGTGGAAATGGGAACATCTGTAAACTTTGGGCAAATGGACTGAGATATGTAGGGGCACCAAGGACTGCTCATGACCACAGGACTGTGAGTTCCAAACTCCAGTGAAGAAAACTAAAAACCAGGGGACTTCCCCGGCAGTTCAGCAGTTAAGATTCTGTGCTTCCACTGCTGGAGGCGTGGATTCGATCCCTGGTGAGGGAACTAAGATCCCACAAGCTGCATGGCCCCAGGCCCTCCAAAAAGAAAAAGGAAACTCAAAGAAAACCTAACTCTCATTATTCCTAGAGTTCAGTCATCAAAGCTATAGTCTAAACATCTTTTCTGGGTAACCAAAGGGTTTTACCAATTGCCCATGGAGAGTTTCACCAGTATCAGTAAGCTCACATTCTTCAATCTAAAGACACTTGGGGGCTTCCCTGGTGGCTCAGTGGTAAAGAAACTGCCTGCCAATGCAGGAGACGTGGGTTCAGTTCCTAGTCCAGGAGAATCCCACATGCTGTGAGGCAACTAAGCCCATGTGCCACAACTATTGAGCCTGCACTCTAGAACCCGGGAACCACGACTATGAGCCTACATGCTTCAACTGTTGAAGCCCTCGCACTCTGTAGCCCATGCTCTTAACAAGAGAAGACACCACAGTGAAAAGCCCACACACAGCAACTAGAGAAAAGCCCAAGCAGCAACAGAGACCCAGCCCAGACAAAAATAAAGAAATAGATAAAGACACTTGGAGAAAATCTTCTGTTATTTGCTTTGCAGTGGCCCCTTTCTATTTTTCCAACCAAGTTGCTCTCTGATGATGACACTTGTTAGACACTTGCTCCTGGATCTCTCTTCACACATCAAACTCAGCATAATCAACACCCAGTGCTCCACACAAAACAACCCCTTCATCTGTCTTCCCCACTTCACTATCATTACATCTTTCCCAGGCTCACAGCATTTAAAAACAAAATAAACTCTTTCCTTAATCATAATTGGTGAAAATGAATTTGAAGTGTAAATAAATACTAGCTATAGCCTAGCACTCTGAAAAAAAATTCTTAAAATGTTTTTACTTTCTAGGCTTCTGTGTGTATGCTTGTATTTTTTTTTCTATGTGTTCTTAAAGATACAAGTTCACATATTTAAAGAAAAGACGATTAATGTGAACATACTCTTATATGTGTTTTAATTTTGTATTTCTAAAATATTTATTTAATGGTTGCATAATATTATAGTACATGTGATCATTTATTTAACAAATTCTCTACTGCTGGATATTTAGGCTGTGTCAAATAGTTAGCTATTATAAATGACTATGTGTTAAATATCCCTGAAGCTAAATCTTTGAAAACAACTTTAATCATTTCCTTCACAAAAAATCTCAGATGTGGAATTGCTGAGAGTCATGTATGAACCCCCTGGAAAGCAAGGAGATCAAACCAGTCAACTCTAAAGGAAATCAGTCCTGAATATTCACTGGAAGGACTGATGCTGAAGCTCCAATACTTTGGCCACCTGACACAAAGAGCCAACTCATTGGAAAAGACCCTGATGCTGGGAAAGATTGAAAGCAGGAGGAGAAGGGGATGACGGAGGATGAGATGACTGGATGGCATCATTGATACAATAAGCATGAATTGGGAAAACTGTAGGAGACGGTGAGGGACAGAGAAGCCTGGTGTGTGTCAGTCAATGGGGTCACAAAGAGCCAGACACGACTAGGTCACTGAAAAACAACAGCAAAGTATGAACATTTTCAGAGGAAGTGGTTAAGCTGCTAACCCTCCGGAAGTATGACACCATTTTCTACTCCCACCCATTTCCCTGCATGTTCACAAATCCAGGTGTTATAGCTCTGTTTTAATCAACATCAACTTCATTTCAAAAAGTGGAATCACTTTCCCAGGATGTCTTGCTCGAGGTATAACAGCTCATGGCTCCCTGCCCCCTGAACCTGCCCACTCTGGTCCATGTGCTCTCACTTCTCAGATTAAACTCCTGAATGCCAGCTCAGCACCCAACACTCCACCCCAGGACATCTCTTCTACAAAACTGTCCTCTCTAACCTCTCCATCCTTCATGTACACAAGTCAGCATCTTTGGTATCACTAGCTAGTTGCGAAGGTTGAATGTAAAAATGTTTGTTACACACTTGGTAGTTCATTTTCCTGGATGCTTTGCAGGTGTCTAAGTCTTCATTCACTGAATCAGGACATCATGCTTTTGCTTATGCTGGTCTCACCACTCATTACGGCTTCCACATGCATTTCCACCTGCTGAAACCCTAACCACACATCATTAAGTCTGTCTCACATGTCTAATTCCTTGGAAATGCTCTTTCTGTCCCCTAAAATGGACTTGTTCCAACTCTAACAGAAGTTATGTCATTTTTATAAGCATGTTTAAAAACTGTGATCTCCTTCTAGCTTACAAAGCTAATATAGCCATTTTCTTATTTCTTCAACCAGACTGCAAATGCTGATATCAGGATCTGTATTGGACTTGACTTTTTATTATTTGTATTACCTGTGGTGTCCTGAGAAAAAGAAACTCCCATGGGAGCTGAGATTTTTAACTCAGTCCAGAGAAATTTATGGAAAATCTATTACCATATTGAGCTTCCCTGGTGGCTCAGATGGTAAAGCGTCTGCCTGCAATGCGGGAGTCCCAGGTCGATCCCTGGGTTTGGAAGATCTCCTGGAGAGGGAAACGGCAACCCACTCCAGTACTCTTGCCTGGAGAATCCCATGGATGGAGTAGCCGGTAGGCTACAGTCCACGGGGTCACAAAGAGTCGGACACGACTGAGCGACTTCACTTCTTCACTTCATTACCATATTATTTAAGTACAAGATAAATCAGACAGACAGACATAGCAGATGGATCCTACAGCCATAAATACAACTTCAAATGGCCAACACCTCATTCTCATGGGACAGACACCTTCCACAGCATAAGCAATTATGGTTATTTTATACCTTATGAAAATGACAACCATTTTTGTCCAAGCATTTACTCTGGGTGTTTTACATGCCTTATCTTAGTTAAGTTGTACATGAACCCTATAGGTTACAATCTATCGCTTCCATTTTGCATAAGAAAAGATTGAGATTTAGATCAATTAGTCTGTCCAAATATCAGAGCCCATAAGTAGCAGTATGGGACTCAAATCCATGTCTGTTGGCCTCTTTTCCACCTGCCAATGAGCCTCCTTATCTCCTGGATGGCCTGACACCTTATCATGTTTCTGAGTAGCTAGAACAGAGAAAGTGGGGGGAGGTGCAGCTGCAGTTAAAGAAAAAGGCCTACCATAGAGATCTTATGGTCAGAGAGTTAAGGCATGTTTTGGAGACAGGCATACATGTCGTGAGTGAGAACAAAGAGGGTACCTGAGGACAGGTGGACCAGCTGTCAACAGGAAGACCCGGCACCCACAGCCAGACTGAGAGAGAAACCTGCAGCTAAGTGGGACACATGGTACCTGCGGAACAGGCCAAACAGACCTCATGCCCTTCTTGGGGCAGCAGGACTCATTTTTGATCCCATCAGGTGGTGAAACAGCCACACATACACTGCTGCACTGGGCTGTCTCTGACTCCAGGTCTAGGCAGGGCCGAGCCTGTGGGAAATCCCTCCAGTCCCTGCAGGAGGCTGGTGTGGAGAAGGACAGACAGCAGGATGAAAACTACCTGTAATGAAGACAGACTCCACTGGAGAGATGCAAAGAAATGTAGTGGAATCACACAGAATTAGATTATAATGCAAAGGTGCAATTTATAGAACATCAGTTCAGTTCAGTTGCTCAGTCATGTCCAGCTCTTTGCAACCCCATGGACTGAAGCATGCCACGCTTCCCTGTCCATCACCAACTCCCAGAGCTTACTCAAATTCATGTTGATCCAGTCAGTAATGCCATTCAACCATCTCATAAAAGCATAAAGTGAGTAAATCTAGTGGCACAGAACATTCTAGAGCCTCTTGCTCAGTTAGCAGCAGAGATTTGGGAATTCTTGAGTTCAATTTCAAACTGTCAAAGGACATTCCTTGGGAATCACAGGTTATCACTCATCAAAAACTGCCCATGGGAGAGAAAGGTGGATGTCATGTTCTGATACGAATCTGAGTCAGGAGGGCTGGGTGGGCCTGAGAGCCTGCATTTCTAAGAAGCTCCAGGAGATGCAGGTGCTGCTGGCTCTGGCACCACAGTCTGAGTCACAGGGAATTAAGAAGCCAGCAGGGGAAGGGGATTATCTGGGAGTGAAGGGAGCAGTTTTTAAGAAAATATTACATAAAAAAGAGGAAAAATGTAGGAAAATAATATTTTTGCACATTATAGCATGGTCTACTAAGCATCTGTGAAAATGTAGCATCCAAATAATAGCTGTGAGAAAACAGAAAGCAAAATCAATCTACCTCAAGAGCTGGAAAATATTTTATTGCCTAGAACTCTAAAATGATCAAATCAACCACAAAATCATCTAAATGAAAAATGAAGCCCATGGTTAGACTCTAACCAGGAAGTCTAGGGTGCTATTTACCTCATGTTGATTTTTTTTTTCTGTTTGGCTGCGCTGGGTCCTGATTGCTTTGCACGAGCTGTCTCTAGTTGTGACGAGTGGGGGCTACTCCCTGTTGCAGTGCACGGGCCTCTCACTGAGGGGGCTTTTATTGTTGCTGAGCAAAGACTTCAGTAGTTGTGGCACATGGGCTCAATAGTTGTGGTGCAGGGCTCAGTTGCTCTGTGGCATGTGGAATCTTCCCAGAGCAGGGATTGAACCAGTGTCTCCTGCATTGGCAGGCAAATTCTTATCCACTGCACCACCACAGAAGTCCTAGTTCCTTATTTTCACTTGCAATTTCTTCTGTGAATCAAAATCCTGACTAGTACCTACTATACTTTCCTATTGGCTCTAACTTCCAGGAATCAGAACAGAAGAGGAAAGGAGGGAAAGAGGATAAAGCTCCACATCTGCTGGGCTGGCTCATTCCCATGTCTGCTGCCCGCACCCCGCCCCCCACCCCCACCAATAGCCTCTCTCAATCAAATCCAACACCAAAGGGGCATCCTGGAGTAACGGAGGCTGGGACAGGTGAGCAGGAGAGGGAGCTTGACATATATACAAGTGGGGTGAACCACCTCATGAACACGTTGCCCGGGTGTCATCTCCAAACACAGAAATGAAGCTACCAGTGATACTGAGAGTGGACCAAGGCACAGATCAAAAGACGAGTCACTTCAGTTATTAATTCAGTCTCCAAATTCACTTTTCCCTCAAACGTTCTAGAATCTCAATAATCCTATGATTTTCGGGTTTTAAGAAGGAAGAATAAGAATCTGTTATGTTCCTAACTTGTCCTACAAAGTTTCTTAGATAATTCCTATTTTATGGCTTTGGGGGAAATTTAAGACAAGTGCAGGTGAACAGAATTACATTTACAACAGAAAATCTGACAGACACACTGTCTGAGAGTGAGTAAACATCACATACAGTGCTCAGGGACAAGATTGTATCAAGAGCTGTGGTTAATGTTTTCCTGACACAGAAGTTCACATTTTTCCTGACCTACACTGAAACTGGAAATAATTAGGAGGGAGCTTTTGCCCTGTGACTAACTGAAACTGCTCCCTGGGTAGCATTTGGGCATTAAGTTGAATATTCTTTCATGTTATAAGGGTTTCATTCATTAAATCACAGCACAGCCATTAGATGGGTCTGGGGTGGTAAGAGTTTTAAAGAGCAGTTCTTTCAGTTATATATGGTGTTGTCATGTGTATGTGTGGTGGGGGGGCGGGAGGGGGGTTGGTTTCTGCTTGCTCACACCTGAGCAGTCCCTCAGCAACCTCTCTGTGCCCTGCAGAATGCCACATTCTGGGAACAAAGATGAAAACAAGCTGCTCCCTGATTTTAAAAACACTAAGGTACTATGAGATACAGATCCCAAATTACAAAGCATGCCACAGGTGTTATCTTTTATTTTAATTATGATGAAATTCACATAAAATTTAACCATTTTTAAGTGTATAGTTTGGTGTTCAGTACATTCACATTTCTGCGCCACCAAGCTTGAGAATTCTTTTTTCCTCATAAAACTGAAATTCTTACCCACTAAACAAACAACTCCCCATTTCCCCTTCCGGAGTCCCTGGAGACCACCTTCCTACTTCCTGTCTTCTTGGATTTGACTACTCTAGGAATCTCACATAAATGGAATCAGAGTATTTATTCCTTTTGTGTCTGGCTTATTTCCTTTAGCAAGATGTCATCAAGGATAATCCACAGGTCAGAATTTTCTTCCTTTTTAAGGCTGAATAATAATTCATTGTAAGGATTTAGTTCCTTCCAAATTTTGGCTGCCATGAACATAGGTGTACCATAAATGCTATCTTAAAAGAATATATAAGACACTAAGGATATATCAGTGTGTATATATATGTTATATATATATATATATAATATATATATACAACATATATATTAGTATATTAAGTATGTATATTAAAATATATAATATATATTAGCATATTACTATATATAAGGGTATATTAAACCAAGGGTCTCGAAGATGCACTAGACTTGACTCAGAAAATGAGATTTTCACCATCCAGATGACAGAGCGCCTGGTTCTCTGAGACAGAGGGGCAGCGTGCGCACTGGGAACAAGGAGGATATGGTGCTTTGGAAGAAACTACACACAATCCCAATGCACGGGGATGTGTATGTCAGAGACATACTTACAACAGAGGGTGGTGGGGAAGAGCTTCCAGCCACCTTGCCAGTTGTTGTTTAGTCTCTTCTTCAAGACTCTGTCCTGGTCCCAGCTGAGGGCCCCAACTGAGTGTGGAATGAACAGCACCAGCAGACATGGATGCTGGCAGGTCCAGGTCACAAGCCTCTCTGCCATCTTTCACGTGTATCTTCTTTGCTCCCTTCAATTTGCTTTTGACTTTGAGCCAGTCTCTAGATCCTGCCTCCATCTGAGGCCCTGGTTCCTCACTCCTGACTGGGTCATTATTCAGGCTCTTCTCTGGTGGACACAAGGTCACCGCACGGCTCCTGCTGGGATGGACTTGAGGCTACGTTATGGTTCCAGCAGCAGCTCACACAGCCCAGTAAGGATCAGATCTGGGCTAAGAAAGAATCAGTCTGTGGGGGAGGGTAGGGGGCTGGCAGCTCAGTGTGGGTGAGTGGAGGACAAGGCTACAGGAAGGGCTAAGGGACTGGGAAGGAGGCTGTAACCAGAGGGCACCATGTGAGGAGGAGGAGATTTCAGAAATACAAACAAGAAAAGATGGAAAGGAATGAGACATTGGAGAGTTAGGGCCAGGAGGATAAGGCTGATGTCCCAGACTTTGTATGAATAATCAGGTGTCACATATAGTGCCCTGGGTCAGGTTAAGATAGAGCCCCGGATCCCAGGGCCCATCAACAACCATGAGGGAGCTCACAACACAGGGGAAAAATTGCTGGTGTCCCCATTCCATGATCAGTTTCCAAGAAAGATTCACCTACAATGTCACTGATTTGCATCCATTAGAAGCAAACAGTCCCCTGACATAGTGATAAGGAAGCCAAGAACAGATGTGGTGCTAAATCTTTAGCTGGATTTAAAGAGGCAAATGGCTTAAACTAACCTTTCCTCTTGGGTAAATGAATGCTTCCAGGTTCCTCAACACCAGAGGACTGTCCGAGTTATATCTCAAGTTCACACTGAAAAAGGAAATCCTTCCATTTGGGGGCCAGAGTGGTGGTGGACAATACCCAAGTTCCCAGGGCGCTTCTTTCTCAAGGTCTGTATATTCAATCCCCCTTTCTACTGAAATCATCTGAAAGACATATGACATAACAAGAGTTAGTATCAGAGGATCTAGTTTATGGGTGTTCAGAGATTGTAAATGAAACCTCCTGCTTTTCTATGGTTCAGAGTATCTCAGGTCTCAACATCCACAAAGGACAGAAGTAGGAGTCTGATGAGGCCTTGGATGATCTGCAAACTTGTTCATCATCTTCAAAACTTTTACACGACTACTTCCTTCAATTTTATATAAAGCTAAAAAAAATTAGAGAAATGAATGGTAAAGTTTTATTGATCTACCTTTCACATCTGAATAAAAAAAGCTAAAGTTCTTTTTTGAAAGAAAAGAACACTTATGGACATCAATCAGTATGTGTGACTACAGATACACATGTATCAGATGTCCAGAACTGGACAATCATCAAACATCATTTTAATAGTCAGTTTCAACTCTGTTAGCAGAAATAAATGGAAAAACTTCATTTTTATTGGTTTTCTCCCTTTAGGAGAATGTACAAATATTCAAAAGTATATAATTTACTTATTGACTAAGACCTCTTAAACAGCCATAATTCCACACCTTTGAGAGCACATTCTGTGAGGAAGTCTACCAACCAGGAAGACGGGCAAACAGCTAATTCAGGTGTTCAACACACACAAGAATAAGTGATAAAATGGGGGTGGTAGAGAGAAATATTAACTAAATAAACCTTAAAATACTGGACTCTTTTCTTTTACCAAAAATAAGGAATTATCCATTAAGAAGCAAAGATAAATAAGCTGCTAAGAAATTAGCTTAATTGTCTCCAGAATTTCAGAACCTCTCTCCTACAGAGACATTTATTGTATTTGAAGACAGTTTGTGATGAATGTAAAACTGACATGGCATACATATGTGAGAAAATATGTATATATTTTTTATAACTTTAAGTAGATGGAAAGTGAAAGTGAAAGTCAGTCAGTCATGTCCAACTCTTTGCAACCCCATGGACGATAGCCTGCCAGGCTTCTCTGTTCATGGGGATTCTCCAGGCAAGAATACTAGAGTGGGTAGCCATTCCCTTCTCCAGGGGATCTTTCCAATCCAGGGATAGAACCTTTGTCTCTTGTGGCTCTGCATCGCAGGCAGATTCTTTACCATCTGAGACACCAGGGAAGCCCTTAAGCAGATGGAAGAGGACATTAAAAAAATTTGTAAGATTATGGTAAAAAAAAAAAAAAAAGAAGAAAAGGTTTTATTATTTTACGTAAGAATTGCTTTTATGCCATATAACAGCAAGGAAACCTGAAAAGGCTAAGAACTGAAAGATAAACATCACCATGTTCTCAACTTCAGCACTTTGCCTGACGCACCACTGGAACATCCCCATGAGTGTGAGCGTGAGAGACAGGACCAGGCCAACCTGCCCAGGAGTCAAAGCTAAATGAGGAAGAAGAGGAATAAAGTCAGTCTACTTTTCAACCCCTCACACAGGTCCTTCTGTCAGTTTATAAGGAAGACTCCTTTATTTTTATGATTTTTATTGAAATATAGTTGATTTACAAAGCTGTGTTAGTTTCAGGTGTAAGTGAATTAGCCAGGTAGATATATACATATAATCTGCTCTTTTAAAATTATTTTCCCATATATGTTATTAACAGAGTATTAAATAGAATTCCCTGTGCTATACAGTAGGTCCCTTTTAGTTATCTATTTTATTATATAGTAGTGAGAAGACTCCTTTATAATATTTAAATCATTGGCATGTAATGATATTATCACTCATAATATTACTTCTGTTGTATGAGACAATAATATAGTAAAACACACACACACACACTCACGCATTATGAGGGACTTCCCTGGTGGTCCAATAGCTGAGACTCTGAACTCCCAATGCAGGGGGCCCACGTTCGATCCCTCGTCAGGCAAAGAGACTCCACGTGCCACAACTAAGAGTTCACATGCTGCAACAAAAGTCCTGCCTGTTATAACTAAGACTGAAGATCCTGCATGCCCCAACTAAGACCCAGTACAGCCAAATAAATAAATAAATTTTAAAAATTATTATGAATTTAGAAAGAGCTAGCAAAGTTGTTGTTGTTCAGTCACTAAGTGATGTCTGACTGTGACACCATGGACTGTAGCATGCCAGGCTTCCCTGCTCTTTGTTATCTCCCAGAGTTTGATCAAATTCATGTCCACTGAGTTCGTGATGCTATCTAGCCATCTCATCCCCTACCACCTCATTCTCCTCCTGCCTTAAATCTTCCCAGTATCAAGGTCTTTTCTAATGAGTCAGCTCTTTGCATCAGGTGGTAAAAGTATTGGAGCTTCAGCATCAGTACTTCTGGTGAATATTCAGGGTTGATTTCCTTTCAGTTCAGTTCAGTCGCTCAGTCGTGTCCGACTCTTTGTGACCCCATGAATCACAGCACGCCAGGCCTCCCTGTCCATCACCACCTCCCAGAGTTCACTCAACTCACATCCATCGAGTCCGTGATGCCATCCAGCCATCTCATCCTCGGTCGTTCCCTTCTCCTCCTGCCCCCAATCCCTCCCAGCATCAGTCTTTTCCAATGAGTCAACTCTTCACATGAGGTGGCCAAAGTACTGGAGCTTCAGCTCTAGCATCATTCCTTCCAAAGAAATCCCAGAGCTGATCTCCTTCAGAATAGACTGGCTGGATCTCCTTGCAGTCCAAGGGACTCTCAAGAGTCTTCTCCAATACCACAGTTCAAAAGCATCAATTCTTCGGCACTCAGCCTTCTTCACAGTCCAACTCTCACATCCATACATGACCACAGGAAAAACCATAGCCTTGACTAGACAGACCTTAGTCGGCAAAGTAATGTCTCTGCTTTTGAATATGCTATCTAGGTGGGTCATAACTTTTCTTCCAAGAAGTAAGCGTCTTTTAATTTCATGGCTGCAGTCACCATCTGCAGTGATTTTGGAGCCCCTCCCCCCCCCCCCCCAAAAAAAAATCTGACACTGTTTCCATTGTTTCCCCATCTATTTCCCATGAAGTGATGGGACCGGATGCCATAATCTTCATTTTCTGAATGTTGAGCTTTAAGCCAACTTTTTCACTCTCCTCTTTCACTTTCATCAAGAGGCTTTTTAGTTCCTCTTCACTTTCTGCCATTAGGGTGGTGTCATCTGCATTTCTGAGGTTATTGAGATTTCTCCCGGCAATCTTGATTCCAGCTTGTGTTTCATCCAGTCCAGCGTTTCTCATGATGTACTCTGCATATAAGTTAAATAAGCAGGGTGATAATATACAGCCTTGATGTACTCCTTTTCCTATTTGGATTTCCTTTAGGATTTGATTTCCTTTAGGATTTCCTAATTTGATCTTGCTGTCCAAGGGACTCTCAACAGTCTTCTCCAACATCACAACTTGAAAGCAAACTCTTTGGCCCTCAGCCTTCTCAATGGCCCAACTTTTACATCCATTGACAACTCTTACATGACTACTGGGGAAAAACACAGCTTTCACTATATGGACATTTGTTGGCAAAGTGACGTCTCTGCTTTTTAATATTCTGTATAGATTTGTCATAGCTTTGCTTCCAAGAAGCAAACGTCTTTTCATTCATGGCTGCAGTCACA
The DNA here is from genome assembly GCF_016772045.2 of Ovis aries. NCBI lineage: Eukaryota > Metazoa > Chordata > Mammalia > Artiodactyla > Bovidae > Ovis > Ovis aries. The sequence goes on along the minus strand of NC_056063.1, from coordinate 71,818,682 downwards.
GTTCATAGTGATTTTGGAGCCCAAGTAAACAAAATCTGTCACTGCGTTCAACTTTTCCCCATCTATTTGCCATGAAGTGATGGGATTGGATGCCATGATCTTCGATCTTTGAATGCTGAGTATTAAGCCAGCTTTATCACTCTGCTCTTTCACTTTCAAGAGGTTCTTCAGTTTCTCTTCACTTTCTGCCATTAGAGTGGTATCATCTGCACATCTGAAGTTATTGATATTTCTCCCAGCAATCTTGATTCCAGCTTGATCTTCATCCAGCCTGGCATTTTGCATGAGGTATTCTGCACATAAGTTAAATAAACATAGTGACAACAAATAGCCTTGTCATGCTTCTTTCCCAGTTTTGAACCAGTCCATTGTTCCATGTACAGTTCTGTTATTTCTTTACCTGCTTACAGGTTTCTCAGGAGACAGGTAAGATAGTCTGATAGTCCTATCTTTTTCAGAATTTTCCACAGTTTATTGTGATCTACAGAGTCAAAGCCTTTCATATAGTTTTTTTCTGGAATTCCTTTGCTTTCTCTATGATCCAATAAATATTGGCAATTTGATCTCTTGTTCCTCTGCCTTTTCTAAACCCAGCTTGTGCAGTTGAAAGTTCCCGGTTCACATATTATTGAAATCTTGTTTGAAGGATTTTGAGTATATCCTTGCAGCTGCTGCTGCTGCTAAGTCACTTCAGTCGTGTCTGATTCTGTGCGACCCCATAGACAGCAGCCCGCCAGCCTCTGCCGTCCCTGGGATTCTCCAGGCAAGAACACTGGAGTGGGTTGGCATTTCCTTCTCCAATGGAGTGAAAGTGAAAAGTGAAAGGGAAGTCGCTCAGTCATGTCTGACTCTTAGCGACCCCATGGACTGCAGCCCATCAGGTTCTTCCATCCATGGGATTTTCCAGGCAAGAGTACTGGAGTGGGGTGCCATTGCCTTCTCCTGAGTATATCCTTACTAGCATGTAAAATTAGTGCAATTGTATGATAGTTTGAACATTCTTTGGCATTGCATTTCTTTGGGACTGGAATGAAAACTGACCTTTTTCAGTCTGTGGCCACTAGTAACTTTTCCAAGTTTGCTGGCATATTACATGAACAGCATCATCTTTTATTTTTTTTTTATTTTTTTTTGGTTTTTATTTTTTAAATTTTAAAATCTTTAATTCTTACATGCATTCCCAAACATGAACCCCCCTCCCACCTCCCCTCCCCATAACATCTTTCTGGGTCATCCCCATGCACCAGCCCCAAGCATGCTGCATCCTGCGTCAGACATAGACTGGCGATTCAATTCACATAATAGTATACATGTTAGAATGTCATTCTCCCAAATCATCCCACCCTCTCCCTCTCCCTCTGAGTCCAAAAGTCCGTTATACACATCTGTGTCTCTTTCCCTGTCTTGCATACAGGGTCGTCATTGCCATCTTCCTAAATTCCATATATATGTGTTAGTATACTGTATTGGTGTTTTTCTGGGCATACACACCGAGGAAACCAGAATTGAAAGAGACACATGTACCCCAATGTTCATCGCAGCACTGTTTATAATAGCCAGGACATGGAAACAACCTAGATGTCCATCAGCAGATGAATGGATAAGAAAGCTGTGGTACATATACACAACGGAGTATTACTCAGCCGTTAAAAAGAATTCATTTGAATCAGTTCTGATGAGATGGATGAAACTGGAGCCGATTATACAGAGTGAAGTAAGCCAGAAAGAAAAACACCAATACAGCATCATCTTTTAGGTTTTGAAATAGCTAGGCTGGAATTCCATTACCTCCACTAACTCTGTTCATAGTGATGCTTCCTAAGGTCCACTTGGCTTCACCCACCAGGATGTCTGGCTCAAGATCAGTGACCACACCATTGCGGTTATCTAGGTCATTAAGATCTTTTTGGTACAGTTTTTCTGTGTATTCTTGCCACCTCTTCCTAATCTCTTCTGCTTCTCTTAGGTCCTTGGAGAAGGAAATGTCAACCCACTCCAATATTCTTGCCTGGAAAATCCAATGGATGGAGGGGCCTGGTAGGCTACAGTCCATGGGGTTGCAAAGAGTCAGACATGACTGAGCAACTTCACTTTAGGTCCTTACCATTTTTGTCTTTTATCCATATTAATCCCACCTGGATTGAGATACACTTGACAGTATAATATAGTTGAGGATGCCATTGTTCAGATTTTTGTCCTTATGCTTCAATTATCATTATGTAATTTCACTCTCTACAAACAATGTAGCTGCAGTTAAAATCACAAAAACAAGACAGTGGATTCAAAGAGCAAGTGCTTTTAAATCTTAAATATTACTCTCATTTTTCTACTATTAAAGACTGTGATTCTGGGCTATTTCTATGGAATAGTGAAGGATGGTGAATTCATGCCACATTTTCCAACAACTGCTCATCTGGGACCCACACAGCAGTGAGTATACTGCTTTTGCTGTAGAGAATCTCTCTCAGACCCTTACAAGGAAGGGATCTAAGTAGCCCTAAAGCTAAAACCTAAAACCTAATCTGTACAAAAAGTTTAACAGTAAACCTGGTTCTCTCTATCCAGCTATAGGACACTACCTGGGATTTTCAGAAGGTCATCTTGCTACAGTTATGTAGACCTCAACTCATTCAAAGATAAAAAAGATAAAAGATCTCAATGAAGACCTACTGTAAACAAACAAGCAAGCAAACTACTCAGAAGCAATCTACAGATTCAGTGCCATCCCTATCAAATTGCCAATTGCATTTTTCACAGCATTAGAACAAAAATGTTTACATTTTGTATGGGAACACAAAATACCGTGAATAGCCAATGTAATCTTGAGAAAAAGAAGTAAAATCAAGCTAGAAGGAATCATGCTCCCTATCTTCAGACGATACTGCTGCTGCTGCCAAGTCACTTCAGTCGTGTCCGACTCTGTGTGACCCCATAGACAGCAGCCCACCAGTCTCCCCCGTCCCTTGGATTCTCCAGGTAAGAACACTGGAGTGGGTTGCCATTTCCTTCTCCAAGGCATGAAAGTGGAAAGTGAAAGTGAAGTTGCTCAATCATGTCCGACTCTTTGCGACCCCATGGGCTGCAGCCTACCAGGTCCTCAATCCATGGGATTTTCCAGGCAAAAGTACTGGAGTGGGGTGCCATTGCCTTTTCCTCAGACTATACTACTAAAAAGGTAACAAGCAGGAAGGCCAGAGGTCTCCAAATGGAGGAAATAGCCTGCAAGTGTCAGACATTTTTATCTCTCTTAAGCAGCAGGAGGAAACAAATTAGGGATATTTTTTTTCCTTCTCTATACAAATTTAAAAGGTGGTTTCTCTTAAAATACTGTGTTGCCATAATGACACCTGGTTTCACCTGAAGTTAACTATTCTCAAACTTAGAGATAACCAATTCATTTCTCTTATGGAACTGTTTACCTTAAACTATGCTAATGTACTATGTATTTACCCCAAACTCCGTCTTCAAGTCTGTTGCCTCTTGGCTCAGAACCTACTTGACAAACCAACATGTTACACTCAGATATTGTTCCCCTAATCTATGTAATGGAGAAGGAAATGGCAACCCACTCCAGTATTCTTGCCTGGAGAATCCCAGGGACAGGGAGCCTGATGGGCTGCTGTCTGTGGGGTCCCACAGAGTTAGACACGACTGAAGCGACTTAGCAGCAGCAATCTATGTGAATGAAACTATTTGTATGATGATCTTCCCTTCTTCAACATTCAAGTTAATCATTTTATGGCCCAGGATGAACTATTTGGTGCCAAGATTATCCTAAAATACATCTTATGGGTGAGGGGCCTGGTGCCATTCCAAGTTTTAAGACATTCCTTTCTTTCATTAACAGTCTGCTAGTGACTATATAACATCCAGCTAAAGACTAGCAGGGGGGTACTCTTTCTGCCCCTTCTGATGCCTATGTCAGAAGCTTTCTCTATCTCCTTTATTCTTTAATAAAACTTTATTACGTGAAAGCTCTGAGCGATCAAGCCTCATCTCTGGCCCCGGATTAAGTTCTTCTCCTCTGGGGGCCAAGAATCCCGGTGTCTTTGCCTGATTCAACAACAACCTTTCACTACAAAGCTACAGTAATTGAAACAGTAGACTACTAGCACCAAACCCAGAAATATAGATCAATGGAACAGGACAGAAAGCCCAGCGATAAACCCATGCACCTGTCTCACCTATGACAAAGGAAGCAAGAATACACAATGGAGAAAAGACAGTTTCTTTAATAATTGTTGCTGGGAAAACTGGACAGCTACATGTAAAAGAATAAAACCAAAACACTCCCTAAGACCATAAACGAAAATAAACTCAAAATAGATTACAGACATAAATGTAAGACCGGACAGTAGAAAACTCTTAGATGAAAACACAGGGAGAACTCTGACATAAATTGCAGCAAACTTTTTTACCCATCTCCTAGAGCAATGAAAATAAATGAAACACAAATAAATAGGACCCAATTAAGCTTAAAAACTTTTGTACAGAAAAAAAAAAAAAAAGACAACCTGAAGAATGGGGGCAGTATTTGCAAATGAAGTGGCTGACAAGGGATTACTCTGCAAAACATACAAGCAGTTCATGAGTTCAATGTCAAAAATAAATAAACAATCCAATCAAAAATGGGCAGAAGATTAAAACAGACATTCTCCAAAGAAAACATACAGATGGCCATAAAGCACATGAAAAGATGGTCAACATATCTAATTATTAGAGAAATACATATCAAAACTACAGTGGGAAAAAATGGAAAAAAAAAAAGCGAAAAACTACAGTGAGGTTTCACCTCACACCAGTCAGAATGACCATCATCAAAAAGTCTACAAACAATAACTACTGAAGAGGATGTGGATAAAAGGGAACCCTCCTATACTCTTGGTGGGAACAGCCACTATGGAGAACAATATGGAGGTTCCTTTAAAAACTAAAAATAGAGCTACCATATGATCCAGCAATCTTACTCCAGGGCATATATCCAGAGAAAACCATAATTCCTAAGGATGCATGCACCCTAATATTTACTGCAGCACTATTTACAACAGCCAGGACATGGAAGCAACCTAAATGCCTGTCAACAGAGCAATGGACAAGGAAGATGTGGTGCCATACATACAATGGAATGTTACCCGGCCATTAAAAAGGGCAAACTAATGCCATTTGCAGCAACATGGCTGGACCTAGAGATTTTCAAACTGAGTGAAGTAAGAGAAAAATAGAATATGATATTGCTTACATATGAAATATAACAAAAGGCTACAAATGAACTTATCTACAAAACAGAAGTAGAGTAACAGATATAGAAAATAAACTTATGGTTACCAGAGGATAAGGGAGGGAAGGGATAAATTGGAAGACTGGGATTGACACATACATACTACTATATATAAAATACTAAAAAGATAACTAATAAGAAACTACTTTAAATTACAGAGAACTCTGTAATTATCTATATGGGAAAAGAATCTAAAAAAGAGTGGATATATGTATATGTATAGCAGACTGACTTTGCTATATATCGGAAACTAAGACAACAGTGTAAATGAACTATACCCAAATAAAACCTAACATAAAAATGAAAGAATGGCCTGGGTGAGCCAAAACAGGGGCCCAAGGCACCACAGGTTTGCTGTAGCAGGCAGGTCATACCTGGTCTTTGCTTCTAAAGATTCCGAAAGTGAAAATCAGAAATTCTTTTCTAAAGGACAGTTCATTTGAAGTATTAATCAAAATGCAAATTACTAAAAAAATATATACATGCACCCCAATGTTCACGGGGTATGAAAAAAGAATCTTTTAAAAAGTGGATTTATGTATAACAGATTCACTTGGCTATATACCCGAAGTTAACACAACATCATAAATCAACCATATGCCAATCAAAAATTTTTTTAAATGGTCTCAACAAGGACCTACTGTAAATAAATAAGTAAATGAAAAAAAGATAAAAGTTCTCATCGAGACACAAATGACTTCACATGGACATTGTGGAGTCACATGCTGCAGACACTTTAATACAACTCATTAGAACCAACGAGTATATATTAGACAAGATGACAAGAGTTTAATAACTACAAACAAAGCTATAAACTGTAAACATACCACAAATATTCACATCTGTACTTACTTTCTGCCAGAATCAGGGCCCCAAAGGCAACAAGGGTGACAAAGATGGCACAGATGACATCCAGATACACAGCGAGCCATCGGGACATCGTCAAAAGCAGGAACCAAGCCTCTGCATTTGTGAACCATAAGAAGTGCAATACATAAACAGGAAAACTACGTTAGCTTCTTCTCATGAGGGAGAGCATTTTCTCAGTTGAGCTACAGAAGATTTTACACAGGTAGGACAGCAAAGTTACACACCAGTAACTTCAAAGGAACCTGAAGAGTCCAGAAAACTAGATTCAACACAAAATAATGGGACACGTTTGGAACGCATATGGGACACACAGGAATCAGTCCAGGAAGCATGCTTTGAAAACTTCAACCCACGGGTTATCAAGAGAAATACCATCACAGGAAAGAAGATGGAAAAATATCTCACTGGTGTGTTCCCTGCAGTGCTGGGCCTCAACATGAAGATCCTCCTCTAAAAGGGTCGGCTGTTCCCAGCTCCGACAGCAGAGATCACAGCTCCAGCACCTTCTGCCCTCTCTACAGGGCCTGAGGTGGTTATTCTTAGGAGCCAGTGTCCACATGACCATCAGCTAACAGGATCTGTACGTGGATTTCAAATGCCATGTTATCTTCAAAATACATTAATGATTGGAAAGTTTGGCCAGGTACTTAGAGGAAATTCTGAATTTCCTATCTAAGCAGGGGTTAAAACAAAAAACAAAAAACAAAAAACCCTTCATTGATACAAAGCATAATCAAGTAGGTAGCAAATCAGGAAATTATTTTCCTCAATACATCTGCTACTCTCCATGTCTGCCATGAAGAGAGTCAGAAAACCACACCCTACGGGGTAAGAACAGACACCACCTGGTTCTGAAAATAAGATTTTACTGGAACACAGTCATTGGCTGATGTCTGAACTTTGCCTGTCTTTGTGCTACAATGGCAAAGGTGAGTAGCTGTAACATAGACAAAACACAAAGCCTACAATATTTTCTATCTTAACCTTTGGAAAAAAAAAAGTTTATTGACTCCTGCCTTAAAGAGACAGAAGTCCACAGGGCACAGTGATGGAAGGACAATGCAGGCCAGTCAGGGGAGAAAAGCAGGGCTGTGAGGGGGGAAGAGGGGAACACAAGGGGATGCTGAGAGAAAGGGGTGGGGGAGGCAGGTGTGCAAAGGGCGATGTGGACTGACACACAGAGAGGTGCTGGCCAGCCAGGCCACCTGAGAGGGAGTCAGCCTCAGAAGGCAGCACATCCCATCCTTAGAAATCATCTCCAGAAACGTACAGACCTGAGTGCAAATCCTGGTGTGCATCAAACAGCTCCTGAAACTTCTGTTCAGCTTTGTAGGCCCGGATGGTCCAGAGTCCCTGGAGAGAAGATGCTAAGTGGGAAAATACCGGGCTCCGAGCTGGAGAAACAGAGACAGATGTGCGACAGAGAAAGTCAGGGAGGCAGGATGTGAGGAAACCACTGCCTCCCGGGCTCTATGGTCACATGTACTGCCAAAGGGAATCCTCCACGTGACGCTCAAACTCCTGCTCACACCAAGCTTCACTTTAATGACTTAGGAGTGAGAGATTCTCTTTGAAATTATCTGTGATAAATTCAAAATCCAAGCTAGTTTTAGATCAGTTCAGTTCAGTCGTTCAGTCATGTCCGACTCTTGGTGACCCCATGAATTGCAGCACGCCAGGCCTCCCTGTCCATCACCAACTTCTGGAGTTCACACAGACTCGCATCCATCGAGTCCGTGATGCCATCCAGCCATCTCATCCTCTGTCGTCCCCTTCTCCTCCTGCCCCCAATCCCTCCCAGCATCAGAGTCTTTTCCAATAAGTCTACACTTCTCATGAGGTGGCCAAAGTATTGGAGTTTTAGCTTTAGCATCATTCCTTCCACAGAAATCCCAGGGTTGATCTCCTTCAGAATGGACTGGTTGGATCTCCTTGCAGTCCAAGAGACTTTCAAGAGTCTTCTCCAACACGACAGTTCAAATGCATCAATTCTTCAGCGCTCAGCCTTTTTCACAGTCCAACTCTCACATCAATACATGACTACCGGAAAAAGCGTAGCCTTGACTAGACAGACCTTAGTCGGCAAAGTAATGTCTCTGCTTTTGAATATGCTATCTAGGTTGGTCATAACTTTTCTTCCAAGGAGTAAGCATCTTTTAATTTCATGGGCGCAATCACTATCTGCAGTGATTTTGGAGGCCCCCAAAATAAAGTCTGACACTGTTTCCACTGTTTCCCATCTATTTCCCATAGAGTGATGGGACCGGATGCCGTGATCTTCGTTTTCTGAATGTTGAGCTTTAAGCCAACTTTTTCGTTCTCCTCTTTCACTTTCATCAAGAGGCTTTCTGCCATAAGGGTGGTGTCATCTGCATATCTGAGGTTATTGATATTTCTCCCGGCAGTCTTGATTCCAGCTTGTGTTTCTTCCAGCCCAGCGTTTCTCATGATGTACTCTGCATATAAGTTAAATAAGCAGTTATATACAGCCTTGATATACTCCTTTTCCTACTTGGAACCAGTCTGTTGTTCCATGTCCAGTTCTAACTGTTGCTTCCTGACCTGCATACAGATTTCTCAAGAGGCAGGTCAGGTGGTCTGGTATTCCCATCTCTTTCAGAATTTTCCACAGTCTATTGTGATCCACACAGTCAAAGGCTTTGGCATAGTCAATAAAGCAGAAATGGATGTTTTTCTAGAACTCTCTTGCTTTTTCCATGATCCAGCGGATGTTGTCAATTTGAGCTCCAGTTCCTCTGCCTTTTCGAAAACCAGCTTGAACATCAGGAAGTTCACAATTCACGTATTGCTGAAGCCTGGCTTGGACAATTTTGAGCATTACTTTACTAGCATGTGAAATGAGTGCAATTGTGTGGTAGTTTGAGCACTCTTTGGCATTGCCTTTATTTGGGATTGGAATGAAAACGGACCTTTTCCAGTCCTGTGGCCACTGCTGAGTTTTCCAAATTTGCTGACATATTGAGTGCAGCACTTTCACAGCATCATCTTTCAGGATTTGAAATAGCTCCACTGGAATTCCATCACTTCCACTAGCTTCGTTTGTAGTGATGCTTTCTAAGGCCCACTTGACTTCACATTCCAGGATGTCTGGCTCTAGGTGAGTGATCACACCATCATGATTATCCGGGTCATGAAGATCCTTTTGTAAAGTTCTTCTGTGTATTCTTGCCATCTCTTCTTAATATCTTCTGCTTCGGTTAGGTCCATACCATTTCTGTCCTTTATCGAGCCCATCTTTGCATGAAATGTTCCCTTGGTATCTCTAATTTTCTTGAAGAGATCTCTAGTCTTTCCCATTCTGTTGTTTTCCTCTATTTCTTTGCATTGATTGCTGAAGAATTCTTTCTTATCTCTTCTTGCTATTCTTTGGAACTCTGCATTCAGATGCTTATATCTTTCCTTTTCTCCTTGGCTTTTCGCTTCTCTTCTTTACACAGCCATTTGTAAGGCTTCCCCAGACAGCCATTTTGCTTTTTTGCATTTCTTTTCCATGGGGATGGTCTTGATCCCTATCTCCTATACAATGTCATGAACCTCATTCCATAGTTCATCAGGCACTCTATCTATCAGATCTAGGCCCTTAAATCTATTTCTCACTTCCACTGTATAATCATAAGGGATTTGATTTAATTCATACCTGAATGGTCTAGCGGTTTTCCCTACTTTCTTCAATTTAAGTCTGAATTTGGCAATAAGAAGTTCATGATCTGAGCCACAGTCCGCCCCTGTTCTTGTTTTTGTTGACTGTATAGAGCTTCTCCATCTTTTGCTGCAGAGAATATAATCAATCTGATTTCGGTGTTGACCATCTGGTGATGTCCATGTGTAGAGTCTTCTCTTGTGTTGTTGGAAGAGGGTGCTTGCTCTGATCAGTGCGCTGTCTTGGCAAAACTCTATTAACCTTTGTCCTGCTTCATTCTGTACTCTGAGGCCAAATTTGTCCATTACTCCAGGTGTTTCTTGACTTCCTACTTTTGCATTCCAGTCTCCTATATGAAAAGGACATCTTTTTTGGGTGTTAGTTCTAAAAGGTCTTGTAGGTCTTCATAGAACCATTCTACTTCAGCTTCTTCAGTGTTACTGGTTGGGGCATAGAATTGGATTACTGTGATATTGCATGGTTTGCCTTGGAAATGAACAGAGATCATTTTATCGATTTTGAGACTGCATCCAAGTACTGCATTTCGGACTCTTCTGTTGACCACAATGGCTACTCCATCTCTTCTGAGGGATTCCTGCCCGCAGTAGTAGATATAATGGTCATCTGAGTTAAATTCACCCATTCCAGTCCATTTTAGTTCACTGATTCCTAGAATGTTGACGTTCACTCTTGCCATCTCCTGTTTGACCACTTCCAATTTGCCTTGATTCATGGACCTGACATTCCAGGTTCCTATGCAGTATTGCTCTTATAGCATCAGACCTTGCTTCTATCACCAGTCACCTCCACAGCTGGGTATTGTTTTTGCTTTGGCTTTATCCCTTCATTCTTTTTGGAGTTATTTCTCCACTGACATCCAGAAGCATATTGGGCACCTACTGACCTGGGGAGTACCTCTTTCAGAATCCTATCATTTTGCCTTTTCATACTGTTCATGGTGTTCTTGAGGCAAGAATACGGAAGCGGTTTGCCATTCGCTTCTCCAGTGGACCATATTCTGTCAGACCTCTCCACCATGACCCACCTGTCTTGGATTGCCCCACAGGCATGGCTTAGTTTCATTGAGTTAGACAAGGCTGTGGTCCTAGTGTGATTAGATTGACTAGATTTCTGTGAGTATGGTTTCAGTGTGTCTGCCCTCTGATGCCCTGTTGCAACACCTACCATTTTACTTGGGTTTCTCTTACCTTGGGCATGGGGTATCTCTTCACGGCTGCGCCAGCAAAGCAAAGCCGCTGCTCCTTACCTTGGATGAGCGGTATCTCCTCCTGCGGGCCTTCCTGACCTTCAGTGTTGGATGGCTCCTCTAGGCCCTCCTGTGCCTACACAGCCACCACTCCTTGGACTTGGGGTTGCTCCTCCTGGCTGCCGCCCCTAGCCTTGGTCATGGGGTTGCTCCTCCTGCTTGCTGCCCTTGGCCTCGGGCGCTGCCCCTGGCCTCGGGCACTGCCCCTGGCCTCAGACATGGGGTGGCTCCTCTCGGGTGCCACCCCTGGCCTTGGATGCAGGGTGGCTCCTCTTGGCCGTCATCCCTGACTTCAGATGCGGGGTGGCTCCTTCCGGCCACCATCGCTGGCCTCAGACTTGGGATATCTCCTTCCAGCTGGCGCAGCACACTAAGCGCAGGCAGCGGCGGTGGCCGGTGTGGTAGACTAAGCCAAGCGGTGGTGGCGGCCAGCACAGTAACCGTGGTGGAAAACCGAGGTCAGGGATAGCAGCCTAGAGTGCCAGACTGCGATGGCGCAAGAACGGCCAAGAGGAGCTACCCCGCATCTGAGGTCAGGGGCGCGGCAGAGAGGGGCTACTCCGCTTCCAGGTAGATTTAGATAAAATTTTTTACTGGTTCTTTCATCAAGGTTTTCTCAAACATGCCTCCCTCCAAATTCTTCTGGTGTCTTTCTAGATGGAAATTGCCCACAACTTTTTAAAAGTATATTGAAGTATAGTTGATTTACAACAATGTGCTAGTTTTAGGCATTTATAGTCATTCAGTTCTTTTCTCTGATTATATTCCATTATAGGATATTACAAGATACTGAATAAAATTCTCTGTGCTTTACACTAAATCCTTGTTGTTATCTATTTGACATGTTAATAGTAGTGTGACTATTAATCCCATACTTCTAATTTGTTCCTCCCTCCCTCTCAGTCCCCTTTGGTAACCACAAGTTTGTTTCCTATGCCTCTGAGTCTATTTCTAGTTTGTGTATAGATTCATTTGTACTATATTTGGATTCTACATTTAAGTGATATATGCGTCTTTCTCAGACTTTCTTTACTAAGAATAATACAGTCTAGATCCATCCATGTTGCTGCAAATGGTAATATTTCATTCTTTTTCATGGGTGAGTAATTACTGTTCACTAATTTTTGAATCAGTAGCATTTTAAAATTTATTTCCTCATTAGAGCCCTTACCACACTGAATTTTGATGAGCTACCTGTTGGCCGTCTCCTCCTTAGATGAGTAGCCTAAGGGCTGGGATAGAATCAGTACACCCCTACCCTGGACCAGAGCCAGACACAGGACAGGGCGAGATGAGTAAGGGGAGGGGACAGCCTGCTGCCTCCCCTGTCCTGGGCCTCCCCCTGCACCTGCGCCAGGAGCCTCTGTGCGGGTCACGGAGCACCCGGTGTTGCACCACCCTTATGCCCTCAGGACCTGGCAGACGAGGGGTCTGTGAATGGTCTTGACTTCTGCTCCGGGAACCTGATGGATGTTTTTATAACTGCCTGCTAGATACCTGTCCTAGTGTTCGGAGGTCACTGTGGCATGTGACACTCACATCAATCTTTTAGAATCTGACAGCGGCCTCAGTGTCCATCTTTTGAGTGACTTCATGTGGTTGGGGGCCTGGTGTCACATGACTGCCCATTAATTTCCTGCCATCTTCTCTAAGAGCACACTGACCACAAGCTCCAGGGTCAGGCTCTTGTCCCTCAGGGAACAGCTGGGCTGCAGGCTGCCTGGCAAGGAGGACCCTTATGGTTCTCATTCCCCACCATGAATGAGGAAGTAACTTTCTGTTGTCAGGGGTACATGTGAGCCTGTGACCTCTGTCTGGGATAAGTGATAACTTGTGCTGTATCAGCAGGCAATACTGACATAACTTTTTTACTTGTGTGTGTCTTACAGAAGACCTGTTAGTACAACGATGTTGTTTACAGGACGTTAGTAACACATCTTTGGAGAAGGCAACGGCACCCCACTCCAGTATTCTTGCCTGGAAAATTCCATGGATGGAGGAGCCTGGTAGGCTGCAGTCCATGGGGTCGCGAAGAGTTGACATGACTGAGCAACTTCACTTTCATGCATTGGAGAAGGAAATAACCCACTCCAGTGTTCTTGCCTGGAGAATCCCAGGGACGGGGGAGCCTGGTGGGCTGCCGTCTTTGGGGTCACACCGAATTGGACATACCTGAAGTGATTTAGCAGTAACACATCTTACAGGGGATAGAGAGGCTTATAGAATGATGGGGAAAGAATCAAGGGGAGACTCCACACTGTTCTCAGGTCCTCACTTCTTAGTCCAGGCTCTGAATGCCTGTCTGGTGACACTTCAGTCAGTACCCACGTGCATCTGGGCACTGCACATTTGGAGGGGTTGAGGTAAAAACAGGTAAAGACACAGAACCTCCTCTTGTGTTTAGGGTCCCCAGTTCATTAAGAAAGGAAGGAGCAGGCTTCCTCCTGTGAGACACTGGGGCTCAGAGAGGATGGGAAGCCCTGGACTGGGGGAGGACAGCCTGGGCTGGGGGGCAGGGGACCATCCACTCACCCCTGGTTGGGACTCTTTCTGGCCTGGGACACCTGACCAGGAACCTTAACTGTTCGGGACTGCAGGTGTAATGTTGCTTTAAGGAAAATCCCTTCTCTGAATGACAACATGTTCTAACTTTTGCCCTTTTTACTTCATTTAGGCACAGAGTTGAAAGTGATTCAGTGGTGCTTTTGATCATCCAGTTGTGTACCTGTAATCTCATTCCAGCATCCACACTGGTCTCTCTCTTCACTCTACTGAGCAACTTTTTAGCTGCCTATAACTTTGTGTTGTAAGAGCAACATAAACTCAGATTGAGCTCAGGCTCCAAACAAGAAAGTCCAGGAGCTCTGTTCACGTCTTTTCTGCAGCCCTACCAGATGTCCCAACCAACTGCAGAACTCATTAGTCTGCACACCAGGTGCTCACAGGGATGATACAGGTGAATTCTGGGGCCCATCACCCTGTCAGGAGGATCAGAAAACCCAGCTCCAGAGAGAGAAGAAAGCTCACTAGAACCAGGCTCTCAATTCCACTCCGCAGAGAGTGACATCAACACTGTTCATCACAGAAAGGGCTTCTGAGCAGGAACCAGACGTGGCTGTTTCCCCAGGGAAAGTCCTGGAGTGAATTCTTCAGCGTAGCCTCCCTCACCTGCTTCCCTCACCAGGAGATCAAAGTGCAGCTGATTCTCTCCAGCAGGGATAGAGGGCAGGGTTGACTTTAGAAACCAGGTGTCATCTCAGCCTTGAATACCAGGGAACCAAACACCCCATCAACTACCTCACCTCATGCCCAAGAGTTACAGGATGGGGGGATCTGGACCATGAAAATCTATCCTGTTTCTTTCAAACCCCACTTAGGGCTATGCAGAATGCCAGGATGGCTGAACTGGAAGGTCTGCCCCCCCAAAATTAACTAGTACAGGGGGAGAGAGGATGTCAAGGTTCTGTTGCAATGTTGCCCAAAGTAGCACCTTTTTGCCACAAGCACTGAGCTCGCTGTACTGAAGCAGATTATTTCACAGCCATTGTGTCAGTCTGCAGTCACATACATGTAAACCTAAGTTCACAGGACTGACAGCTGTTTCCCATAACCCTGAGAACACTTAGAGACACACCCCACGAGTGTGGGGTGCAGATCTTCCTTGGCAGGGGGACCTCCAGGCCGATAGCCCTGTTGCAGGTTATTATTCAAGCTATGTGAGACCTACTAGTTGTGAATAGGTTCTTAATTGCCTCTTGTTCAAGGTTCTAGTGCCTTTGGTAGTGGCCAGCAGGTACTTTACAAGAATCAATTCAAGAAATCCTCATGAGATCTCCAGAGACTAAGGGATTCAGAGCACTGACTGCCCAGTATTAACTATATTAACCCACTTAAGTGATACATGAACTGTGAACTCCCTGATGTTCAAGCTGGTTTTCGAAAAGGGAGAGGAACCAGAGATCAAATTGCCAACATCCACTGGATCATGGAAAAAGCAAGAGAGTTCCAGAAAAACATCTATTTCTGCTTTATTGACTATGCCAAAGCCTTTGACTGTGTGGACACAATACGCTGTGGAAAATTCTGAAAGAGATGGAAATACCAGACCACCTAACCTGCCTCTTGAGAAACCTATATGCAGGTCAGGAAGCAACAGGTAAACTGGACATGGAACAACAGACTGGTTCCAAATAGGAAAAGGAGTATGTCAAGGCTGTATATTGTCATCCTGCTTATTTAACTTATATGCAGAGTACATCATGAGAAACGCTGGGCTGGAAGAAACACAAGCTGGAATCAAGACTGCCGGGAGAAATATCAATAACCTCAGATATGCAGATGACACCACCCTTATGGCAGAAAGAGAAGAGGAACTCAAAAGCTTCTTGATGAAAGTGAAAGAGGAGAGCGAAAAAGTTGGCTTAAAGCTCAACATTCAGAAAACGAAGATCATGGCATCTGGTCCCATCACTCCATGGGAAATAGATGGGGAAACAGTGGAAACAGTGTCAGACTTTATTTTTTTGGGCTCCAAAATCACTGCAGGTAGTGACTGCACCCATGAAATTAAAAGACGCTTACTCCTTGGAAGAAAAGTTATGACCAACCTAGATAGAGACATTACTTTGCCAACTAAGATCCATCTAGTCAAGGCTATGGTTTTTCCTGTGGTCATGTATGGATGTGAGAGTTGGACTGTGAAGAAGGCTGAGCGCTGAAGAATTGATGCTTTTGAACTGTGGTGTTGGAGAAGACGCTTGAGAGTCCCTTGGACTGCAAGGAGATCCAACCAGTCCATTCTGAAGGAGATGAACCCTGGGATTTCTTTGGAAGGAATGATGCTAAAGCTGAAACTCCAGTACTTTGGCCACCTCATGCGAAGAGTTGACTCATTGGAAAAGACTTTGATGCTGGGAGGGACTGGGGGTAGGAGGAGAAGGGGATAACAGAGGACGAGATGGTTGGATGGCATCACGGACTCGATGGATGTGAGTCTGAGTGAACTCCGGGAGATGGTGATGGACAGGGAGGCCTGGCATGCTGCGATTCATGGGGTCGCAAAGAGTCAGGCACGACTGAGTGACTGAACTGAACTGAAGTGATAGACCTGGGTGTGAGACCCACACTATCTTATTCGCAAGGCTGTGCTTTCAATCACGGCTGTAATGACTCAGAGGGAGAATAACTGGAGTTAAGGATGCTTGTGTGTGACAATGAGCAATTTTTCTCCAAACTTTAGTATTTATGTTCAGAAAACCCCCAGATCTTACTCAGTTAACACCCAACAGCCTTAGCCACCACTGCACATCTTATTAATCACTCTGTGCTCACTCACTTCAGTCGTGTCTGACTCTTTGCGATCCCATGGACTGCAGCCCTCCAGGGTCCTCTGTCCATGGAATTCTCCACGCAAGAATACTGAAATGGGTTTTATGGAAGAGATCTTCATCCAGGAGATCTCCCTGACCCAGGGATTGAACCCACATGTCTTACATCCCCTGCATTATCAGGTGCATTCTCTACTGCTAGCACCACCTGGGAAGCCCCATTAATCACCTTCCACTGAACAAAGTCCCTGGGAATCTGGCATGAGAACCCCTTAAAACAGCAGACTTGATGATCCATGGTCCTAACACACCTGACACGTGTGCTAACCCTCCCCTAACAATGACCATGGCAGACATCGCTAGCTGATCCCAGCACCTTTCAGACAGAATTTGTATATGAATTCATCATTAAGGCACTGTCAAATGAAAAAAGCTGGCTAGAGAAGTTAGAGAAAGGCAAGCAAATGCCACCCTGGTTTTATGTACTTGTCCATGATTGAGCATTGCTATGATCAGTTTTGCAGAAATTTGACCCCAAAGCCCGGTTAAAATCAGCTGCCAATATGTCATCAGATAAAAATGTCAGTGTAAGGCCCAGGGGCAGTGAGGCCACAGGACCTGAAAATAAATGTTAGGATTCAGCAGTCCTTCAGAGCACAAGGATGAAGCAGGCATATGCCATCTGGCCACAGCAGTCAGGTGTCCCTCTTTTTGCTGTTGAGTCCAGTAGTGACCTTTAAGATATGCTCTCCCTTGCTCAGTTGTTCAATCATGTCTGACTCCTTGTGACCCCATGGACTGTAGCCTGTCACACTCCTCTGTCCATCGGATTATCCAGGCAAGAATACTGGAGTGGGTTGCCACGTCCTCCTCCAAGGGATTTTCTCAGCCCAGGGACTGAAGCTGTGTGTCCTGCATCTCCTGCATTGGCAGGCAGATTCTTTACCACTGAGCCACCTGGGAAGCCCTAAGATATCCTATCAGTTCCTATTTAGAGGAAGCAGCAGTGTTATTATTTATGGCACAGACCCACCTCCCCAAGTCAGTAGGTGCCCAATATACTACTGGAGAAGAGCCGAGAAATAGCTACAGAAAGAATGAAGAGGCTGAGCCAAAGCAGAGACTCAGTTGTGGATGTGTCTGGTGGTGAAAATAAAGTCTGATGCTGGAAAGAACAATATTGCATAGGAACCTGGAATGCTAGGCCCATGAATCAAGGTAAATTAAAATGGTTCAAGCAGGAGATGGCAAAGTGAACATCGACATTTTAGGAAATCAGTGAACTAAAACGGATGGGCATGAGCAAATCTAATTCAGATAATCATTATATCTACTACTGTGGGCAAGAATTCCTTAGAAGAAATGCAGTACCCCTCATAATCAACAAAGGAGTCCAAAATGCAGTACTTGGATACAATCTCAAACATGACAGAATCATCTCCATTCATTTCCAAGGCAAACTATTCAATATCACAGAAATCCATGTCCACTAGCCCCAACCACTAATGCAGAAGAATTGAGGTTGAATAGTTCTATGAAGACCTACAAGACCTTCTGGAACTAACACACACACACACACACACACAAAAAAGAAATGTCCTTTTCATTGTAGGGGACTGGAATGCAAGGGTAGGAAATCAAGAGATAACTGGAGTATCAAGCAAGTTTGGCCTTGGAGTACAAAATGAAGCAGGGTAAAGGCTAACAGAGTTTTGCCAAGAAAACACACTGGTCATAGCAAGCACCCTCTTCTAACAACAAATAGACGACTCTACACATGGACATCACCAGATGGTCAATACCAAAATCAGATTGATTATATTCTTTTGACCTGAAAATGGGGAAGCTCTACACAAGATAAGGAGCTGTGGCTCAGATCATGAACTCCCTGTTGAAATATTAGAGTTAAATTGAAGAAAGTAGGGAAAACCACTAGGGCATTCAAGTATGATCTAAATCAAATTCCTTATGATTATACAGTGTAAGTGACAAATAGATTCAAGGGATTAGATCTGATAGAGTGCCTGGAGAACTATGATCTGAGGTTCATAACACTGTACAGAAGGCAGTGATCCAAACCATCCCCCAAAAAAAGAAATTCAAAGAGGCAAAACCGTTGCCAGGGAGGCCTTACAAATAGCTGAGGAAAGAAGAGAAGTAAAAGGCAAAGAAGAAAAGGAAAAATATACCCATTTGCAGAGTTAGCAAACAGAGATAAGAAACCTTCCTCAGTGATCAGTGCAAAGAAATAGAAGGAAACAATAGAATGGGAAACACTAGAGATCTCCTCAAGAAAATTAGAGATACCAAGGGAACATTTCATGCAAAGATGGGCACAATAAAGGAAAGAAATGGGATGGAACTAACAAAAGCAAACAATATTAAGAAGAAGTGGCAACAATACAAGAAGAACTATACAGAAAGATCTTAATGACCGGGATAACCACAATGGTGTGATCACTCACCTAGAGCCAGACATCTAAGAGTTCCAAGTCAAGTGGCCTTAGGAAGCATGACTACGAGCAAAGCAAGTGGAGGTTATGGAATTGAACTGAGCTATTTCAAACCCTAAAAGATGATGGCTGTTAAAGTGCTGCACTCAATATGCCAACAAATAAGGAAAACTCAGCAGTGGCCACATAATTGGAAAAGGCCAGTTTTCATACCATTCCCCAAAAAGGGCAATGCCAAAAATTGTTCGAACTACCATACAATTGCACTCATTTCATATGCTAACAAGGAAATGCTCAAAATCCTTCAAGCTAGGCTTCAACAGTACATGAACCGAGAACTTCCAGATGTACAAGCTGGAATTAGAAAAAGCAGAAGAACTGAAGATCAAAATGCCAACATTCGTTAGAACATAGAAAAAGCAAGAGAATTCCAGAAAAAAAACATATACTTCTGCCTCATTGACTACACTAAAATTTTTGACTGTGTGGATCACAACAAACTGTGGAAAATTCTTAAAAAGATGGGAATACCAGACCACTATACCTGCCTCCTGAGAAATCTGTATGCAGGTCAAGAAGCAACAGTTACAACCAGACATGGAACAATGGACTGGTCCCAAATTGGGAAAGGAGTATGTCAAGGCTACATACTATCACTCTGCTATTTAACTTACATGCAGAGTTCAGTTCAGTTCAATCGCTCAGTCATGTCTGACTCTTTGGAACCCCTAGGACTGCAGCATGCCAGGCTCCCCTGTCCATCACCAACTCCCTAAGTTTACTCAAACTCATGTCCACTGAGTCAGTGATGCCATCCAATCATCTCATCCTCTGTCATCCCCTTCTTCTCCTGCCTTCAATCTTCTCCAGCACCATAGTCTTTTCAAATGAGTCAGCTCTCCACATCAGTTGGCCACATCAAAGTACTAGAGTTTCAGCTTCAACATCAGTCCTTCCAATGAACACTCAGGACTGATCTCCTTTAGGATTGACTGGTTAGATCTCCTTGCAGTCCAAGGGATTCTCAAGAGTCTTCTCCAACACCACAGTTCAAAAGCATCAATTCTTTGGCAATCAGCTTTCTTTATAGTCCAATTCTCAGATACGTACATGACTACTAGAAAACAATAGCCTTGACTAGATGGAACTTTGCTGGCAAAGTGATGTCTCTGCTTTTTAATATGATGTCTAGGTTGGTCATAACTTTCCTTCCAAGGAGTAAGTGTCTCTTAATTCCATGTCTGCAGTCACCATCTGCAGTGATTTTGGAGCCCCAAAAAATAAAGTCTGCCACTGTTTCCACTGTTTCCCCATCTATTTGCCTGAAGTGATAGGGCCGGATGCCATGATCTTAGTTTTCTGAATGTTGAGCTTTAAGCCAACTTTCTCACGCTCCTCTTTCACTTTCATCAAGAAGCTCTTTAGTTTTTCTTCACTTTCTGCCATAAGGGTGGTGTCATGTGCATATCTGAGGTTATCGATATTTCTCCCGGCAATCTTGATTCCAGCTTGTGTTTCTTCCAGCCCAGCATTTCTCATGATGTACTCTGCATAGAAGTTAAATAAGCAGAGTGACTATATACAGCCTTGATATACTCCTTTTCCTACTTGGAACCAGTCTGTTGTTCCATGTCCAGATCTAACTGTTGCTTCCTGACCTGCAGGCAGATTTCTCAAGAGGCAGGTCAGGCGATCTGGTATTCTCATCTCTTTCAGAATTTTCCACAGTTTGTGGTGATCCACACAGTCAAAGGCTTTGGCATAGTCAATAAAGCAGAAATAGATATATTTCTGGAACACTTTGGCTTTTTAATGATCCACCAGATGTTGGAAATTTGATCTCTGGTTCTTCTGCCTTTTCTAAAACCACCTTGAACATCTGGAAGTTCATGGTTCATGTATTGTTGAAGCCTGGCTTGGAGAATTGGAAGCATTACTTTAGTAGTGTGTGAGATCAGTGAAATTGTGAGGTAGTTTGAGCATCTTTGGCATCGCCTTTCTTAGGGACTGGAATGAAAACTGACCTTTTCCAGTCCTGTGGCCACTGCTGAGTTTTCCAAATTTACTTACATACTGAGTGTAGCACTTTCACAGCTTCATCTTTCAGGATTTGAAATAGCTCAACTGGAATTCTCTCACCTCCACTAGCTCTGTTTGTAGTGAAGATTCCTAAGGCCCATTGACTCCACATTGCAGGATGTCTGGCTCTAGGTTTGTGATCACACCGTCATGATTATCTGGGTCATGGAGATCTTTTTTGTACAGTTCTTCTCTGTATTCTTGCCATCTCTTCTTAATACCGTCTGCTTCTGTTAGGTCCATACCATTTCTGTCCTTTATTGAGCCCATCTTTGCATGAAATGTTCCCTGGGTATCTCTAATTTTCTTGGAGAGATCTCTAGTCTTTCCCATTCTATTGTTTTCCTCTATTTCTTTGCACTGACCACTGAGGAAGGCTTTCTGATCTCTAGTTGCTATTCTTTGGAACTCTGCATTCAAATGAGTATATATTTAACTTTTTCTTTTTTTCTTCTCTTCTTCTTTTCACAGATATTTGACAGCCATTTCGCTTTTTTGCATTTCTTTTTCTTGGGAATGGTCTTGATCCCTGTCTCCTGTACAATGTCACGAAGCTCCATCCATAGTTCATCAGGCACTTTGTCTATCAGATCTAGTCCCTTAAATCTATTTCTCACTTCCACTATATAATCATAAGGGATTTGATTTAGGTCATACCTGAATGGTCGAGTGGTTTTCCCCACTTTCTTCAATGTAAGTCTGAATTTGGCCATAAGGAGTTCATGATCTGAGCCACAGTCAGCCCCTGGTCTTGTTTTTGCTGACTGTATAGAGCCTTTTGGAGAAGGCGACGGCACCCCACTTCAGTAACTCTTGCCTGGAGAATCCCATGGACAGAGGAGCCTGGTAGGCTGCAGTCCATTGGGTCACTAAGAGTCTGACACAACTGAGCGACTTCACTTTCACTTTTTACTTTCATGCACTGGAGAAGGAAATGGCAACCCACCCCAGTGTTCTTGCCTGGAGAATCCCAGGCATGGGGGAGCCTGGTGGGCTGCCCTCTATGGGGTCACACAGAGTCGGACACGACTGAAGTGACTTAGCAGCAGCAGCAGCAGCAGCATAGAGCCTCTCCATCTTTGTTTGCAAAGAATATAATCAATCTGATTTCGGTGTTGGCCACCTGGTGATATGCATGTGTAGAGTCTCCTCTTGTGTTGTTGGAAGAGGGTACTTGCTCTGACCAGTGCGTTCTCTTGGCAAAACTCTATTAGCCTTTGCCCTGCTTCATTCTGTACTCCAAGGCCAAATTTGCCTGTTACTCCAGGTGTTTCTTGACTTCCTACTTTTGCATTCCAGTCTCCTATAATGAAAAGTACATCTTTTTTGGGTGTAAGTTCTAGAAGGTCTTGTAGGTCTTCATAGAACCATTCAACTTAAGCTTCTTTAGGCATTACTGGTCAGGGCATAGACTTGGATTACCGTGATATTAAATCATTTGCCTTGGAAATGAACAGAGATTATTCTGTCAACAAGTACTGCACTTTGGACACTTTTGTTGACTACGATAGCTACCCCATTTCTTCTAAGGGATTCTTGCCCACAGTAGTAGATATAATGGTCATCTGAGTTAAATTCACCCATTCCAGTCCATTTTAGTTTGCTGATTCCTAATATGTTAACATTCACTCTTGCCATCTCCTGTTTGACCAATTCCAATGTGCCTTGATTCATGGACCTAAGATTCCGGGTTCCTATGCAATATTGCTCTTTACCGCATTGGACCTTGATTCCATCACCAGTCACATTCACAACTGTGTGTTGTTTTTGCTTTGGCTCTGTCTCTTCATTCTTTCTGGAGTTATTTCTCCACTGATCTCCAGTAGTATATCGGACACCTACTGACCTGGGGAGTTAATCTTTAAGTGTCCTACCTTTTTGCATTTTCATGCTGTTCATGGCATTCTCAAGGCAAGAATACTGAAGTGGTTTGTCATTCCCTTCTCCAGTGGACTACATTTTGTCAGAACTCTCCATCAGACCCGTCTGTTTCTCATGATACACAGAGTACCTCATGTGAAATGTTGGGCTGGATGAAGCAGAAGGTGGAATCAAGACTGCCAGGAGAAATATCAATAACCTCAGATATGCAGATGACATCCTTATGGCAGAAAGCAAAGAAGATCTAAAGGGCATCCTGATCAAGGTGAATTATGAGAGTGAGAAAGCTGGCTTAAAACTCAACATTCAGAAAATGAAAATCATGGCATCCAGTCTGATCACTTCATGTCAAATAGTTGGGGAAACAGTTGACAGACATTATTTTCTTAGGCTCCAAAATCACTATGGACTGCAGCCATGAAATTAAAAGACACTTGCTCCTTGGAGGAAACGCTGTGACAAACCTAGACAGCATATTAAAAAGCAGAGACATCACTTTGCTGACAAAGGTATATATAGTCAAAGTTATGGTTTTCTAGTAGTCATGTATGAATGTGAGAGTTGGGCCATGTTGAAGGCAGAGCACGGAAAAATTGACGTGATAGATGTGGTCCTGGAGAAGGCTCTTCGTAGTTCCTTGGATAGAAAGGAGATCAAACTGGTCAATCCTAAAGAAAACAACCCTTTATACTCATTGGAAGAACTGATGCTGAAGCTCGAATATTTAAGCCAACTTATGCGAAGAGCCAACCCATAGGAAAAGATCCTGATGCTAGGAAAGTTGAAGGCAGGAGGAGAGGAGACAAGAAATGATAAGATGGTTGGATCACTTCACCAACTCAATGGCTATGAGTTTGAGCAAACTTTGAGAGATGATGAAGAACAGGGAAGCTTGGTATGCTGCAGTCCATGGGGTCAAAGAGTTGGATACAAAGGCGGGACTGAACAACACCACCACAACCACCCAGAGAGAGAACATAAACATTCTAATCAACTGGCCACCACATGTGGTTATCTGAGGTGTGCAGGATGGGGTACTTGTATTAAATTTATTGTCTAACTTGTTGCAACCTGCTGGGTGCAAAAAGTCCAAATATTCCACAATGATAGTGCCGAAGTTTTCAGACTCTCCAGATCAAATATTGAGAAAATTCTGTACTGCTTCCTGACAAAAACCTCAGGAGGAGCCCTTCTTTCCACTTCCATTTGAATGGGAAATGGCCCTTGCCCCAGGCAAAAATTCTGTCAAATATTCTTTCTGGAACAACGCTTCTATCAATGTACCAGAGACCTGCTTTGCAACAAGACGTTGAATGACTCCATTTCATGAGTGGCTTCAAACCATAAAACATCTGAAGCCTTGCCTACACAGAAGACTGGATGGAGTTCTGCCTCCATCTTTCTCTTCTGCCTCGCCAGGTCCTACCATCCTACTGAGTCATATAGGAGAATGACACACCTCTGGACTCTACTGTTCCCCATCCATCCAAACACCTCACCAAACTCGACCTCACAGGAGTTTAGCTGCTTCTCTTGATGAGTGAAAATGTCTTCTACAGACTTTATGAAACTGATGATCACTATCCTTTTTCAAATAAAGATAAGTACCTCGAGTGTTTATTACTAAAACCAAAACATACAAATGCCACAATAAAAAAACTCCTTTGACTGGATGAACTGAGATTTTTTTCCCACTCCATAGATATAGAGAACTATGAGATTCAATATGCTTCTGTTCTTGGCTTGGTTTCTAGAAGGTTAAGCTGGTAATTATTTTGCAATCATTATTCATGGCTGAAGTCTCTGATACAAACACATTCTTTCTTCCTTTTTGGCTATTGTTTTTATAACTTTTAAAAACTATATAAGAATCTATTTTCCTTATTATTTTTGTTTTAATATTGATGAAATGCATGCATTCATAAGAGAGAAATTTGATTCTTTCATCATCTGTGATTACCTGTAGAATAGAATAATTAATCATAAAATGTGTTCCTCATTATTCTGTTTTTTGGCTGCACCTTGCAAGATCTAGTTCCCCAACCAAGGACTAAAGTGGTGACCCCCACATTGGAAGCACAGAGTCTTAATCACAGGACCACCAGGGACGTCTCTGTTCCCCATTATTCTAAAACTAGGAAGTTGAATGGAGTAACCAACTAAATGCATACTGAACAGATCCCCCTCCTGTGTACTCCTAGGGGATTTTCAGCATCATTTATATGAATAGCTTTGAGAAAGAGGTACACAAACAGTGTGGTGTCACCCAAATACTGACAGCGACAAAGAACAAACCTGAAAATAACAGGACTTATCTTTTCAGCAGGGCTTCCCTGGCTTAGACATTAAAGAATCCACCAGCAATGCAGGAGACCTGGGTTTAACCCCTGGATCAGGAAGATCCTCTGGAGAAAGGAACAGCTGCCCACTCCAGTATTCTTCCTTAGGGAATTCCATGGACAGAAGAGCCTGGTGGGCTACAGTCCATGTGGTCACAAAGAGTCAGACATGACTGAACAACTAACACACATCTTTTCAATACATTTAACAACTGCAACTTACTAGAACATGTGAAATAATGTATTTTTCAAATATATCATTTCTGACATATATTTCCTGAAGTCTTCTTTCCTTTTCCTAATCTTTTCCTTTCCTTATCATTTCTGGTAGCTTTAGGAGAAGAAAAATTCTCTATTTTCCTTCTACATTAGTTCCAACATGATGAAATACTTTCAAGAATAGTATTAATAGAGTGGATACTCTGTGTTAGGAAGCATGGATAAACAAGACAGAAATGGTCCCTGTCCTCATGGTGCTCACATCCATCCTCCTTGGACTAAAATGCAAAGTGCAGCTGACCCACAGCCAGCTCCATTTGCCTTAAGGGCCAAACCTACTCTCAGGGGCCATAACTTTCAGTCACCTAATGTTAACGGTGAGAAATTCCACAGACCAGTCTGAAGGGTTTCAGGGGTCTGGTTAATTGCAGTATGAATGGAAGACAGGCTGCACTGCCCTCCCAACCTGAGAGCCCTGGTACTCACTTGTACATTCCAGGCGTTTCACGTCTTGTGACGTCTCTAAGAAATATCGCCGAAGAAAAAAGAAAATGATGCCAAGGGGAATCACAGGTATAGCAGTCCAAGGAACTGCAGCCACCATCACGCCCACCACACCAACCACAAGTAGAAATGCCTGAAATAGTGAAAATAGAGGCCTTTGTTTCAAGGATACTTTTCAAAGATAAACTTTATTGATTTGTTAGGATTAAACTCTTTTCCTTGAAAACAACTTGTTGAAATGGCAGGGAATGCTTTTCCTTCCAAAGAAATACAATTATAGGTGGTCCTCATGTTTACTGCATGCACCAAACACTCTGATAAGAACTTTCTAAGTATCAGCTCCTGTGATACACTCAGTAGCCCTTTGAGACAGGCATTACTATTTTTAACAGATGAGAATATTTGAAGTTCAGAGAGTAGGAGCTGCATCTCAAACTATCAGGAGTCAGCAGGTGTTACTAGAGAGATGAGTGAGCATGTATCACAGCAGAGGAATCCAGATGCCTCAGCTATACATGTAGGGATAAAGCAGTGGTTAGTTACAAATTCAGTGTAACATATCTAGTATCAGTATTATCTAATCTTACAAATGGAGACAGTGAGGCACAGGGAGAGGAAAAGCAACTTAATGGAGATTGCAAAGCCTCTCACAAAGCTGGGAAGCCCATGCTATGAGCCATTATGACATATTTAAGCTTACTTCCAACATACAGCCACATTTGTACCATTACACTAAGTATTTAAAGTACCCATTTTAAAGGTTAGTGATTATAACAACACCAGATTCCAGTTACAATGTGTGTACTGTATGTAAGGCCCTGTGCTGAGTTCCATGAACATTCTCTTAATCATCACATTATCCCTTGAGATGATTTGCTCTTGGGAAATGATCTTGGTCTAAAAAGACAGCAAGTAGAACAGAAAATGAAGTCATTGGTAGGTGCTGATTTAAGCATCCATCTTTATCAGGAAAAATATGATACACTGGTGGACAATATCAGGCAATAAGAATGCAATCAACATTTAGTGTCTGCCTGCTATGAAAGTCGGGTGTGGTGGTAGGGACTTGCAGATTCACCCAGTCTGGGCCAAGGCCTCTGAAGTTTATGATCTCTGGTGGACACAGAGTGTTGGGGAAACACAGGGAAGAATACCTGAATATTTTTAGATGATTCTAAGACTTATGACTGATTTTACAGGGTTGCTTAACAAACAGAAAGAATGGCATGAATGATTTGCAGGCAGTAATCACAGTTGATGGAAATTTTGACCAAAAGTGAGCTGGGATGAGAAGGTTGAGATGCCTGTCTGAGTTAATACTGGTTGTTCTTTACAGATAAGAACTATGAGGTTGGAGGGTAAGTGGTTGTCCTAAAGTTTCCCAGGAAGGTATTGCTCATCCTGGAGAAGGAGAGGAGCAGTTTGTGCTCAGGGAATCCCAGAGCCACAGCTACAGGTGGGAGGAGCAAATGACCAGAACTGTGACTCTGTGGCCAGGAGCCCTTGGGGAGCAAACTGCATGATCTGGATGGAGACCTATGTGCTTTTCCTGTTTCTCCCCGCCTCTGCCGTGGTATCAAAAGAAAACTCAGAGTGAAGATGATGGAATTCTGAAGGAATAAATTATCATAAGCGAGGAAAAATAGAGCTGTCTGACCTCCCTCCAATTAGACCTACAGAAAAAAATTTCTTACAGCCACTGTCTTGATTGTGCATCCCACTATGCTACAACCTTCATGTTCATGGGGAGCGGTCCTTCCAGTTCCTATGTCTAGCCTTTGGTCACTTGGCTTGCCATTGTTGTTTGTCAAAAAACAAACAAACAAAAAACCTACTAAAATATCAATTATAAAAAATTCAAATCACTGTTTTTTAGCCGACTTGCATCATTTGATGGATAACATTTATCCATTTTGTTAATCTGGCTCTCCCCAGGTGGCTTCCCTGGTAGAGCAGTCATTAAAGAATCTGATTGCTATGCAGGAGACCCAGGTTTGATCCCTGGGTCAGGAAGTTCCCCTGGAGAAGGAAATGGCAACCCACTCCAGTATTCTTGCCTGGAATATCCCATGGACAGAGGAACCTGGCAGGCTAGAGTCCATGGAGTCAAAAAGAGTCAGACAAGACTGAGCGACTAAACCACTCCAGGTGAGGGCCTTTTATGACTAATGCAGCCCAGCAGGTAATCCAGGAAGCAGAGGTAAGATCAAAATGAAGGGCTCCGTGGAAGCTGGGACAATACTTTTTCATTAGGTATCCACTGAAGACCCATTACTAATGCTCTCAGAATCTCTGGAATTAGGTTTGGTCTTTCAGATTTCATGGCCCTAAATTCTAAAGCAATTCAAAAAGGATGTCTCTAAAGGTTTTATTACACACACACACACACACACACACACATACACACACACACACACACACACACACACACAGCATATTGGTTTCCCTAGTGGCTCAGATGGTAAAGAACCTGACTATAATGCAGGAGACCCAGGTTTGATCCCTGGGTATGGAAGATTCCCTGAAGAAGGGACTGGCAATCCACTCCAGTATTGTTGCCTGGAGAATTCCATGGACAGAGGAGCCTGGCAGGCTATAGTCCATGGTAAAAGAGTTGGACGTGACTGAGCACTTTTACTTTTATATGTATATACATTTGTGAATCTTTTATTGCCAGCCATCTCATCTCAAACCCTTAATAGAATTTTATAAAAGATGAAAATAGTATCTAAAATAAAGTCAACATCTGAAGAAGGAAACACAAGATCCTAGTGTACAACAAACACACAATAAATCCCTTCCTTGAAGCTGACCTCATTTCTTTCTTCTACATTCCCAGGAATTCCTAAAAGCCCAATTCAAGCTACACACACTATTCCCCCATCTGGTTGGATTCCAGGCCCATCTGATGGACCACATCACCATGGCAGGTGCTTTGGCACCTCTGTCACACTACAGCACAGAGACAAGGATGGAAATATAGAAAGAAGCATATTGACCCAAAGCAAGTGACCCAAGTCCTGATACCACCCAAACAAGGAGAATCATTACTTTTATGTATTTTTATATATTTCCCATTTGGAGCATACCATTTGGGAAATTCTATCCAAAGTCTATGAATCCACATGGACAAATAAAAAACAAATTCTTAGATGAAATCTTCCACTTGAGAGAAAATGGTGATTTTTCACAATTCAGAAAAATTCTTCAGTTTGCAGAGAATGACAATCTATACCTGAAGGAGAAATTCCATTAGCCCAATATCGTGCTGAGATAGGCCTGCAACGTGGAAGACCTGGTTTTAATCCCTGGGTTGGGAAGATTCCCCTGGAGGAGGGCATGGCAACCCTCTCCAGTATTCTTGCCTGAAGAATCTCCATGGACAGAGGAGCCTGGAGGGCTACAGTCCATGAGGTTGTAAAGAGTCAGACACAGCTGAGTGACTAAGTAAGTACACAAGCTTAACACTAACCGAGGGTCAGTGCTAAGTCTTCATGTAAGCAGATACAGTAGCTTGCACGTCTCAGGAAGTTTAGAATCAGCTCTGATTCTCAAATCCCTCCCTCATCACCTCTGTCTCCTTTGATATAATCCAACTCATTTAGGTCTGATAAATCAGGACACTATAAAACATTGGTGAGTCTTAGCTATATGGTGAGATCTATACAAACCCTGGACTTCCCTGTTGACTCAGATGGTGAAGAATCTGCCTGTAGTACAGGAAGACTAGGGTTTGATCCCTCGGTTGGGAAGATCCCCTGGAAAAGAGAATGGCACCCCACTCCATTATTGTTGCCTGGAGAATTCCATGGACAGAGGAGGCTGGCAGTCCACAGTCCACAAGACTGCAAAGATTCGGACACAACTGAGCAACTAACATGCACACACACACACACGTACAAACCCTAAGACTAAGCTTTTCTAAACCTGTCCTTTCTTTGGGATACATTCATCACACTCTTCATCCCTCATTTGGCTGCCTTGGATCTTTTCAAAACCATGTAAGCTCTAGGACCTGGGTATCCTTCAATTTGCTCCCAACTAAGAATCATGGCTAACTCCACTGAAGAGTGAATGGTGGGGTTTGGTTCACAGTTTGTTAACCAGCACAACAGGAAGCTTTAGGGAAACATGGTGTATTTCTTCTTTCATGTTTAGTGTATCTCATTAAGTAATAGCTTCCTTTCTACTTTTGTCAGGGTTCAAGTTTTTTACAAAGCTTAAGTCTGGAGTCCATTTCTTTGCTAAGTTAACAAGGTACATCTTAAAAAGAGGAGCACTATAAAAGTATATCACAGGGAAATCTACTCAATATCCCATGGTAACCTATATGAGAAAAGAATCTAAAAAAGAATGAATATATGTATATGTATAACTGAACCAGTTCGCTGCACATTTATAATACTGTGAAATAAACACAGTATTATAAATCAACTATATTCCAATAAAATTTTAAAAAAAATTAAAAGCTAAAAGTCAAGGCTTTTGAGCTCTATCTTATAAATTTAAAAAAACAGCATATTAAAGTTTGTAGAAGAATGAAAATAAGAAAAAAAATAGACTCTTGAGAGTTCCTGAGGCAGCAAGTAGCAAAAACCAGTCAATCCTAAAGGAAATCAACAGTGATTATACATTGGAAAGACTGGATGCCAAAGCCGAAGCTCCAATACTTTGGCTCCTTGATTCAAAGAGATGATTCATTGGAAAAGAGCCTGATGCTGGGAAAGATTGATGGCAGGAGGAGAAGGGAGTGACTGAGGATGAGATGGTTCGACAGCATCATCAACTGAAGGGACGTGAGTTTGAGCAAACTCTGGGAGATAGTGAAGGACAGGCAAAGCTGGCGTGCTGCAGTCCATGAGGTCGCAAAAGTCAGAAACAGCTGAGCAACTAAATGACAGAAGACCCAAATGAAAAGAAAACTAACTTCTAAGCAGGAAAATCAACAAACTCAAAGTTGGTTCTTTGAAATCACCACAAAATGCAAAAGAAAAGAAAAGAAAGGGGGAAATTGCTATTAATATGAATTAAAAGAGGATAATACAAGACATTGGGCTTCCCTGTGGCTCAGACGGTAAAGAATCTGCTTGTAACATGGGAGACCCAGGTTTGATCCCTGGGTTGAGAGGATCCCCTTGAAGAGGAAATGGCAACCAACCTACTCAAGTATTCTTGCCTGGAGAATCCCATGGACAGAGGAGCCTGACAGGCTACAGCCTACGGGGTTGGAAAGAGTCAAACATGACTGAGCAACTAACACTTTAGCTTTCACTTAAATACAAAAGATACCATGACCATTACAAAGAGAATATAATAAACATTGTGCAGATGAACTTTTAAATTTTAATGTAAAGGACTAATGTCTTTAAAATGACATAAAAGACTAACCTAATGACATAGAAAATCTGAATAATTGCATATTTATTTAAGAATTCGAATCCTTTATTTTCTCAGTTCTGTTCTGTCACTCAGTCATATCCAACTCTTTGCAACCCCATGGAGTGCAGCATACAGACTTCCCTGTCCATCACCAACTCCCAGAGCTTACTCAAACTCATGTCCATTGAGTCAGTGATGCCATCCAATCATTTCATCCTTTGTCGTCCCCTTTTCCTCTCACCTTCAATCTTTCCCAGCATCAGGGTCTTTTCCAGTGAGTCACTTCTTCACATCAAATGGCCAAAGTATTGGAGTTTCAGCTTCAGCATCAGTCCTTCCAAAGAACACTCAGAATCGATCTCCTTTAGGATGGACTGGTTGGATCTTCCTGAAGTCCAAGGGAGTCTCGAGAGTCTTCTCCAACACCACACTTCAAAAGCATTAATTCTTTGGCACTCAGTTTTCTTTATAGTCCAACTCACATCCATAACATGACTACTGGAAAAACAGCCTTGACTAGAAGGACCTTTGTTGCAAAGGGATGTCTCTGCTTTTTAATATGCTGTCTAGATTGGTCATAGCTTTTCCTCCAAGGAGCAAGTGTCTTTTAATTCCATGGCTGCAGTCACCATCTGCAGTGACTTTGGAGCCCCCCCCACCCCCGCCCAAATAAAATCTGCCACTGTTTGCATTGTTTCCCCATCTATATGCCATGAAGGGATGGGACCAGATGCCATGATCTTAGTTTTCTGAATGTTGAGTTTTAAGCCAACTTTTTCACTCACCTCTTTCACTTTCATCAAGAGGCTCTTTAGTTCTTCACTTTCTGCCATAAGGGTTGGGCCATCTGCATATCAGAAGTTATTGATATTTCTCCTGGCAATCATGATTCCAGCTTGTGCTTCATCCAGTCCAGCATATCACATGTTATACTCATCATATAAGTTAAATAATCAGTGTGACAATATACAACCTTGATGTACTCCTTTCCCTATTTGGAACCAGTCTGCTGTTCCATGTCCAGTTCTAACTTGCTTCTTGAACTGCATACAGATTTCTCAGGAGGCAGGTAAGGTGGTCTGGTATTTCCATCTCTTTCCGAATTTTCCACAGTTTGTGGTGATCCACACAGTAAAAGGCTTTGGTGTTGTCAGTAAAGCAGATGTTTTTCTGGAACTCTCTTGCTTTTTCTGTGATACAACAGATGTTGGCAATTTAATCTGTAGTTCCTCTGCCTTTTCTAAAACCAGCTTGAACATCTGGAAGTTCACAGTTCACACACTATTGAAGCCTGGCTTGGAGCATTACTTTGCTAGCATGTGAGAAGAGTGCAATTGTGCGGTAGTTTGAACATTCCCTGACATTGCCTTTCTTTGGGATTGGAATGAAAACTGACCTTTTCCTATGGCCACTGCTTCACTTTCTAAATCTGCTGGCATAGTGAGTGCAGCACTTTCACAGCATCATCTAGGATTTGAAATAGCTCAACTGGAATTCGATCACCTCCACTAGCTTTGTTTGTAGTGAAGATTCCTAAGGACCACTTGACTTCACATTCCAGGATGTCTGGCTCTAAGTGAGTGATCACACCAGTTTTTAACTGGGTCATGAAGACCTTTTTTGTATAGTTCTTCCGTGTATGCTTCCACTTCTTTTTAATATCTTCTGCTTCTGTTAGGTCCATACCATTTCTGTCCTTTATTGTACCCATCTTTTGCATGGTATCACTAATTTTCTTCAAGAGATCTCTAGTTTTTACCATTCTATTACCTTCCTCTATTTCTTTACATTGATCACTGAGCGAGGCTTTCTTATCTCTCCTTGCTATCCTTTTGAACTCTGCATTCAAATGGATATTATATTTCCTTTTTTTCCTTTGCCTTTAGCTTCTCTTCTTTTCTCAACTATTTGTAAGACCTCCTCAGACAACCAGTTTGCCTTTTTTCATTTCTTTTTCTTGAGGATGTTCTTGATCAGTGCCTCCTGTACAATGTCATGAACGTCTGTCCTTACTTCTTGGCACTGTATCAGATCTAATCTTTTGAATCTATTTGTCACTTTCACTGTATAATCGTAAAGGATTTGATTTAGGTCATACCTGAATGGTCTAGTGGTTTTCCCTACTTTCTTCAATTTAAATCTGAATTTGGCAATAACGAGTTCATGATCTGAGCCACAGTCAGCTCCCCGTCTTGGTTTTGCTGATTGTATAGAACTTCTCCATCTTTGGCTGAAAAGCATATAATCAATCTGATTTCAGTATTGACCATCTGGTGATATCCATGTATACGGTCTTCTCTTGTGTTGTATTGTTTTACTTTATTGTTTTGGCCATACCATGCAGCTTATGGGATCTTAGTTTTCCTACGAGCAATTGAACCCAGGCACACAACAGTGAAAGCATCAAGTCCTGACCACTGGACCACCAAAGAGTTTCCTAAATACATAATTTTTAAATTTTCCACAGGAAAGACTTTAAGTCTAGAGGGCTTCACAAAAATATTTTGTAGAAAAGTTTTACAAAAATTTTCTAGGGTACACGAGTCCAGCATTATCATGATATAAAAACCAGATTAAGACATTAAATCTTAACTGTCTTGGGATATTAAACAACATACCAATAAACTGAATCTAGCAATATAAAAAAGATAATACTCCACAATCTAACTTGACTGGGCAAGTCCAAAATGCTCAGGGTTGGCTGTTACAAAGGACAGACTGGAACCCTTGGGCAGGAGCTGATGCTGTTCTCCACAAGCAGAATTTCTTTTTACTTCAGGGAAGGCTTAGTTCTTAAAGCTTTACAACTGACTGAACTGTGCCCACTGGACTATGTAGGATAATTGTCCCTACTTAAAATCAACTGATAATGGACTTCAATCACATCTACAAAATACCTACAGAGCAACACACAGATCACTTTTTGATTGAATAACTAAGGAATGTAGTCTGATCAAGCTGACACATTAAACTGACCATTAAAAATGGAAATATTTCCCATGTATCTTCTTGAGGCTACATAATTCTGATAAAAAAAGCTGACAAAATACTTTAAAAAGCTAATTCTAGACCAATATCCTTCATGAACAACAGATACAAAAATTCTTGACAAACTACATACAGCAATACACAGAAACAATGCTACATTACAACCAAGTAAACTCTATTCCAGGAATGTTAAGTTCAACTTTTTCAATCTGACAACAGATGCCTACCTACAAATTGGAATTAATATTATTTGTAATGAAAAATATATTGAAAGATTTTGCCCTAAGAGTACAAGATTAACTGATCTAACCAACTCTCTTCAACACTAACTGGAAACTCCAGCCACAAGTCAAGAAAAGGAAATAAAAGTCATAAATATTGGAAATTAAGATACAAAACTGTCATTATTACAGCTGACATGACTGTATATGGACAAAATCCTATAGAACTAAAAAAGAAACACACACACACACACACACACACACACACACACACACAAACTACTGCCATCAACTCCAGGCAATGCAAAGTTAATTCACACATAAATCAACTATATCTCTGTAGACTAGCAACCAGCAAGTTTATAATGGTATCAGAAACAAGCCTTCTCTAGTGGTCCTAGTGGTTAAGAATCCATCTGCCAATGCAGAAAACACAGGTTCGATCCCTGGGAAGAATCCACATTGCAGAGCAGCCAAGCCCATGTGCCACAACTACTGAAACCCATGCACCCTACAGCCCATGTTTTGCAACAGGAAAAGCCACCAGAATGAGAAGCCCACCCACAGCAACTAGTCACCCACTCTCCCCACAACTAAAGAAAGCCCACACGTAGCAAAGAAGGCACTGCTGCTGTTACTGCTAAGTCTCTTCAGTCGTGTCCGACTCTGTGCGACCCCATAGATGGCAGCCCACCAGGTTCTCCCGTCCCTGAGATTTTCCAGGCAAGAACACTGGAGTGGGTTGCCATTTCCTTCTCCAATGCAGGAAAGTGAAAAGTGAAAGTGAAGTCGCTCAGCCGTGTCTGACTCTCAGCGACCGCATGGACTGCAGCCCACCAGGCTCCTCCATCCATGGGATTTTCCAGGCAAGAGTACTGGAGTGGGGTGCCATTGCCCTCTCCAAAAGAAGGCACAGTGCATCCTAAAATAAATGAATAATTTTAAAAAAACAATACAATGATACCATGAATAAATTTAACCAGAGAAGTGTAAGATGTCTATACTAAAAATTACAAAATATTTCTAAAATCAAAAAAGACCTAAATAAGCAGAGAGAGATACATATTCATAATTGCAGATCCAATATTGTTAAGACTCAGACTTCTCAAATAACCTATAGCTAAAAGGAAATATTGATAATATTTTCAGCAGGCTTTTATTTAAAAGCAAATTGGAAGGCTTCTAAAATTTATACATAAAAGTAAAGAATCCAGAATGACCAAAGCAACCTTGACAAAGAAGTACAAAGTCAGACAATTTTAACTGTGGGTTTCATCTCTTATTAAAATGTACAGTAATTAAAAATGCAGTTTTGGTATAAGGATCTAAATATTGGCATAAACTAAAACTTTTGAGGAACAATATAAACTATACAGATGCAGATTTCCTTAATTCAATGCATAAAAGTCTTTAACAAATGTGTCCAGAATAATTGGAAAAAATAAACTTCAGCCACTAATTACTCTTTCACATACAAAAAATAGTGCAAGTTGCACCAATATCTAAAAAGGTAGAACATAGAAAAGTATCTTCACACTCCTAAGGATGTGCAAAGGTTTCTTAGGATACAAAAACAACAACTACAAAAGAAAAGAAAAAAATGGTAAACATTAGATATCACCAAAATTAAACCTTGATCTCTACTAAGGATATAAATGGCAAGCCACTGACTGGAAGAAAATATCCACAAAGCACTAATATTACATATATATTAAATATAAACATCCCTAAGGGGGATTTGAGGAAGGGGTTGGGGAAGAGATCAACATCCACAGAGATTTCAAAATGACAAGTCATTGTTCAGTGGGAGAGGCTGGGATACTCTCTACACACTTTCCCTGACATCTCCACACAATGAAATACAAGCGTCAGTGGTGCTGAGACAAGTCAACGCTGCAAAAGCAAGTGACCCATCATGACCTATTACACTGGATCACAATAAACTGTGGAAAAATCTGAAAGAGATGGGAATACAGACCACCTGACCTGCCTCTTGAGAAATCTGTATGCAGGTCAGGAAGCAACAGTTAGAACTGGACATGGAACAACAGACTGGTTCCAAGTAGGAAAAGGAGTACGTCAAGGCTGTATATTGTCACCCTGCTTATTTAATTTATAGGCAGAGTACGCTGGACTGGAAGAAACACAAGTTGGAATCAAGATTGCTGGGAGAAATATCAATAACCTCAGATATGCAGATGATACCACCCTTATGGCAGAAAGTGAAGAGAAGCTAAAAGCCTCTTGATGAAAGTAAAAGAGGAGAGTGAAAAAGTTGGCTTAAAGCTCAACATTCAGAAAATGAAGATCATGGCATCCAGTCCCATCACTTCATGGGAAATAGATGGGGAAACAGTGGAAACAGTGTCAGATTTTATTTTTTGGGGCTCCCAAATCACTGCAGATGGTGACTGCAGCCATGAAATTAAAAGACGCTTACTCCTTGGAAGAACAGTTATGACCCACCTAGATAGTATATTCAAAAGCAGAGACATTACTTTGCCGACTAAGGTCCGTCTAGTCAAGGCTATGGTTTTTCCTGTGGTCATGTATGGATGTGAGAGTTGGACTGTGAAGAAGGCTGAGTGTCAAAGAATTGATGCTTTTGAACGGTGGTGTTGGAGAAGACTCTTAAGAGTCCTTTGGACTGCAAGGAGATCCAACCAGTCCATTCTGAAGGAGATCAGCCCTGGGATTTCTTTGGAAGAAATTAAGCTAAAGCTGAAACTCCAGTACTTTGGCCACCTCACGTGAAGAGTTGACTCATTGGAAAAGACTCTGATGCTGGGAGGGATTGCGGTCAGGAGGAGAAGGGGACGACCCAGGATGAGATGGCTGGATGGCATCACTGACTCAGTGGGTGTGAGTCTGAGTGAACTCCGGGAGATGGTGATGGACAGGGAGGCCTGGTGTGCTGCGATTCATGGGGTCCCAAAGAGTCAGACAGGACTGAGCAACTAAACTGAACTGAACTGAGTCTTAGGCTTTGTTCTCAATATCCAGATGCACCGGCCTGTTCTTTTGCCCTCCCCTCTCTGGAAAAAAAACTGCTGTCAGTGAGTTCTATGTGTGCTGAGGAGGTAAGGACACAGACCCTGGTGGTCTCACCACTGGTTGCTCAAGAAGCTTCAGAATAAGCCCTTTGTGTCCACGGAAGGACGTGAAGAATCAGTTGAGCTCTGCCAAGCTGCTGATTTTTTTTTTTCCCTGAATGAGGGGTGTGTGGGAAATAAGCATTTTACAACTTAGTTTTCCTCGATAAATTACAGTACTTTGTTGAGAGCAGGTGTGTGCAAGTTCACACACTCAGAACAGTCCCAAACTTTTTTTTGAAAACTAAAATGCCTAGGTTTAGGCATTTTAACTTCCACATCTCACCTTCAATTTCACTTGTTTAGCAATAGGAAGACTCCTTGGAGATGAGGATTTCAATGACAAGAATTGTAGATAATTGAGATCCTTATTCAGTGCTATTTAGGACATTAGCAAATTGTATGAAAATTACATTGCTCTGAAATAGTTAATGCTCAGTGGTCTGTCTTGAAAACAACTGATTTTTATCTGTGAGTCTACTGAAGAAAGTGTCCATTAAAATCTTTAAGGATTACAAACCTAGAATCTGTGTGATATAAAGTCATGAGATGATATTTATGGGCCTGGAAACTGCCTCTGAAATTAACTATAATGCAGCATAATTCCATTTTACCAAAGGCAAAAGGAGATGAGGGCAGCAGAGAATGAGATGGCTGATCATATCACTGATTCAATGGACATGAATTTATTTGGGCAAACTCCGGGAGATAGCAAGGGACAGGAAGGTCTGGTGTGCTGCAGTCTATGGGGTCAGACATGACTTCACGACTGAACAACAAATGCCACTGTCATCAGACTATTTCTCTCACCTAAAACACACATGGTATTTTTTAAATTAGGTATCCATTACTTAGTGTTCAACATGCATTTAGATGTTATGCAAATAATAATATTAAAATGTCTTCATTTTTATCTGCCCAGCAAACCTTAGGAAGCTGGTATTATTTTCTCCATTTTACAGAAAGGAGAGTGTGGCTTTGTGGGGCAGAGATGGTAAGAGAGAGAGCTGGGATGAGGGCTTGGAAAGGGAGACTGCGGGGCTCTACACTGCTACAATTTAAAGCTGTTGACATCATGAATGATTATCAGGTGCAATCACACCACATAAGTTGATTTTTTATGCTGCTTTCCTTCATCCTTTGAAATAGTGAACAGCTCCAGTTTTCCCAACTCTAATGTGACTGAATAGGCAACCTATCTGGTAGCTGTCAGTGTAGAGGATGGTGCACAAACTCATGATCGCCCTCTGCTGGGAGGCGGTCTCTGAGTCACATCGTCTTAGTGGACGGATTGCCCTGCAGTGTGGACCACTACACAGAATCCAGGCTTTTCATTAGCCACACTTGGTATCACTGTTACAAAATATTAAATAAATTATCTGAGATTCCATTTATGAAATGAGAAGGAATTAGATGAGGAAAAGAAGTAATACATACTTTAGAAGTACATACATACATGAAGTAATAAAAATAAAAATGATCAAGAATTTTCCAAGGTTTATCAAATACACCAAGGATGAGTAGAACCATCAAAAATGAGTTTGAACACAGTAGGCTCTAAAGAAAAGTGAACAACACCATTCCAAGCCTTTCCCTTTCCCCTTCTCAGCTGGTGACAGACAGAAAGACTGGGTCCAACACAGGAACTCTGCTTCTACCAGCTCCTCATGCCCCATCATCCACAGCAGCCTTTTCCTCTCATCTGGGATCAAAGGTCACCTCCTAGAAATTCCGGCTACCCCTGGACTAGGTTCCCTAACTGCCTCCAGCCCCCACATATAGTTTGCCTTCCAAGACTTCCTCCACAGAGCTCCCACAATTAGGATTCCAAAGCCGTCAAGGGGTGAGTCTCTGAATATCTTCCTTCCCCAGGGCACTGGAGGAGACCCATAAGGACAGGGCTTCGTGCCTGACTCACCCCTGTACCTCAGGGCCTCAACTCTCATCCCTGTTTTTTGAAGAGAACGAGGGAAGAGAGGGGAAAAACCACCCACCATCACTCATAATCGCCTCCCGGAAACTAAAATCTCAAACAACCAGCAACACCTCCTCAGACCCTACATCCAGATGGGCCTCTCTTCTGATTCATTCAAACTCCTTCCAGGAGTAGCCTGTCTTCACCTCAACTCCTTCCACACCTCCTGGATTTGCAGCCCTTTGCTCTCTAACACCTCCCATCTGAAACCTGCTCCTCAGGTCACCAGACACCTTCTGATTCCAAATCAATCAACAAGTTTCCATGGACTCACCTCATTTGCACTAAACAGAACTGTCTTCCTCAGGTCTCCACTGGATCTCCTCCTCTCATCCTTGCTGTTCATTATGTGTCTTCTGTACTTCCCTTCTTTCTCTGCTTCTCTCTGAATATCAAGGTTTCCCTAAGCTTCTGATCTTGGCTCCTAAAATGCTTCCCTCTCTCTTGGCAATATTATCCATCTTCGGAGATTTAACTACTTGCTCAGTGAAGAATACATAAGCTCCATGCTCATCCCAGATTTCTCTATTAAAGAGCAGACTCTTACTTCTAACGAACTCCAGGATGCCTCCACCAAACTTCAAGATAATTGAACTACAAGTGGTAGAGAAGGAATGGAAATCACCTAGACTAAAATTTTCTCTCCTCTTTAATGAGAATATTTCCTACTGAAATCAGATAGCATCTACCCCTGTCCCTCCATATGCCATGCAAAAATATGTGACAAATTTTGATTATGAGGACTAACAAACCATATGCTAAGCACACAGTGGAAAGCCAACCTTGGCCTAGCTTACTGTAGCAAAGAAACAGAACCTTTCACAAAATCCTTTCAAAGTAATTCACAATCACTGTCAAACATGACATTGTTTTCACGGAAAAATTGTTTCTGGGGATAAATTATGTAGCTAAGCCCAGCAGGGCACATTTATAAAACAAGTTTGCAGAAGAGAAGAAAACAATCAGACATCTTCACAGGAAAAGTCCTCTGCCTCCGAGTCTCAGCTTAGTTCTCACTGGTAACAGTGGAAGCCTTGCCCACTGGCTGCACTGCCTGTAGGACCATGTTGCACTGTTCATTGCTGCATTTCTGTGTGCAGCTTTGGACACACATATTTCATTTCCAAAATTAACACTTGGAAAGAAAACGTAAATTCCCCACAGGCTTAATCACTGATAAGTAGACAGAATAACAGAAAAAAAAAAAAACACTCCATAAGAGCAACAATACTGAATGTGATGATGAGAGCTGACATGACCTAACATCATTCCTTAGACTCTCAAGTTCACAGACAAACAGGCTGTGTAGAAGGTATTCCTGTAAGTCTTTCTCTTTCTTTTTTAAGATACCTTAAGACAGAGCAATCAGCTTGTGAAAAGCAAAACTGCCTACAAAACCAAAAAACATTTTCTGAGATGACTTTGATCCCATAATCAAATTACTGGCTTAAAGCCTTTGTATATTCAATAAGAACTCTCTACTGTCCTTTTTGGACTTCCCAGGTGGCTCAGTGGGAAGAATCTACCTGCAATGAAGGAAGTGCCAGAGACACAAGCTTGATCTCTGGGTCAGGAATATCCCCTGGACAAGGAAATGGCAACCCAATCCAGTATTCTTATCTGAGAAATCCTATGGATGGAGGAGCCTGGCAAGCTGCAGTCTATGCAGTCCCAAAAGAGCCGTACACAACTTCGTGACTAAAGAACAACACTGTCCTTGTTAAAGTTCTTACCTTATTTTTACCCAATCTTTGCTTTGTAAGTAACCACACATGGCTTTATCCAAATTAAATGTTGCAGTACATATTTGTCCTCTGTGGGAAGACAATGCATAGTGCTTGTGCTCAGTTGTGTATGACTCT
Source organism: Ovis aries (assembly GCF_016772045.2). Classification (NCBI taxonomy): domain Eukaryota; kingdom Metazoa; phylum Chordata; class Mammalia; order Artiodactyla; family Bovidae; genus Ovis; species Ovis aries. Next base: position 71,777,287 of record NC_056063.1, on the reverse strand, counting down.
TGCAGCCCCCTGGACTGTAGCCCGCCAGGCTCCTCTATCTGTGGAATTTTCTAAGCAAGAATACTGAAGTGGATCCCATTCCCCTCTCCAGGACACCTTCTAACCCAGGGATCAAATCCATATCTCTTGCATCTCCTGCAATGGCAGGTGAATTCTTTACCACTAAGCCAGCTGGGAGGCCCAATACAAAGCATAATTTAGTTAATCTATGCTATCTTTCCATGAGAGGTGAATATTTCTATATTATGAAATGCACTCACAGTAAAGGTAACCATGCCAGACACCTGGAAGGCAGAGGGAGAACCGCTTACCCAGCATGCTGCTACTTCAGACCAACCTTGACATGTAGAAGTGTAGCCACTCCTGTCCCAGGTGTTTCTCATGTTAGCTCAGCTTTCCCATCACAACTGCACCTTTCTCTCACAAACATGAACATTACTGAAGATAACAAGATGCATTGCCAGGCTGAAAGACCATCTGTAGCCCCTGTGAGAAGGCCTTGAGAAACAGGCACTCTGCCATTCCCTGTGAAAACTCTGACAGGACTGTTGTTACCTGGATGAAATCTTGAAATGTCAGAGGCAGCAAGTCATCCATATGCCCAATGTCTTTGGAGAAACGATTTAAAATTCTTCCTGCAAGAACAGGATATGAGAAATAGCTCATTTCCTCAGATAGAAGCTTTAAGAGAAACAATTCAATGTAATTCACCACATTAACAAATTGAAAATAAAAACCATATGATTATCTCAATAGATGCAGAGAAGGCCTTTGACAAAATTCAACATCTATTTATGATAAAAACTCTCCAGAAAGCAGGAATAGAAGGAACATACCTCAACATAATAAAAGCTATATATGACAAACCCACAGCAAACATTATCCTCAATGGTGAAAAATTGAAAGCATTTCCCCTAAAGTCAGGAACAAGACAAGGGTGTCCACTTTCACCACTACTATTCAACATAGTGCTGGAAGTTTTGGCCACAGCAATCAGAGCAGAAAAACTCTCACTGTTAGCAGATGACATGATCCTCTACATGGAAAACCCTAAAGACTCCACCAGAAAATTACTAGAGCTCATCAATGAATATAGTAAAGTTGCAGGATATAAAATCAACACACAGAAATCCCTTGCATTCCTATGCACGAATAATGAGAAAGTAGAAAAAGAAATTAAGGAAACAATTCCATTCACCATTGCAACGAAGAGAATAAAATACTTAGGAATATATCTACCTAAAGAAACTGAAGAGCTATATATAGAAAACTATAAAACACTGATGAAAGAAATCAAAGAGGACACTAATAGATGGAGAAATATACCATGTTCGTGGATCGGAAGAATCAATATAGTGAAAATGACTATACTACCCAAAGCAATTTACAAATTCAATGCAATCCCTATCAAGCTACCAGCCACATTTTTCACAGAACTAGAACAAATAATTTCAAGATTTGTATGGAAATACAAAAAACCTCGAATAGCCAAAGCAATCTTGAGAAAGAAGAATGGAACTGGAGGAATCAACTTGCCTGACTTCAGGCTCTACTACAAAGCCACAGTCATCAAGACAGTATGGTACTGGCACAAAGACAGACATATAGATCAATGGAACAAAATAGAAAGCCCAGAGATAAATCCACACACATATGGACACATTATCTTTGACAAAGGAGGCAAGAATATACAATGGAGTAAAGACAATCTCTTTAACAAGTGGTGCTGGGAAAACTGGTCAACCACTTGTAAAAGAATGAAACTAGATCACTTTCTAATACCGCACACAAAAATAAACTCAAAATGGATTAAAGATCTAAATGTAAGATCAGAAACTATAAAACTCCTAGAGGAGAACATAGGCAAAACACTCTCAGACATAAATCACAGCAGGATCCTCTATGATCCACCTCCCAGAATTCTGGAAATAAAAGCAAAAATAAACAAATGGGATCTAATTAAAATTAAAAGCTTCTGAACAACAAAGGAAAATATAAACAAGGTGAAAAGACAGCCTTCTGAATGGGAGAAAATAATAGCAAATGAAGCAACTGACAAACAACTAGTCTCAAAAATATACAAGCAACTTATGCAGCTCAATTCCAGAAAAATAAATGACCCATTCAAAAAATGGGCCAAAGAACTAAGTAGACATTTCTCCAGAGAAGACATACGGATGGCTAACAAACACATGAAAAGATGCTCAACATCACTCATTATTAGAGAAATGCAAATCAAAACCACAATGAGGTACCACTTCACACCAGTCAGAATGGCTGTGATCCAAAAATCTGCAAGCAATAAATGCTGGAGAGGGTGTGGAGAAAAGGGAACCCTCCTACACTGTTGGTGGGAATGCAAACTAGTACAGCCACTATGAAAAACAGTGTGGAGATTCCTTAAAAAATTGCAAATAGAACTACCTTATGACCCAGCAATCCCACTTCTGGGCATACACACCAAGGAAACCAGAATGGAAAGAGACACATGCACCCCAATGTTCATCACAGCACTGTTTATAATAGCCAGGACATGGAAACAACCTAGATGTCCATCAGCAGATGAATGGATAAGAAAGCTGTGGTACATATACACAATGGAGTACTACTCAGCCATTAAAAAGAATTCATTTGAATCAGTTCTGATGAGATGGATGAAACTGGAGCCAATTATACAGAGTGAAGTAAGCCAGAAAGTAAAACACCAATACAGTATACTAACACATATATATGGAATTTAGGAAGATGGCAAGGACGACCCTGTATGCAAGACAGGAAAAAAGACACAGATGTGTATAACGGACTTTTGGACTCAGAGGGAGAGGGAGAGGGTGGGATGATTTGGGAGAATGGCATTCTAACATGTATACTATCATGTAAGAATTGAATCGCCAGTCTATGTCTGACGCAGGATACAGCATGCTTGGGGCTGGTGCATGGGGATGACCCAGAGAGATGTTATGGGGAGGGAGGTGGGAGGGGGGTTCATGTTTGGGAATGCATGTAAGAATTAAAGATTTTAAAATTTAAAAAATAAAAAACTAAAAATTTAAAAAAAAAAAATAAAAAAAAAAATAAAAAACCAAAAAAAAAAAAAAAGCTTTTCACAATAAGAAAGTAAACTGTCATGACTTTTGAGACGGATGGCTTTTAGCTAACAATTAAATTTCTCTTGTTGCTCTTTTTAGTTTTAAAATTTTACCTTGGGTCAATGGTAGCAATTTGTTTTTTTAGAAAATTGTCCATTGAAATAATTGTGAGTTTATTGATATAAAATTTTAACTACAGAAAAGATTAAAATATTTATTTTTTAAAAAAATAAAATAAAATTCTTCCTGCAAGAACAGGATATGAGAAATAGCTCATTTCCTCAGATAGAAGCTTTAAGAGAAACAATTCATGAACAAATCAAAACAATAATTTTGAAGAATATATATTTAGGGACTTCCTTGGTGGTACAGTATCTCCAGTGCAGGGGACATGTGTTCAATCCCTGGTCCGGGAAGATTCCACATGCTGCAGAGCAATTAAGCCTGTGCACCACAACTACTGAAGCCCATGTGCCTAGAGCCTGAGCTCTGCAACAGAAAAAGTGACCACAGTGTGAAGCCCAGGCACTGCAATGAGGAGTAACCCTTGCTCGCTGTAACTAGAGAAAGCCCACATGCAGCAACAAAGACACAATGCAACTAAAAATCTTTAAAAAAATAAAGTATGTGTATTAAATACTTTCTGGAGAAGGAAATGACAACCCATTCCATTTTTCTTGCCTGGAGAATCCCCATGGACAGCAGAGCTGGTGGGCCACAGTCCATGGGGTCATGAAGAGTTGGACACAACTGAGTGACTAAGCACCATTAAATATTTAATGCATTGGGCTTCCCTAGGGGCTCAGTGCTAAAGAATCTGCCTGCCAATGCAGGAGACATAAGAGACAGGGGTTCAATCCCAGAGTCAGGAAGATCCCCTGGAGGAAGAAATGGCAACCCAGTATTCTTTCCTGGGAAATCCCATGGATAGAGGAGCCTGGCAGGCTATAGTTCATGGGACTAAAAAAGAGTCAGACATGACTAGCGGTAAAACAAGAACAAATTTAATATATTACAAATTCATATGAAATAAGCCAATGTCAAGGGTCACAAAGTCAGTCTCACTCGATGCCCCCAAAATTACAACGGTAGTTTTCATATTAACAGGTAAAGTAGAGCAACATCATAGACATAATAGCAAAGACACTTCCAATCACTTCCTCACTCCAGCTTCATAATAAGATGAAATCTGTATGTGCCTCTGCAGTTTACCATCCTGTGCTCCTTATAATGCCTGAACTAAAGAAAATGGGTTTAAAAAGTTGGCTTAAAACCCAATTCAGAAAACTAAGATCATGGCAGCCCACCACTTCATGGCAAATAGATGGGAAAACAATGGAAACAGTGACAGACTATTTTGTGGGGCTCCAAAATCACTTCAGATTGTGACTGCAGCCATGAAATTGAAAGATGCTTGCTCCTTGGGAAAAAAAGCTATGACCATCCTAGACAGCATATTAAAAAGCAGAGACATCACTTTGCCAACAAAGGTCCATCTAGTCAAAGCTATGGTTTTTCCAGTAGTCATGTATGGATGTGAGAGTTGGACTATAAAGAAAGCTGAGTGCTGAAGAATTGATGCTTTTGAACTGTGGTATTGGAGAAGACTCTTGAGAGTCCCTTGGACTGCCAGGAGATCTAACAAGTCCATCCTAAAGGAAATCAGTCCTGAATATTCAGGAAGGACTGATGCTGAAGCTGAAACTCCAATACTTTGGCCACCTGATACGAAGAACTGACTCACTGGAAAAGACCCTGATGCTGAGAAAGACTGAAGGTGGGAGGAGAAGGGGATGACAGAGGATAAGATGGTTGGATGGCATCACCGACTCAATGGATGTGTATTTGAATAAGCTCTGGGAGTTGGACAGGGAAGCCTGGCACACTGCAATCCATGGGATCGCAAAGAGTCGGATATGACTGAGCAACTGAACGGAACTGTTGAATAAATCTGTACAAGATGCTGCCCTAAACAGTCTTTAATCCTCGCAACAGTCTTGTGAAACAGGAAGGGTAGTGGTCATTCCCATTTCATAGGAGAGAAGTTCCCAGACACCATATTGGCATCCTCGCTGAGGTTCATTAGGCACTGACCCTGTCCTAAGTGCTGTGAATGTATTAACCTGCTTAATGCCCACAACATCAAGATACTGGTAAGTGTGTGAACAATATCCTAATTTCATAGGTAAGAAAACTGAGACACAGATAAATTAAATAACTAGCATATAAGTATTAACATAACTATAATTGACTATTACTATTAGTAACTAGCACTAGGACTGAACCCAGGAATTTGGCTCCTGAGTCCATACTTATAACCATGAAAACATCCTTCCTGGAGATTTTCCTGCCCGGTAGCCTCTACCTACTCTGGCCATGATCACACAGCTAGTTGGTGGCCAGGCCAAGGCTACTGCTATCCTCCCTCCAGTCACATCCCTGCCTCAACAGGCCCTGTCAATCATCACCTGAAAAAACAAAGCCACCCTGGGCCTCAGCACAAGTCTAACCAAATGAAGAGTGGCATGTGTGCTGATGAACTAACTCTTCAGAGGAACCCAGGTCAGGAGGCTATCTTCCAAACAAAGCAAGACAGATCTGAGGCCTCAGGGTGGAGGAAGCAACCACTGGGAAACCTTCAGGGATATTCTTACTTAATACTGAAGATCCACCTGCTACATATCACAAGACATCTTTAATGTAACCACAAGTCCACTGTAAAACTAGAGTTCATTTTATTGAAAAGGATGTTTACATTTCACTGAGCTTGTATTTTAATTAACTTTACATTACCATTTAGGTAAAACTCCAAATATGAGCACATATCAGAGCTCTGTGGTCCCAAAAACAGAGGACAATGAAAGAGAGAAACACACAGCCTGTCTTCTGTAGAGACATTCCTGGAAGAAGGTCTTTCCTAGTTAGCTTAACACTGTGTAACACAGCCAATGTTTCAACAACTAGTCAAATACATTTCAACATGTTTTCATCATCCGTTGGATGTTTCATATGCCACATAACAAATGGACTCCTAAATCATCCTGTAAAGTTAACATTCATGTATTTTTACAGATATGAATAAATTGGAATAAAAGCTTACATACTCCTATATTCACATTTTCTCTGGTAGGAAAATTACCGGTGAAGCTTTTTGTAGAAAATGAATAAACATACACAGTGATTTTCTTCCAAGCATCTCTTCCATTTTCAAATATGAAAATGTAATCAAGCACTAGATGTGTTAACAAGACATATTCACTAAGAAACTTGAGTGCATGACTTACCTATTGGATTTCTATGGAAGAACAATACCGGAGCTCTTAAAATGGTCTCCAACATTTTGTTGTGCACAGTTTGTGAAGAATTAACAAGGATGTAGAATATCAACAGAGACTTTGTGATACCAAAAAGGACAGTAGACACAGTTAACCCTGAAATAAAGAAACATCACTCAGCACAAGATCTCCATCTTATCCTCAACCACACTCAAGCACGGCAGGCAGTTTAAAAAGATACTGTGTATTTCATTCTATAAATAAAAATTGTATAGATATTTACATATATAGGATACAGAATAAAAACTATATATATATATATATAGTAGATTCTGTAAGAGTTTAATGATTTCAAAAATATATTTATAAAGAAAAATATAAAAATCACTGTTTTCCTCCCACTAAATAGAAACAACATGTGGGGAAAATGTGTAAACTGCAGTTTCATTCTAGGCTTGCCTAATTCAATTACAAGTTCTAATAAAATTTAAAATAAAGATAATTATACAAATAGCTGATCTTCCTTTCTCCACATTTCAAATCTCATTATTTACAACACGTCCCATAATCTAAAAGTAAGGTATGCTTTGGTGAAAGTGAACATGTTAGGTGCTCAGTCGTGTCATACTCTTTGCAAGCACATGGACCGTAGACCTCAGGTTTCTCTATCCATGGAATTTTCCAGACAATTCTCTATCCATGGGATTCTCCAGGCAAGAATACTGGAGTGGGTTGCCATTCCTTTCTCCAATGCTTTGCTACCAGCACATGAATTAACAGGGAAAAGAAGAAATGTCTATCATTTCCTTGTAATTTACAAGGAAATTTACTTCCATGTAAAGTAGCTTTTTCGGAGAAGGCAATGGCAACCCACTCCAGTAATCTTGCCTGGAAAATTCCATGGACGGAATAGCCTGGAAGGCTGCAGTCCATGGAGTCGCTGAGGGTCGGACACGACTGTGCAACTTCACTTTCACTTTTCACTTTCATGCACTGGAGAAGGAAATGGCAACCCAATCCAGTGTTCTTGCCTGGAGAATCCCAGGGACAGGGGGAGCCTGGGGGGCTGCCGTCTATGGGGTTGCACAGAGTCAGACATGACTGAAGTGACTTAGCAGCAGCAGCAAAGTAGCTTTTTAAGAACCTACTGTGTAGCACAAAGAACTCTACTTAATGCTCTGTAGCAACCTAAATGGGAAGCAAATCCAAAGAGAAGATACATGTTCAACTAGTTCACTTAGAACTAGTTGGCTGTACAACAGAAACAAACGCAACACTGGAAAGCAACTATAATAAAAATTAAAATATTAAAAATAAGGTAGCTACTTCTATTCCCATGTAGCTATGAAGAGTATGAAAAGACCATGTTAAGTTTCAAGTGGATAATATCTTAAATAATTGAACTTCAAGAAACTACAAAATATATTTTGACATGAGATCATCTAAACAAGATAATCTAATCTCTCACTATTTTATACAACCCCAAAGCATTTGTAAATAACTAAAATCATTTAAATTTATGTCTTATCATGACATAAATCAGTACTATACATACAAAAATTAAAAGAGCCCTCCAAACATCTCTTCAGCTCACAGTTCTATATAGAGAGGGGATAACTTTGGCAATATATAAAGAAGAGAGGCAAAAAGCAAAGGAGAAAAGGAAAGATATAAGCATCTGAATGCAGAGTTCCAAAGAATAGCAAGAAGAGATAAGAAAGCCTCGTTCAGCGATCAATGCAAAGAAATAGAGGAAAAGAACAGAATGGGAAAGACTAGAGATTTCTTCAAGAAAATTAGAGATACCAAGGTAACATTTCATGCAAAGATGGGCTCGATAAAGGACAGAAATGGTCTGGAACTAACAGAAGCAGAAGATATTAAGAAGTGGTGGCAAGAATACACAGAAGAACTGTACAAAAAAGATCTTCACGACCCAGATAATCATGATGATGTGATCACTCATCTAGAGCCAGACATCTTGGAAAGTGAAGTCAAGTGGGCCTTAGAAAGCATCACTAAGAACAAAGCTAGTGGAGGTGATGGAATTCCAGTGGAGCTATTTCAAATTCTGAAAGATGATGCTGTGAAAGTGCTGCACTCAATATGCCAGCAAGTTTGGAAAACTCAGCAGTGGCCACAGGACTGGAAAAGGTCCGTTCTCATTCCAATTCCAAAGAAAGGCAATGCAAAAGAATGCTCAAACTACCGCATAATTGCACTCATCTCACATGCTAGTAAAGTCATGCTCAAAATTCTCCAAGCCAGGCTTCAACAATACGTGAACCGTGAACTCCCTGATGTTCAAGCTGGTTTTAGAAAAGGCAGAGGAACCAGAGATCAAATTGCCAACATCTGCTGAATCATGGAAAAAGGAAGAGAGTTCCAGAAAAAACATCTATTTCTGCTTTATTGACTATGCCAAAGCCTTTGACTGTGTGGATCACAAGAAACTGTGGAAAATTCTGAAAGAGATGGGAATACCAGACCACGTGACCTGCCTCTTGAGAAATCTGTATGCAGGTCAGGAAGCAACAGTTAGAACTGGACATGGAACAACAGACTGGTTCCAAGTAGGAAAAGGAGTATGTCAAGGCTGTATATTGTCATCCTGCTTATTTAACTTATATGCAGAATACATCATAAGAAATGCTGGACTGGAAGAAACACAAGTTGGAATCAAGATTGCCAGGAGAAATATCAATAACCTCAGATATGCAGATGACACCACCCTTATGGCAGAAAGTGAAGAGGAGCTAAAAAGCCTCTTGATGAAAGTGAAAGAGGAGAGTGAAAAAATTGGCTTAAAGCTCAACATTCAGAAAACAAAGATCATGGCATCTGGTCCCATCACTTCATGGGAAATAGATGGGGAAACAGTGGAAACAGTGTCAGACTTTATTTTTGGGGGCTCCAAAATCACTGCAGATGGTGACTGCAGCCATGAAATTAAAAGACGCTTACTTCTTGGAAGAAAAGTTATGAGCAACCTAGATAGCATATTCAAAAGCAGAGACATTACTTTGCCGACTAAGGTTCGTCTAGTCAAGGCTATGGTTTTTCCTGTGGTCATGTATGGATGTGAGAGTTGGACTGTGAAGAAGGCTGAGCGCTGAAGAATTGATGCTTTTGAACTGTGGTGTTGGAGAAGACTCTTGAGGGTCCCTTGGACTACAAGGAGATCCAAGCAGTCCATTCTGAAGATCAGCCCTGGGATTTCTGTGGAAGGAATGATGCTAAAGCTGAAGCTTCAGTACTTTGGCCACCTCATGAGAAGAGTTGACTCATTGGAAAAGACTCTGATGCTGGGAGATATTGGGGGCAGGAGGAGAAGGAGACGACCGAGGATGAGATGGCTGGATGGCATCATGGACTCAATGGACGTGAGTCTGAGTAAACTCCGGGAGATGGTGATGGATAGGGAGGCCTGGCGTGCTGCGATTCATGGGGTTGCAAAGAGTCAGACATGACTGAACGACTGAACTGAACTGAACTGATTCCATCAAGTATGTTTTTCCATTCAGCTTCCACATTAGTGTTATTCAAATTCTGAAAGCTCCTTAAATTTCTGAATTCCATCGACAGGCCTTTGCTTTAGCCCACCATCCTATATGAATGTGTAACAGAATCCCTTCCTTCTTCTTTAAGCCCTCATTGCCCACCATTTCAGAAGGTGAACAGCTGGTATATTTAAGTTTCTTATCAAGTGATCAAGAAAATAAATACCAAATTTCAATGAGACGATTTTTACTTAACTTACTCATTGTAGAAAGCTTGTACAAGCATTTCCTTTGAGGATATTTAAATTTTTACTTAATTAAAAAAATTATTGTGGTATAGTTGCTTTATGATGTTGTGTTAGTTTCTACTGTTCAACAAAACAAATCAGCTATATGTATACATATGTCCCTTTCCTCTTGGACCTCCCTTCCCCCATCCCTCCCCTCTAGGTCATCGCAGAGCATGAGCTGAGCACCCTGTGCTATACAGCGGCTTCCCACTAGCTATCTGTTTCACACATGGTAGTGTACATATGTCAATCCTAATCTCCCAATTCATCTCCCTCACTATCCCACTCGCACTCTGAGTCCAAACATCTATTCGCTATATCTGTGACTCTGTTAATCCCCTGCAAAGAGGTTCATGTGTACCATTTTTCTAGATTCCATGTTGTTTTTGTTCAGTCACCAAGTCATGTCCAATTCTTCACAACCCCATGGACTTCAGCCAGGCTTCCCTGTCCCTCATCATCTCCCAGAATTTGCTCAAGTTGATGAATCGGTGAGGCCATCCAACCATCTCATCCTCTGTCACCCTCTTCTTCTGCCTTCAGCCTTTTCCAGCATCAGGGTCTTTTCCAGTGTGTCAGCAGTTTGTCAGGAGGACAAAGTATTGGAGCTTCAGCTTCAGCATCAGTCCTTCCAATGAGTATTCAGGGTTGATTTCCTTTAAGACTGACTGGTTTGATCTCCCTACTGTCCAAGGGATGCTCAAGAGTCTTCTCCTGCACCATAGTTTGAAAGCATCAATTCTTTCGTGCTCAGGTTTCTTTATAGTCCAGCTCTCACATCCTTACATGACTACTAGAAAGACCATAGCCTTGAGTATATGGACCTGTGTCGGCAAAGTGATGTCTCTGCTTTTTAGCACACTATCTAGGTTTGTCATAACTTTCCTGCCAAGAGGCAATCGTCTTCTAATTTCATGGCTGCAGTCACCATCCACAATGATTTTAGAGCCCAGGAAGAGGAAATCTATCACTGCTCCCAGATTTTCCCCTTCTGTTTGCCATGAAGTGATGGGACTGGATGCCATGACCTTAGTTTCTTTAATATTCAGTTTTAAGTTGACTTTTTTACCCTCCTTTGTCACCCTCATCAAGAGGCTCTTTAATTCCTTTTTGCCTTTTGCCATTTGAGTGGTATCATCCACATATCTGAGGTTGATACTCCCCAGCAATCTTGACTCCAGCTTGTAACCCATCCAGCCCAGCATTTCACATGATGTGCTCTGTGTATAAGTTAAATAAACAGGGTGACAATTAACAGCCTTGTCGTACACCTTTCTCATCAGTTGTCCCATACAGGGTTCTAATGGTTGCTTCTCGACCTGCATACAGGTTTCTCAGGAGACAGGTTAAGATGGTCTGGTATTTCCATCTCTTTAAGAGTTTTCCACAGTTTGTTATGATCCAAACAGTCAAAGGCTTTAGCTTAGCCAATGAAACAGAGGTAGATGTTGTTCTGGAATTCCCTTGCTTTCTCTATGATCCAGAAAATGTTGGCAATTTGATCTCTGGTTCCTCTGTCTTTTCTAAATGCAGGCTGAACATCTGGAAGTTCTCAGTTCACATAATGATGAAAACTAGCTTTAATGATTTTGAGCATAACGTTACTACCATGGGAGATGAGTGCAACTGTCTGGTGGACTGAACATTCTTTAGTATTGCCCTTCTTGGAAACTGGGATGAGGATTGACCTTTTCCAGTCCTGCGGCCACTGCTGAGTTTTCCAAATTTGCTGACATATTAAGCGCAGCACTTTAAATATTTTAGGGTTTTAAATAGCTATGCTGGAATTCCATCACCTCCACTAGCTTTATAGGCAGCAGTGCTCCCTAAGACTCACTTGACATGGAACTCCAGAATGTCTGGCTCTGAGTGACAGGCTACATCATCATGGTTATCCAGATTATTAAGATCTTTATTGTATAGTTCTGTGTATTCTTTCCATCTCTTCTTGATCTCTTCTGCTTTAATTAGGTCTTTACCATTTCTGTTTTATATTGTGTCCATCTTTGGATGACATGTTTCTTTGATATTTCCAGTTTTCTTGATGAGATCTCTAGCCTTATCCTTTCTATTGTTTTCCTCTATTTCTTTGTATTGTCCATTGATGAAGTCCTTCTGGTCTCTCCTTCCTATTCTCTGGAACTCTGCATTTAGTTCTAGGAAGTCTTCTAGGTTTCAAGGAACTGGTCAACTTCAGCTTCTTTGGCATCGGTGGTTGGGACATAGACTTGGATTACTGAGATGTTGAATGGATTGCCTTGGAAATGAACCAAGATCATTCTGTTATTTTTAAGGTTGCACCCAAGAACTGCATTTTGGACTCTTGTTGATTATGAGAGCTATTCCATTTCTTCTAAGCAATTCTTGCCCACAGTAGTAGATATAATGGTCATCTGAATTAAATTCACCCATTCCTGTCCATTTTAGTTCACTGATTCCTAAGATGTTGATGTTTACTCTGACCGTCTCCTGCTTGACCACATCCAATTTACCTTGATTCATGGACCTAACATTCAAGGTTCCTATGCAATACTGTTCTTTTTTTAAATTATTTTTCTTTATTATTTTTTAAAAATATAAATTTATTTAATTGGAGGTTAATTACTTTACAATATTGTTTTGGTTTTGCCATACATCAGCATGAATCCGCCACAGGTATACATGTGTTCCCCAAACTGAACCCCCCTCCCTCCTCCCTTCCCATACCATCCCTCTGGGTCGTCTCAGTGCACCAGCCCCAAGCATCCAGTATCCTGCATCAAACCTGGACTGGTGATTCATTTCATATATGATATTATACATGTTTCAATGCCATTCTCCCAAATCATCCCACCCTCTCCCTCTCCCACGGAGTCCAAAAGACTGTTCTATACCTCTGTGTCTCTTTTGCTGTCTCGCATACTTTGGTTGAAAAATATCTTATCAACTAAAATGCAATACTGTTCTTACAGCATCAGATTTTACTTTCACCACCAGACACATCCACAACTGAACACATTTCCACTGTGGCCCAGCCACTTCATTCTTTCTGGAGCTATGAGTGGTTGTCTTCTGCTCTTTACCAGTAGCATATTGGACACCTTCTGACCCGAGGGGCTAATCTTTTGGTGTCATATCATTTTGCCTTTTTATGCAGTTCCTGGGTTTTTCTCATGGCTAGTAGACTGGGGGGGTTTGCCACTCCCTCCTCCAATGGATCACATTTTATCAGAACTCTCGAATATGACCCGTCGGTCTTAGGTGGCCCTACATGGCACAGATCATAGCTCCATTGAGTGATACAAGCCCCTTCACTGTAATAAGGCAGTGATCCATGAAGAGGCTAGATTTCATATATATGGATTAACACACGTATTTTTTTTCTGTTTTTCTCTTTCTGACTTACTTTACTTTGTGTGACAGGCTCTACGTCTATCCATGTCTAGACAAATGATCCTATTTTATTCCTTTCTATGGATGAGTAATATTCCAGTGTATATATGTGTTAGTTGCTCAGTCATGTCTGACTCTTTGCAACCCCATGGACTGTAGCCTGCCAGGCTCCTCTGTCCATGGAATTCTCCAAGCATGAATACTGGAGTGGGTTACCATGCCCTTATCCAGGGGTTCGTCACAACTCAGGGATCAAATCCAGGTTTCCCTCATTGCAGGCAGATTCTTTACCATTTGAGCTACCCAGGAAGCCCCTCTTCCCCAGTCCAGTGTATATATGCACCATAAATGACATGAAAAGACAGCCCTGAGAATAGGAGAAAATAATTATAAGTGACCAGGGATTATTCTTCACAATATACAAACAGCTCATGCAGCTTAATATAAAAAGAAAAAAAAAAACAACCAATCAATCAAAGAATGGGCAGACGACCTATACAGACCTTTCTCCAAAGAAGACATACAGATAGCCAAAAGGCACATAAAAAGATGCTCAATATCATTATTAGAGAAATGCAGATCAAAACTACCAGTCAGAATGGCCACCATAAAAAATAGACAAACAATAAATGCTAGAGAAGGTGAGGAGAAAAGGGAACCTTCTTCCACTGTTAGTAGGAATGTAAATTGATACAGTCACTATGGAGAACAATTTGGAAGTTCCTTAAAAAATTGAAAATAGAACTACCATATGACTCAGCAATCCCATTACTGTGCATATACCTTGAGAAAACCATAATTCAAAAAGACACATGCACCCCAGTGTTAACAGCAACACTATTTACAAAAGCTAGGACATGGACGCAATCTAAATGTCCATCAACAGATGAATGGATAAAGAAGGCATTTAAAAATTTTTGTTAAAGACATCCTTTAAATACTATATAATGCTATGCTATATATATATTCTAAATACTCTTGTCAATAGAGAGAATCATGTTAATATTAGTCTGGTAAGCCAAATTTTAAATCAACCCCACAGTTGGGGAGGAGGTAGCCCTGTAATCTCAGTTTAAGAAAGAGAAAGAATCCTAATTGCAGACACTGGATTTCCCCTGCTTAGCTTCTGAAGTTTATTAGTGAAGCTCAGGAGGTGAGCAGTGTGGTAAAGTGGAGCTTTGAATACCTGGGAGGGAATAATGTCTTTATTTGTGGCTCATGCTGACAAAGGATTTCATCCAGGATCAATAAAAGCCAGGGTTTATTCAGACAGAATTGGAATAACTGAACCACAGGGTGGGGATACATTTCTAATCCCCTTGGCCATTCTTATAAGGATATAAGATTTAGCAAAGGCAACTATTAGAATAGACAATAGCTACATATTGCTAGTGGCTGATTTTCTCAATATGCACTCCTAACTACCAAAATCCAGTATGGAGCAAATTAAGAGTCTTCATTCAACCTCTTTTCTTCTAGTAGATCTTTAAAATAATTATTCTGATTAATTCACAGAGTAAATGTGATTCAGACCCTTCATTTGTTAAGACATTACTGAATTACTCTGGAAGCCCTCATTGCTCACACAGACTCATTGTAATATACACCTTAAACTCAGGAATTATAAAGCAGATGACTCAACTTTACCTGAATAAACTCCTAAGTACCAGTTCAGAACGAACACTACAGCTTCATCTTCTTTTACTAATGCCCCAGAATACAGGTCACTTTGTAGATTCGCCCTATGGAACAGGAAATAAAAAATATTACACTATAGATACACATAGAATTTACACAAATATCACAAAAAATTACCTCAATTCAATAAGTGTATTTTATGCTGGAAAGTGTTTCCCAACCCACAAGGCCCTGTGTATGTCTCCCTCTAAAAATCTGAATCATAATTTTCAGTTTTTAAAATTATCTGTGAAGACAGACTTAGAAAATAAACTTAGTTGCTAAGGGGAAAGAGTATTAGAGAGTTTGGATGGTCATGCACACACTGCTATATATAAAACAGGTAACCAACAAGGGCTTATTGTATAGCACATGGAACTCTGCCCAGTGTTATGTGGCAGCCTGGATGGGAGGGAAATTTGGGGGAGAATGGATACTTGCATATATATGGCTGCATTCCTTCGCTGCTCAAATGAAACTATCACAATATTGTTGATTTGCCATAGCCCAATACAATATTAAAAGTTCCAAAAAAGAAAAAAAAAATTTTTGTCTGTGAAGAAGCTGCTGAAGGGAGGGACATGGGAAGAGACCACAGGGGGATCACATACCACCTGCAGGAACTTTCATTTCTCTTCAGGGAACCTATGGGAGGGTCAGAAGAGGAGGCTGATCCAGCCCCATCTCTCCCCCTGACTCTGTGGGAAAGTGAGGCGTTGTGTAGATTTCACAGCCCTTTGGGTCAGACCAGGAATCACTCACCAGAATGCAAGCCACCAATCCTGCAGGACGTAGGCAACCTGGAGCAGGAAACAACACTCACTCACACACTGACATCACTGAGCCTCACACCCCACTCACCAGGCTGGGGACGGAAAGGCTCCAGAACATGGAGATGGTTCTTCCGGCTCAGGTCTGCACTAAACCCCACACCCCAGATGACCACCAATCAGGGGAGGGCATCTTACAAGTTAATATCTTTAAAAGAAATCCCCTTTTCCCTAAAAGACTTTGCTCCCCAAATATAATGTACTTCAATGTAAATCCAAGTGGACTGCAAAAGGCAGCAATAACAGTACAAATGTTGGGATTTTTCAAAGCAAAAGCTTGACAGGAACAGTGATGGTCAATCCTAGGTGTCAGCTTGACTGGACCAGTCTCCAGTGATTCAACCAAACACCCATCCAGATGTTACCATGAAGGTATTTTGTGGATGATGTTTCATCCATCATCAGAACTTCAATAAAGGAGATCACCCTCAACACTTCAGTGGGCTCGTCCAGTCAGACAAAGGCCTGACGAGCAAAACCTGAGGCTTCCTGGAGGAGGAAGAAATTCTGCCTCAAGACAGCAGGGCCAGCTCCTGACTGAGGTTCCAGCCTGCAGGCCTACCTTGCTGATTTCACATTCACCAAGAGAGATCCCACAATTGCATGAGCCAAGTTTTTGAGATAAATCTCTTAATACACATATTTAGAAATAATTCTAAAATACAGTATAAGTAGTATGTAAATGTAAAACTGAGTGCACAAACCAAAATAAACCCCCTTATGTACCTGAGCTGCGATGTTTACTAGAATAAGGAAGATGATGACAAGCCAGTCAGCACCAGCTGTGAAGTAATTCTTATAGGTCTTAAAACCAACTTTTCCTTCCAAGTGGTCTTCTAGAGGTAGCGTAACCTGTATATTCTCAATCTAAAAGGGAAAAATGGCAGTGAGAGATGAAACTTTAAATAATAAACCCCAAATTTCAAGAGTCCAACAATGCCCTCCACAGTGAAGCTTAGGAAAACAGACACATTTCATACACTGTTAGGAGTGAAGGATGGTTCATCTCCTATGGAGAAGGGTGTGGGAATATCTGGCCAAATCATATACGCTTTTACTCCTGGACCCAGCCATCCTACTTGGAGGAATCTATGAGAAATAATCAAAGGTCATTCACATGAGGTTATTAATGGTTGGGTGGCTTTGCTTAAAATAGATCATGACTCTGACACACAACAAAATCAATTAATGTATAAATGCAGAAGCTTGCTCTAAAATAACACACAAAATGATATGGAGATAATGTATCCCTCTAGATGACTGTGTCATTCAAGGATAGAAACATAAAACATACTTGGGGCTCAAAATACTAGCGAAATTCAGTAAGCTGAGTTCACAGAGAGAGTTGGAGTAATATGAGTTTGGACAGCACGTTGCAAGCATATGATCTGAATCTATTCGGTTCCTAAGTTTCAGAGAGTGATTCCTGAGTTTAGAAAGTGAACAGCTAATCCAAATACTATCAGAGTCATTCCAGGCTCCTGGACTTGGATATTGAGGGTTTGGCTATCAAGGGAATATGTTTTTAAGGCGATGGCACCCCACTCCAGTACTCTTGCCTGGAAAATCCCATGGACAGAGGAGCCTGGTAGGCTGTGGTCCATGGGGTCGCAGAGTCGGACATGACTGAGTGACTTCCCTTTCACTTTTCACTTACATGCATTGGAGAAGGAAATGGCAACCCACTCCAGTGTTCTTGCCTGAAGAATCCCAGGAACAGGGGAGCCTGGTGGGCTGCCATCTATGGGGTCACACAGAGTTGGACACGACTGAAGTGACTTAGCAGTGCATTTCAGCATTTCTGTCTAGAGGACTTAGACTGCATTATAGTGTCACAGAAGGTTAGGATGTCCTTGCCTCTATCCTGGCCACTGGGATTCAAGGTCGATAACATGTGGTTGTCAGTCTTGAAGGGTAAGAAAGGAGGACGGGAACTAACACTGAAGTGTCTACCATGCGTCAGGTCCTTTGCACACATTACCTCTGTCCTATCACAAACCATCTGACACTGAGGCAAAATAATAATCAGTCACATGCAGTACTAGAGTATTCCAACACATAGGAAAAGTAGCTGATTTAACATGGCAACAGCAACACTCAGTCTAAGGAGTTCTTCACATTAAGCCTCTGGATGCATAAGGAAAGCTGGGGGGCCACCAGCATGAATAGGATGTAACTACGGTAAACTGATGAGTTCTCAATCAGTGTGAGTCACATAAACCCAGAAATTCTTAGCAGTGCAACCACTTCGGGTCTCCATAAGATTCTCTATCCTACACCCAAAGGGGCATCCCAAGCAGGCTTGCTCCCCTCATGCTCTTCTAACTCTATCAATTCCATGGAACAAGACTTTGGGAACCCTAGGGTCTACTTTGGGACAAATGAAGATGTCACGAGCTGAGCAGACTGAAGGTCCATGAGACCACCAAGGGAAGACAGATCCGGGCACCCTGCAGGATGAAATACTCACTTCTTGGTCTTCTGGAGCCGCATCTTTCAATGAGGGCCTGGGAGACTGGAGAGACTGAACCAAAGACTCAGATATCACAGTGGGAGCTCCTGGAACTGGAGATGGTTCAGACTGCTCATTCCCCTTTTCAAAAAGGGAAAAAATATCTGCCCTGGATTTCAGGAACTCAGAGTAAGTTCCTCTTTCCACCATTTTGCCCTAAAATTAAAAAGTTGAGAGGAATTAATTTATATTTGATAATATTAAACCAACCTAAATACTAATCAAGAAAAGTTATCTGGTTTTAAATTATGATTTTTGAGAAAAAAAAAAAAAAGATCCCTGGGTCTAGAATTCTTGTTGAGAAATCTAATTCAGTCAACTCAGTACAGAACTGAGCATTGCATTCTCTACCAAACCCTGTCCCTATGGTAGGTGCTGGGGGATATGAAAGAAACTTGTACTCATGTGTCAAAAATGGAGGCCATTGACATGACTACCCTGGGCACTTGGGGAAGGAAGAAGTACCGAGGTTGATAGGAGGATCAGCACAGTCTTCTTAGACAACATGGAAATTGACAGACGCATCATGTGACAATTCCAGGAAAGAAATTTAAACTTAACCCAGAGGTGGGGTCCAGCATATCTGCATGTGGGTGAGAGTCTCTCATGAAATCTTCACTGCCCACTGTCACCATCACACTGTCACGTGCCTGGCTGTGATAATAGGAGCCAGCCCTGGACAGAAAACCCACAAGAGGCCTCTCCATGGTCTATAACTGCCCCCACACACTCAGTAATTTCCCAACTGAAAATTCAATATTCCACCTGATAAAGTAATTAAACAAGGAGGCCATGGGGCTGGGGTGTCTCTAAAGCCTTGGCAGTCTGTGCCCACAAACCAAAACTTAAGCCAGAATCAATGTACTCAGATCCAATAAATAACTTAGGAACGACCAACCACAAGCAGCCAACCAGGCTTCCCCAAATCAGGCAACTGCTTAGGCTGCAGCCAATCAAATCATTTTCTTTGAACAAATGTGACACATCCTTGCACAGTTTCCCTCCCTTATAAAGTCACATAAAATAATGTGCAGATGTTTCCCTATCTTCTGACCCCATGAAATCAGACTCAGCTGATTCCCTGAGTAGCAAATAAAACATCAGGGGAAAAAAAATCTCAGGATTCAAAACACATCAAATGAGAGCAACTGTGGTTAAGGCAGCTCAGGTGGAGGGAGCTGGCCAGGACCCTCGCTGGGACCCCTCTCACCCTCTCCCCTGAGGGGGTCCACTGGGAGAAATGCAGGGCCGCCTTTGGGTACCGTCAGATACTGCAGAACTAGAAAATTATGCAGGATATATTATGCCATGTTCCACTTGGGAGGCAAAATTCACACACCTCTTTAATGAAATCACCGCTCACCACATCAAATCTGTAATATGCACGATGAATGACTGGTGGTACAAAGACAGCAATTTCACTCAGCAGTCAGGCACTGACAATTCCAGGGGGATGAAGGGAGAGCCATCTGCTCTGAAGAGAGGGACCCGACAGTGAGGATGGTCCCCATCTCAGGCAGGGGTGCTCACCCGTGGCCAAATAGTTGTTTTCTTAGTACTAAAACTGGGGGTCATGTCCTCAAAGGGAGCAATCAGGGGACCCCAAAACATCTAGAGATGGGCAAAATAGGTTATACTCCTGCCCACTGATCCTGTGCTCATAACACTATGAACATTGGAGTTTACACACTAGAATCACCCCCTCTGCATATGAAATCAACTACTCTTGAGCTTGAAAAACCTTAGCCTCCCCCCATTCCTAGAGAGTGGAGAAGGGCTGAAACATGGAACCGCTTCTAGAGAGGCAGGGGTTCTGTGTCTTAATAATCTTTCTTGGAACAGAGATTCTTTTCAGAAGTCAGGGATCTGACCAAGGGCCTATGGAGCAGTCAGGGGTTAACGACAGAGGCAATGAGACCCAGAGGCAAACAAGCCAAGGAGTGAAGCATCGAACGACCACCAGGTCTGAACCCTTCTCACTACCCTCCACCCACCCCCAGCCATGCCAGGAGGTGTGGGCTGGATGGTGCAGCCTCCTCAGAAAGATGTTCTCAAATATGACACCTGTGAACATGACCTTATTTGGACACAGGGTCTTTGCAGATGTAAACGAGTTAAGATGAGGTCACACTGGAGCAGGGGTGACCCTGAAGCCAGTAAGACCAACGTCACTATGAGAATAGAAGAGACGCAGACTGGCACGGAGACTACGGCCATGTGACATCAGAGCCAGAGACCACAGCGCTGCAGCTGGAAGCCAAGGAACCCAAGGAAGGCCCGTGAGCACAAGAGGCTGGAGGGAAGGATCCTCCCCTGGAGCCTTCAGGGAGAGCCGGCCCTGCCAGCACCTGGATTTGGGACTTGAAGCCTCCAGAACAGGGAGACGATCAACTCCTGCTATCACCCGGCTTGCGGTGCTGTGATATGGCAGCTCTAGAAACTGAATCTCTAGCCTGAGCCCACACTTCTGTCTCTTCAGCTTTACTAAGACTCCAAACTGCTTCTTCTGTCACCCCTCCAGTGACCATCAGAGGAATCTCTTAACTCCTACATCAGACCACATCCCTCCTCTGCTCTGGACCATGCAAGGCTTCCATCCCACTTCAGTCCCCTGCCCACTGCCTGGAGACCAGCTCCCTCCCATCCCCTGCTCACTCTCCTCAGACACGCTGGTCCTTCCTGCTGTTCCTCCAACCTGCCAGGTCAGCTCCTTCCTTAGGACCCTCTGCCTGAGACCCCCTCCCCCTGGTGACTGCGTGGCCGCCACCTTCATGTCACTCAGACCCCGTGAGGCACCAGCTCCTCAGGGAGGCCAGGATGTCACCTTCTTTGTCACATCCTCCCCAGAAGAACAGGAGCCTCGTGAGGGCAGGGCCTTGTCCTCCTGCTGCACAGGCTCCCATGCGTATCGGAGACATAGAGACCTGGGCAGGGAGACCAGCAACTGGAAACACCAGCAGAGAGGGCATCTCTGACCCGGGTGCTTGGATACCCAACCTCGCTTCTGGTGCTAATAGAAGATGCTCTTCAGGCAAATTATGTATGACAATCACCTGGATACCAACAGATCTTAGAATCTCTAAGTAATACACTTTGACTTAAGTCAAGGAAGAGGAAAATAAAAAGTTCTAAATAAAATTGCATCATTATCTTTAACAAATTTAATTAGGACAGTGATGGTTCAATAACCCTGTGGTTGCACTTTTATACGCTTTAGGGTTTATGTGGCTTAGAGTGTAATAGTGACATTTCTACAGGGCTTTAGATTCATCTTCCAAGGCATGAACACCAGCTCTGGGAAGAAAGGGGCAAAAAACTGAGGGAGAAGAGAGCGTTTACCATGAACCCAGGAGAGTGACCTGCAGGGAGGTCTGTCCTTCAACACACCTGAGGGCTAGCAATTCCACACACTTCTAGAAATTACTTACATCTTTCAACATCAGAATCTGACTTGCATCTTTTAGGTACTGCAGCTGATGAGTGACTAAGATCGTGATCTTCTCCTTCAAGGCCTGACGAACACACCTACAAATGCAAAAGGCACAATAAGCAGAAGCACATTAATGGGGTGCCTCAGACTGAAAACTTATATTTTGAAAACAGTGAGACAAAGACCACACAGCAATCAAAGGTCTTTAGTTTCAATGCCAAATCAATAATAAAAATTAAATAAAAATCAATCCAAATAGATTATTAAATTTATAAGCAGCAAATTTGAATCTAGTGCTACAAAAAATTATTAAAACCAGTCCAGTGAAGGAGGCCCTAACAGCTAAGTCTTTTCCACTAAAACCCAGCTTAACAATTATTTGCATGTTTCATAAAGGAATACAACTGAGTAACACTGAGACTTCAAAACTTGACTAAACTAAAACACTATTTTATCACTATCTGGGAATGGGAGAAGAGGGATCCATGTCATTTTAAAATATGTACATTCTTTGACAGCTTTCTAGGCAATTATTTATAATTAATGATGTAAATATTCACAACAAAAAATTAATAGATTCTTGGAACTCTTTGCCAGAGTGCATTTGCTAGCCACTTGCTCCCAAAGAATATTAGATAGAAAATGAATGTCAGCGTGGTGTCCAACAGTCTCTACAACATTCCCAGTTCCATCCAAAAAGCAAGCCTTCTTTCATTAGGACTGAACACTTTCCAAACATTAAAGTAAAAGAAAGAATCCAAATGGTCCAAATCACAGTGGAAATCACCCAATGGCTCAGAATACCCACCAGTTCTCTTAGTCAAGACATCACTCACTATTCAACCTTAAATTTTTTTCACAGTAAGAAAACACTCCTCCATTTCACATGTAGACCCCTAGGGACTCAGCCCCAGCCTCATCACACAGGGTCCACAACCTCTCCAAGGAAGCAAGTGGATGAGTCTGGGGCCCAGTGACCACAGGCAGGGCTCCAGGCAGGTACTCTGGGTGCCCCAGCCCCTCGCAGAGCAAATCTCAGGAACCTGGGTCAGAGCTCAGCCTGTGAGTGAATCAGATGGAGAGTCTGGAGGCAGCAGACTGCAGCTCAGTCCCTCTCACGAGCCTGAAGTCAGATGAGTGACTCAACCTGTTTCTTCATCTAAAAACAAGGTCAATGACATCTCATCCACATGTTCTGAGAAATCAAACCACCAATCTACTCAGTAAATGTCATCTCACTTCTCCACTCCTCCCTAACCACGGATGGTCATGTGCTTTGGACTCAGGACAGAAAACTCTTAAGCGGACACTCTGGACACTGAGTCTGTGATCAGAAACAAGACGCTAGGATGTAAAAACATACACCATTGCTTCGTTAAGTCCAAAAGGATTCATTTTTACCTTCTGACATGTGTTAGTTCAGCGTTCATACCTAAGTTTCTTGATTAACACCTTTTCAAACTTAGTACTAAAGCTTTTAAACAGAATTTTTTCTCCTTAATTCATAATTGCCTGCCACTAGTCTTCGTGTTCTTCCCTGGAGAATCCTAGGGATGGGGGAGCCTGGTGGGCTGCCATCTATCGGGTGGCACAGAGTCGGACACGACTGAAGCAACTTAGCAGCAGCAGTAGCAGTCCCTAAAGATGAATGTTAATCAAATCTGATGGGATGTTATGTCCAAGATGAATCAACCCAAAGTTTTAAGATGTTTTCTTCCTAACATCCCATCACACATCAGTTCAGTTCAGTTCAGTCGCTCAGTCATGTCTGACTCTTTGCAACACCGTGAATCGCAGCACGCCAGGCCTCCCTGTCCATCACCATCTCCTGGAGTTCACTCAGACTCACATCCATCGAGTCAGTGATGCCATCCAGCCATCTCATCCTCGGTCGTCCCCTTCTCCTCTTGCCCCCAATCCCTCCGGGCATCAGAGTCTTTTCCAATGAGTCAACTCTACGCATGAGGTGGCCAAAGTACTGGAGTTTCAGCTTTAGCATCATTCCTTCCAAAGAAATCTCAGGGTTGAGATCAAGAATGGATCAGTTGGATCTCCTTGCAGTCCAAGGGACTCTCAAGAGACTTCTCCAACACCACAGTTCAAAAGCATCAATTCTTCGGTGCTCAGCCATCTTCACAGTCCAACTCTCACATCCATACATGACCACAGGAAAAACCATAGCCTTGACTAGACGGACCTTAGTCGGCAAAGTAATGTCTCTGCTTTTGAATATGCTATCTAGGTTGCTCATAACTTTTCTTCCAAGAAGTAAGCGTCTTTTAATTTCATGGCTGCAGTGATTTTGGAGCCCCCCAAAATAAAGTCTGACACTGTCTCTACTGTTTCCCCATCTATTTCCCATGAAGTGATGGGACTGGATGCCATGATCTTCGTTTCCTGAATGTTGAGCTTTAAGCCAATTTTTTCACTCTCCTCTTTCACTTTCATCAAGAGGCTTTTTAGCTCCTCTTCACTTTCTGCCATAAGGGTGGTGTCATCTGCATATCTGAGGTTATCGATATTTCTCCCGGCAATCTTGATTCCAACTTGTGTTTCTTCCAGTCCAGCATTTCTTATGATGTATTCTGCATATAAGTTAAATAAGCAGGGTGACAATATACAGCCTTGACTTACTCCTTCTCCTATTTGGAACCAGTCTGTTGTTCCATGTCCAGTTCTAACTGTTGCTTCCTGACCTACACACAGATTTCTCAAGAGGCAGGTCAGGTGGTCTAGTATTCCCATCTCTTTCAGAATTTTCCACAGTCTATTGTGATCCACACAGTCAAAGGCTTTGGCATAGTTAATAAAGCAGAAATAGATGTTTTTTTGGAACTCTCGCTTTTTCCGTGATCCAGCAGATGTTGGCAGGGTCTCTGGTTCCTCTGCCTTTTCTAAAACCAGCTTGAACATCAGGGAGTTCACGGTTCACGTATTGCTGAAGCCTGGCTTGGAGAATTTTTAGCATGACTTTACTAGCATGTGAGATGAGTGCAATTGTGTGGTAGTTTGAGCATTCTTTTGCATTGCCTTTCTTTGGAATTGGAATGAAAACTGACCATCACACATGCAGTAATACAAATAATTACAATAAAATGATCAATTGATGGCTTTGAATTTTTCATAAATAATGCTTTTATCCAAATCAGTAGAAAAATACACTACTTTCCAAGTTTTTAAAGATTTTCATGTCATGCCATAGAAAGAATCAAGTCAGCAACCAGTTGTATAATAATTATTCTTATATAAAGGCCATGCTAATTCTATAATCCCACATATAATTCTATATAAGGACTCTAGTAAGAGTGAACACCTCCCTTGGTGGAGGCAATATAAATAAGACAGACAGAGTCCCCACCTCCATTCATTCAATCAGCAGAGGTTTGCTGAGAAAGCCAGGCACTGTCCTAAGTGCCGAGGAATCATCCACATGTCAATATAGAAGACAAAACCCTTCACCATGTAGAGGACACACTGAACAAGCATAGAAAATATGCTACTCGGCTGGGACCTATACTCTGTAGGTAAAACAAATGTAGCTGATATCTTAGATGTGGAGACACGGGAGCCCCGAGACTACGTGGGGAAACATCCTGGAAGAAGGCACAGCAGGTACAGGGTTCCTGGGACAGAACATGACGGACCGAAACAGCTTCCTGCATTCATAGTTTACGGGTGGCAGGGGGACTCATAAATGGCCAAGTGCACCCACTGAGGACTGTGGGAAGACTGAGGACATGGGCGCCCCCTGAAAGAGCAGGAGGGGATGGCAGGTCCCGTCTTCCATCTTCCTCCTGTGCCCTGGCACACTGCTCCCTTCCTCTGGACAGAGGGACCAGTGTGTACAGAGGGACCAGTGTGTACAGACAGATGGGGATGAGAAAGGACCCCACAGAGCCAGCACAGCTGGCCACCCAGTGGGTGTGGGGATGAGCTGGAAAGGCTGAGGGGGGCAGACGGCAAAGAATCCTGTTTGTCTGAGGACCTGGAGCTGCTTCCTGAATGTGTGTGTTCATGTAGGGGGGAGTTGTGTCCGTGAAGGGCTGGAGCAGGAGGAAAGTGAGCTGTGTAGACAGTAGGGTGAGCTGTGTAGACAGCAGCATGGGAATCTGATCAGGACAGACCCCAAGACCTGATGACGTGGGAGGCAGGGGTCTAGTGATGTGGGTGGGGCTAAACCAGGATGGTATCCATGGCTGGACACAGGTGAGGCTGCATCAGTTCACGTAAGGCCCTCACCTTCTGTAGCTGATAGAATCCACTGTGTTCACAGCATAAAGCTGTAAAAGTCATGAACCTCAATGACCTTGGATATAAATTCATGACTGAAGAAAACAGCAGCAGGTAGAAGTGTGGTTCATTCACTTTTTTTTTTTTTTTTACTTTATTTTACTTTACAATACTCTATTGGTTTTGCCATACATTGACATGAATCCACCACAGGTGTACATGCATTCCCAAACATGAACCCCCCTCCCACCTCCCTCCCCATAACATCTCTCTGGGTCATCACTGTTCACCAGCCCCAGGCATGCTGTATCCTGTGTCGGACATAGACTGGCGATTTGATTCTTACATGATAGTACACATGTTACAATACAAAACATGTTACAATACAAAACTCTCACATGGCTAAGCTTACACATGACCACCATATCTCACAGCATATTGTTCCATCCGATTCTCTAACTTGAAAGCACTCTCCAGGATGTGGAGAAAAGGGAACCCTCTTACACTGTCGGCGGGAATGCAAACTAGTACAACCACCATGGAAAACAATGTGGAGATTCCTTAAACAACTGGAAATAGAACTGCCATACAACCCAGCAATCCCACTGCTGGGCATACACACCAAAGAAACCAGAACTGAAAGAGACACGTATACCACAATGTTCACTGCAACACTGTTTACAATAGCCAGGACATGGAAGCAACCTAGATGTCCGTTGGCAGATGAATGGATAAGAAAGCTGTGGTACGTATACACAATGGAGTATTACTCAGCCATTAAAAAGAATGCATTTGAGTCAGTTCTAATGAGGTGGATAAAACTGGAGTCTATTATACAGAGTGAAGGAAGTCAGAAAAAAAAAAAAACACCAATACGATATATTAACACATATATATGGAATTTAGAAAGGTGGTAATGATGACCCTATATGTGAGACAGCAAAAGAGACACAGATGTAAAGAACAGCCTTTTGGACTCTGTGGGAAAAGGTGAGGGTGGGATGATTTGAGATAATAGCATTGAAACATGTATATTATCATATGTGAAACAGATTGCCAGTCCAGGTTCAATGCATGAGACAGGATGCTCAGGGCTGGTGTACTGGAATGACCATGAGGGATGGGACGGGGAGGGAGGTGGGAGGGGGTTTCAGGATGGGGAACACATGTACACCGATGGCTGATTCATGTCAATGTATGGCAAAAACCACTATTGTAAAGTAATTAGCCTCCAATTAAAATAAATAAATAAATTTAAAATTTTTTAAAAAGCACTCTCCAGTTGCTGTTGAGAAGTTTCCTAAATTGCTTTCATGCTCTCTGCTTTAAGTTTCCCTAGAGAATATGTGGTTCTGATTATAAACAACAGTCTTAAGCTTGCTTCTATCAAGTATATATCCAAAGTGGTGCACCCAAAATATTGAAGAGGATTTTATAAATATCTCCTGTGTTTGAAAAAGAACTCAGGGGAACTTTTGTGATCAGCAGCACACTGTACTTGGCATCAAAATGCCTTACTCTCCCTTTCCTGTGACATGGATGCAATGACTGGCAGAATCTGTTCCTGCCCTGATGGAGAACTTGTGCAGATGCTCACAGGATGTGGTAACACACATTTGTGAGTTCAGGATGGAGTGCTGGGAACAGGGAGGCTGAGATACTCATGATGCCAGGCAGATGGAGTTAGGGAATCCTTATCACAGCACAAGCTCCTGTCACTGAACTCTTGACAAGACACAAGGCACTTTTCTAAGGGAAAATTCATCAAGCCATGAACAGGAGCAGGCTGGAAAGGGGGGATCAGATCAGAGCTGGAGACCATGCCATGTGTCATCTGCGCTGTTCTCTCAAGTTCTCAAAGATTCAGCGCTACTATGCAGGTTTGTGTGTATGTGCGTTACAATATACCTAACATGAAATTTACTGTTCCTGCCATTTAAAGCACATAGCCCAGTGGTATTAAGTACATTCACATTATTGTGCAGCCATCACCACCTTCCATCTCCACAACTTTTTCATCACCCCAACACTAAGCATGTTTTATACACGGGCAGGTTCCACCAGTCTAACAACCACTGCTTAGTAGATGTGGAATCCCAGCTTCTAGTGTCCAGAGCCCAGAGCTCCTCACAGGCCTTCCTCTCCACTTGCTGACTCTGCTGAAGTCTCTACTTTGCTATTCTGGACCTGCTGTAAATCAATCACGTCCCCTCAGATTCACATGTTGTCACCTTAGTCATCAGTACCTTAGAATTTGGTGTCATGGACTTTAAAGAGATAATCATTACCCTTAATTATACTGGACCTAATCTAATCTGACTGGTGTGCTTAGATGAAGAGGACTAAGACATAAGGACAGAGACACAGGCATGTAAATCAATGAAGTTAGAACACACTCCCCACCATGCACAAAAATAAAATAAAAATGGCTTAAAGACTTAATCACAAGATATGACACTATGAAACTCTTTGTAGAGATTATAGGCAAAACATTTTCTAATATAAATTATACCAATGTTTTCTTAGGTCAGTCTCCTAAAGCAATAGAAATACAAACAAAAATATACAAATGCAGGCTTCCCTGATGACTCAGTGGCAAAGAATCCACCTGCCAGTACAGGAGACACAGAATCCCTCCCTGGTCCAGGAAGCTCCCACATGCCAAAAGCACCTCAGCCCATGCAGCACAACTACAGAGCCTGTGCTCTGGAGCCCAGGAACCACAACTACTTGCCCACATACCCTAGAGACCGCGCTGTGCAACGAGAGAAGCCACCAAAATGAGAAGTCCATGCACCACAGCTAGAGAGTAGCCCTGCTCACTGCAACTAGAGAAGAGCCCTCACAGCCAAGAAAGCCTTCACGGCCATAAATAAATAATATTTTTAATTAAAAAAATAAACAATGGGACCTAATCAAACTTACACGCGTTTGCACAGCAAAGGGAACCATAAACACAATGAAGAGACAACCTACAGATGGGAGAAAATATTTGCAAATGATGTGACAACAGGGGTTTAATTTCCAAAATATAAAAACAGCTCACACAACTCAACAACAACAACAAAAATATCTAATCAAAAAATGGTTAAAAGAACTAAATAGACATTTCTCCAAAGGACACATACAGATGGCCAACAGACACAAGAAAAGAAGTTCACCACTGTGAATTATTAGAGAAATGCAAATCGAAACTACAATGAGGTATCTCCTCACATAAGCTTCAATAGCCATCATTAAAGTAACAATGGCTGAGAGGATGTGGAGTAAAAGGAACCCTCCTACTCTGCTGGTGGGAATATAAGTGGCTGTAGGCACTGTTGAAAATAGAATAGAGGTTCCTCAGAAAACTAAAACTAAAATTACCTTATAGTCCAGTAATCCCACTGCTGGACATATATCTGCATTAAACTATAAATCAAAAAGAGACAAGCACTCCTATGTTCACAGCAGCACCAATCACAATAGCAAAACATGGGAACAACCTAAATGTCCATCGACAGATGAGTAGATAAAGAAGATGTGGTGCATATAGACGATGTGATACTACTCAGCCATAAGAAAGAAAGAAAGAAAGCCATTTGCAGAAACATGGATGGACCTGGAGATTCTCATACTAAGTGAAGTAACTCAGAAAGAGAAAGTCAAGTATCATAATTATATCACTTATATGTGGAATCTAAACTATGGAAAAATGAACCTATTTACAAAAAAGAAACAGACTCAGACATAGTGAACAGACCTGTGGTTGCATGGATGGAAGGAGGCGGTAGGGAGGGATGGGCTGGGAATTTGAGGTTAGCAGAGGCAAACTATTATGTGTAGAATGGATAAACAACAAGGTCCTATGGTATAGCACAGGGAGCGGCATTCAATACCCTGAGATAAACCATTATGGAAAAGTATATATTTGTGCATAACTGAGTCACTTTGCTGTACAAAGAAATTAACACAATGTAGTAAGTCAGCTACATTTCAATAAAATTTTTTCCAAAAAAAAAAAAATAGGACGGAGACACAGGTTGCATATAAACAGAGGAAAGAACATGAGAGGACATAGCGAGACGGATGCAGTCAGAAGCCAAGGAGAGAGGTCTCGGGAGAAACCAAACCTGCCCATATCTTAAACCTGTAGCCTCAAGAACTGTAAGAAATTCAATTTCTATTCTTTAAGCACCCCCATCTGTGACAATTTTGCTATGCACTGAATATTTTTGTCCTCAAAAATCATACATTGAGACCTAATCCCCACTGTGTGGGTATTAGGAGGTGGGGCCATCAGGAGGTGATCAGGTCATGAGGGTGGAGCCTCCATAGAAGGGATTAGTGTCCTTATAAAAGGGACCACCACAGCTCTCTCACCCCTTCCCCACATGAGGACACAGGAATCCGGCCCTCACCATACACTGAATCTGCCAGCACATTCACCTTGGACTTCCCCAGCCTCCAGAACCATGAGAGACAAATTTGTGCTATTTATAAGCCATCCAGGCTCTGGTCTCCAGTGAGAGCAATTTGAATGGACACAACCCTAGAAACTAACACAGGATGTGACAGAGAGAATTTCCAAATAGCTTTTCTGCCGAACACCCCGCCTCCTCCAGGTGAGGACGTGCCTACTGTTCTCCTCACAGCCCTGCTTTCTCCTCCCTCCACACCTGTGCTTCTGCTCAGCAAAGGACTGGGTCCTCTTTTCAGCCTCCACACACCTGCCCAGCCTGCAGGCCCCAGGGTACTTCCCACCCAACCCTGGGCACAGGGAGCTTTCCAGCTTCAGTGAAAGCCTCTAGATGCCACTTCCAATTTCATTTAGCACTTCCGATCCTGTATCAAAACCTCTAAACTTTGTCCCTGCTGATCTTTTCCCAGGCATCTGTCTTAACAAGCTCCACATTGAGACAGGTTCCTCAGAGACAGGAATGAGAGCTGACCATCATCAGTGCAGTTCATTTCAGTCACTCAGTCATGTCCGACTCTTTGCGACCCCACGGACTTCAGCATACCAGGCCACCCTATCCATCATTAACTCCTGGAGTTTACTCAAATTCATGTCCATTGAGTCAGTGATGTCATTCAACCATCTCATCCTCTGTCATCCCCTTCTCCCACCTTCCATCTTTCCCAGCATCAGGGTCTTTTCAAATGAGTCAGCTCTTCACATCAGGTGGCCAAAGTATTGGAGTTTCAGCTTCAGCATTAGTCCTTCCAATGAATATTCAGGACTGATTTCCTTTAGGATGGACTGGTTGGATCTTCTTGCTGTCCAAGGGACTCTCAAGAGTTTTCTCCAAGACCACAGTTCAGAAGCATCAATTCTTCAGTACTCAGCTTTCTTTATAGTCCTATTCTCACATCCATACATGACTACTGGAAAAACCATAGCCTTGACTGGATAGAGCTTGTTGGCAAAATAATGTCTCTGCTTTTGAATATACTGTCTAGGTTGGTCAAACTGTTCTTCCAAGGAGTAAGCGTCTTTAAATTTCATGACTGCAGTAACCATGTGCAGTGATTTAGGAGGCTAAAATAAATAAATAAATAAATAAATAAAGTTTATCACTGTTTCCACTGTTTCCCCATCTATTTGCCATGAAGTGATGGGACCAGATGCCATGATCTTAGTTTTCTGAGTGTTGAGCTTTAAGCCAACTTTTTCACTCTCCTCTCTCACTTTCATCAAGAGGCTCTTTAGTTCTTCTTCACTTTCTGCCATAAAGGTGGTGTCACCTGCATATCTGACGTTATTGATATTTCTCCTGGCGATCTTGATTCCAGCTTACGCTTCTTCCAGCCCAGCGTTTCTCATGATGTACTCTGCCTATAAGTTAAATAAGCAAGGTGACAATATACAGCCTTGATGTACTCCTTTTCCTATTTGGAACCAGTCTGTTGTTCCATGTTTAGTTACAACTATTGCTTCCTGACCTGCATACAGACTTTTCAAGAGGCAGGTCAGGTGGTCTGGTATTCTCATCTCTTTCAGAATTTTCCAGTTTGTGGTGATCCACACAGTCAAAGGCTTTGGCATAGTCAATAAAGCAGAAATAGATGTTTTTCTGTAACTCTTCTGCTTTTTTGATGATCCAGCGGATGTTGACAATTTAATCTCTGGTTCCTTTGCCTTTTCTAAACTCAGCTTAAACATCCTGAAGTTCACGGTTCATATACTGTTGAAGTCTGGCTTGGGGAATTTGGAGCATTACTTTACTAGCATGTGAGATGAGTGCAATTGTACGGTAGTTTGAGCATTCTTTGACATTGTCTTTCTCTGGGATTAGAATGAAAACTGACTTTTCCCAGTCTTGTGGCACTGCTGAGTTTTCCAAATTTGCTGGCATATTGAGTGCAGCACTTTCACAGCATCATTTTTTAGGATTTGAAACAGCTCAACTGGAATCCCATCATCTCCACTAGATTTGTTGTTACACTAGCTTCATTGTTCCACTAGCTTCCTAAGGCCCACTTGACTTCACATTCTAGAATGTCTGGCTCTAGGTGAGTGATCAGACCATCCTAATCTCCCTTATTCTGCCCAGTGTGGATCCTTGCCCTTTCCCAGCTCATCATCCTCCTTTAAACTAAGAGGTTTTGTGCAGTGACATCTGTAAGGGCATTGATCTCGGTGCACAGAGCAGGGTGTTATTAAGTGCAGCTGGAAGGGATTGTCGCCTTTGACAATAATGTGGAGATGTGGAGGCTGTTTAAGGAAAAAAACAAGTTCGTGAGGCTTTTGAAAAGGTCAGTCTAGACTCCATAAGAGGCCTAAGTCAGTGTGTGTTAGGACACATTATACATAGAAAAGCATCAGAGTTGTTCTACTTTAGTCACTGTGTAGCCAAGCAGGAGCCATTCACAAGTTATAAATTCCAGAAGCAGAAATGAGGGTCAAGGCTTAAGCCAGATTATAGTTTATACTACATTGTAAGTCTAAGTATTAATTCCACTAAGCATTCATGAAGCAATGTGAAATGACTGAAATCGTACTCAGATGTGGAATAAATGAATCTCAAATTCTAGACTTTATGGGTTTCCCTGGTAACTCAGATGGTAAAGAATCTGCCTGCAATGCGAGAAACCAAAGTTCGATCCCTGGGTCGGGAAGATCCCCTGGAGAAAGGAATATCAACCTATTCCAGTACTCTTGCCTGGAGAATTCTGTGGACAGAGGAGCCTGGTCGGCTACAGTCTATGGTGTTGCAAAGAATCAGAAATGACTGAGCAACTAACACACACACACACACACACACAGACACAAACACACACAGACTTAAAGATTTTGTTTGGAAAGTGATAGAATAACAAGCATAAACCAACAAGGCCTTTCCATGGAAGCCCCATGACAGCACCAAAAACTTCACCTCTAACGTGTCTTAAACAAATGATGGAGGAAAAGAGCTGGCAGCCAAGTAATAGGTTATGGAGTCTCACTCTCTGATTTAAAAATCCTACATCATCTTTCTTATCCCTGAGGTCTGGATCCATCCACAGTGCCTAGATCCATCAACCGCAAGTAGCAGGGGAAAATCTACCATCAATCCCTCACTCCCTAAGGCACTGATCCCACTCTCCTCCACTCACTGGAAATACCTACTGTATTTTCCTGTCCTGACCTCATCATGATGCAAGATTTCTCTACAATGGATCTTCTGTGGAGGGAAGGGAGGGGAGAGAGGGACACCAGGGCAGAGCGAGCTGAGTCTCCTGAAGCACAAAGGCTTTCCTGAGTTCTTTTCCTGATCTCTACAGGGTTCCTGGAAAGCAGAGATGATAGAAAACAGGAGAAAACTCACTGTTCGAACAAGTGTCTGCTGACTCCTGCATCAACTGCGCTGAGTGGATCGTCCAGGAGGTAGATGTCTGCGTCCTGATACACAGCTCTAGAAAATGTACAGAGATGTCAGGAAAAGACATTTCACACTCCCTGGGTCTCAGCCCTAAATCACAACAATGTGAAACAACTCCATGTTCATTCCAAGAGTCCATGGAAAGAGCCAAGTCCCTGCTTCACACAGGCCCACGGGTGAGTGGGGCCTGCGTGCCCACATCTATTAGGAGCCATGGAGGAGGGGCAGGATGACAACTGAAACCCCATTTACCTTGCCAGGCTGATCCGAGCTTTTTGCCCTTCACTCAGTGGGGTTCCTCCGTCTCCTATCTCAATTATAGCTTCAGCACCCAAAAGCCATAAATCCTATACAGAGATAGGAAATGGGAAAGAGAAAAAGATGTAAAATGTGTTCTACTACCATCTTACACTCCTGGTATTAGTTCCTCATACAAGTATTTGATCAACATGAATGCATGTTCAGCTGCTAAGTAATGTTTATCTCTTTGCAATCCCATGGACTGTAGCCCATCAGGCTCCTCTGTTCATGAGATTCTCCAGGCAAGAATACTGGGGTGGGCTGCCATTTCCTCCTGCAGGAGATCTTCCCTACCCAGGGACTGAATCTGTGCCTTCTGCATTGGCAGGTGGATTCTTTACCATGAGCCACCTGGGAAGCCACAGCAATGGGTAAATGTCAGATTTACTAAACTATAAATTTGAACATTAAAAAAAAAAAAACCTCTCAGTGTTTTTTAATTTGTTTTCATTCTGCAGTTTTTGACAGCATCTATGCATTTGACCATTTTAACAGATATTTATTGAGGATCTGCTGTATATGAATTGATCATAACTTGTTGGTGGTGACTGATCTCTATTCTCTCATCAAACCAACAGTGGGACCCCATTCACAGTGTGAATCATAACATGCAGAGCACGTGACCACAGTAGAAAAGACTCCATCATAACCCTCCCTGACAGCCACAAAGACACGTAGACACAGGTTCTCTGATCACTCAAAGCTTAATGGAGGTGTATCACATAAGAGGCAGCAATTGCACTGTTGTTATAATTTATAATTATTTCACCTTCTTTCTTTCTTGAGCTCAGAAATTAATACCATCTCTTGCCTTTGGTTGTCATTTAAAAAATGACCTGTGTTAAGTTCACAGCCTCACACACACACAGAATTACTTAGCCTCTCTTCCACTGTTGACAGTTCTTGCAAACTGTTCTGCTTAGTTTTATGCTTTGATTTGACGTTGTTCAAATGGTTTTCTCCTTAAAATACCACAATTATGTAACACAGCAATCTTAACCACATTCTAGAAAAGACACTTACATCCTCTCTTTCCAGGATAATAAGATACTATCTCTGAGTCTGTTAGTAATACTTTGGGTGTGTTGTTGACTCTGCAAATTATTTAAGAACAAGCCACCAATGGGAAAACTATTTTGGAGAATTTGAAGCAAAACCAAGTCAAGCTGGTTTCTCAGCCACCATTTTCTGATCAGATTAAAGGGGAGAAGCCTGAGCTGAGCATATATTACAGTTCCTTACACTAACAGGAAGGTGTTCTTATTCATGTTTGTTATTTTGAGTTAAATGTAACCAATTCTCACTGAATAGCAGGCACCCAACCTAGAGGTAAACCAGGAAATGGCGCTGCTGGTTTGGTGCCATCCATCCAGAAGCACATCAAGGGCTCTTCAGTGACGGTGGAGACAATGCTAGAAACACCACGGAGCAGGCTGCTGAAATGGGTAACGTGGGCTGGACAGGAGGCCCTGGCAAAGGAGGGCTGGACCCCAGAGTCGAGCAGCAGGAGCCCTCCTTCCTTCACAGCTTTTCTTCCATGTGGAATCGCCCCTCCTCTCGCAGCCTGGCAGTATCCTGTCCATCATCCTTCCAGGCTCAGCCCACCCACACTCTCCCATGGAACCATCCTGGACTCATCACTTCCTTCTGGGTTCCTAAGGCCCTGTTTACATCTCTCATCTCTCATGAAGGACCCGTCTTATTCTGCTCCATCATTTGTACACCTGCACACAGCTTCTCTCAGCTCCTGGCAGGTAAGCTCTGTGCTGGACTCTGACGCTGATTATCTCTAAACCTCACAACAAGCTGCACAGCAAGCACTGGCCCCATTTCACAGATGATGAAACTGAAACTAAGTGGGGTCATGTCACTGGTCTGAGGACGGTCAGCTGTTAAACAGAAGAGATGGAATCTGATGAAGCTCATCTCAGTTCAGAGCCTTCTGCCCTTTCACATTATGCTGGCCAGATAGTGACTAAAGAGTATGTTTAAAATGAAGATAATATCAAAGTAACTCAAGACTTGAAGGCCTCTATACCTATTCATGTAAGTATCAATAAACTTATCATCCTTTGATTGTCAAGGCAATCTGGAAAAAATGACCAAGTAAGTGATCTATGTGGAAAAATATTAAAATAGAATTTATCAACTTGATACCTTTAAATGTGTTTACTAAACATTTTCAAAAGCCTTAAAGATAACATGTAGACAAATGTTACATACTATATTGCTTACATTATGGTAACAGAATATTGTCTTTGTACATCTATATAATGTCCTATGTGTAGAGCACCTATAAAAATATAGAAATATTAACTCATATAATGGAAGCTAAATACTCAGACACCTTCTTTCTTACATGTCACATTTTATGGATGTAGTTTTACCAGAAACTGGCTGAGCTTATAAATAAAAATTAATTTATTTTCAAAATCATTCTAATAATACAGAGTACTTGCTATGTTCCTAGCAATCAGCTGCTTTAAAATCACAACCACACTTCATCCTCAAAACAATGTCATGAGGTTGATGGTCTTATTATCTCCATTTTACAGATGAAGTAACAAGCTTGTAAAGATCAATCAGCCAAAACCAAATACCTGGTCAACAGAGCCACTGGGACTCATTTCCTGAGCTTTCTGACTCCTAGACCTTGGAGTTGATGTCATCTGCCTGAATCAACACTGCCAGTGTGATTAGTTCCTATCTCCCTGTTTTGTTACAGAAAAGCTTTCAGCTCAATGAACTTAAACAATTACTTCAGTCAGATCTAGTGTAATACATCTAGTTGTTACTAATATATGTTATATAAAAATGTTGCTTTTAGAAAGATGGTGACAACGATCCTACATGCAGGGCAGCAGAAAGTGAAGTTGCTCAGTCGTATCTGACTCTTTGCGAACCCATGGACTATAGCCTATCAGGCTCCTCCGTCCATGGAATTTTCCAGGCAAGAGTACTGGAGTGGGTTGCCATTTCCTTCTCCACAGGGCAGCAGAGGAGACACAGATGTAAAGAACAGACTTTTGGACTCAGTGGGAGAAGGTGCAGGTGGGATGATTTCAGAGAATAGCATGGAAACATGTGCATTACCATATGTAAAATAGATGACCAGTGCAAGTTTGATGCATGAAGCAGGGCACTCAAAGCCAGTACTTTGGGACAACCCAGAGGGATAGGGTGGGTAGAGAGGTGGGAGGGGAGGTTCAGGATTGGGGGACACATG
This sequence comes from Ovis aries, assembly GCF_016772045.2. Classification (NCBI taxonomy): domain Eukaryota; kingdom Metazoa; phylum Chordata; class Mammalia; order Artiodactyla; family Bovidae; genus Ovis; species Ovis aries. The sequence goes on along the minus strand of NC_056063.1, from coordinate 71,739,712 downwards.
TTTACCCATGGTCAATTCATGTTGATGTATGGCAAAATTATCACAATATTGTAATTATCCTCCAATTTTAAAAATACATTAATTAAAAAATTTGTTGCTTTTTTATGGTTTTTCCTTCAGGATTTGAGGGAGATGGGAGTAGGGAGAATAGTAAGGATAAATCTTTATTATATTTATATGGATGGCTGGGTGGATGGAGAAAAAAAAGTATAGTAACAATAGCCACCATTCACTGAAACCCTGGCTTGTTTACATTTCACAGGTATTTTCTGTAGCCTTTACAGTAATCCCACCCCTCCCCCATTTAACAAGAAAGGAAACTGAGACAAACACGTGGAGTCACTACCCAGGACTGTTCTCTCCAAAGGCCAAGCCTTTTCTACCGCACATGCCATCTGTGTGTCTACAGACTAACTCCAGGATGCCGCTATTTCCTGTGATTGTCTTATGTCCATCCACTGATATCTGGAATCCAAAAGGAGATAAGCAGAGGCTCTCTTAACTTACTAAGTAGTTCCCGGGTGTCATAAAGACCATGCCGACCTCTTGCTAATCAGAGTCATAGATGACATTTCAGAGCAGCAACAAAACCTCCTGGAAGCCCTCTGATCCAACATCCTCATTTTGTTGCAGAAACTTCAGAGGTCCAGGCAGGTAACAGGACAGGTCCAGAGTGACAGCGGACAAGTGATGAAGCTGGGGCCAGAACTCTCCCCTGTGCTACTTCTCCACGCTGGGTGGGCCTCCCTTTCTGCCAAGGAAGGAATGGACCCCAACTCCACGTCCCAACTACACAGTCCATGTTTATAAGCATCACATCAGGTTCAGAAGAAGCACTGTGCAGCTCAGTCCTGCAGAGCCCCTTTCCACAGAGTCTATGATGCACACAAGCCTAGGGTGGGTGAAGCTCCAGGACACTGCTCACATTATTGGTCCAGTCACCCCATGAGGCTGCAGCAAAGTATCAGCCCCCCGGATCTGATCTTGAGCTGTAAATGTAGAGATGAGGTGTCTCATCACTCCAGGCCTCAGTTTTACTAACTACAAAATGAGGATGGGAACATCAAAGACACTCATAAAGAATGAATAACTCATAAATCTAATTTTTGTGTGTGCATGTGCACGTGTGAGAAACAGAAAAAGGCTTTGCCCATGGACTCTGAATAAATGGGAGCTACTGTTCTCACTGTTCTACATTCACTTTCCCTTCTTTTCTTACATGGTATCTACACCATTTAACAAAATTCTATCCCATTCCTGCTAATTTGACATCATTTCTACAAACACACAATCACCCATGAACAAGAACCCAGAAGAAAGAAACAAGCCCATTAAACAAGCAATTCTGTTTCTCCACATCATTGTAAAATGCTACTCACCTGATACAGGGCTTCCCAGGTAGTGCTAGTGGTAAAGAACCCACCTGCCAACGCAGGAGACGTAAGAGACGTGGGTTCAATCCCTGGGTTGGGAAGGTCCCTTGGAGAAGGGCAGGGCAACCCATTCCAGTATCCTTGCCAGTAGAATTCAATGGACAGATGAGCCTGGTGGGCTATAGTCCATGGGGCCGCAGAGCTGGACACAACTGAAGTGACTTAGCATACACACATGCGCACACCTGATGCAACCTATTGATGTTCAAGCCAATGTTCCAGGAGAATTACTACTTCCTCACAAAGCAGGTCTGGAGCCTTCAGCACCACACCTTTGAAAATCTGTCTCAGTCTTTTCCTCTCAGTACAAAAGAACAGTCAGATGCCCAGACTGCACTGAACAGACCCCAGGGGAAGACCTTTAATGCTATTATTCACTGACTTTTACAACCTGAGAGAGTAACATAGTATTTAACATTATTTACCCTTTTTCCTTTCTTTTTGCCAAATTGTATTCTCCTATCAGTTTAGTTCTCATCATTTATTCACTAATCTTATTTAAATCCCAAGGTACAGGTAAACCTTTCATCTTACCATTTTCTGTGAAATTCAGTGCTGTTTCTGAAAATAATATCCCTCAGTGAAATGATGCAGTATTAAAAAAATTTTTTTTTAAGTATTCCGGTTTCCTTAAATAATAAATTACAAGTCAAAAATGAAGTGGAGAGAGAAACTCATAGACTGAAAGGGACCAAGGAGGCATCAACCAGGTGCAGAGAGCAGACTTTATGTGAATTCCAACAGTGGTGCAGGAGATTTCTCAGTCTAATGACTAACAACACGTAAACACAGACTAGCATGTGGGTGATATTCAGGAATTTGAGGTATTTTTCAGGTGAAATAAAGTAGTGATTTTTTTTCCAAAAGCTTTCCTATGGAGAAAATTAATGAAATGTTTACAGATGAATTAATCTGAGGTCTAGGATTTGTTCCACAATATTATGGGGTGGGGTGAGGCTGGCAGAGGTCAGAGGGCAGAGGTAGAGATGCAGCAAGACTGGCCACCAGTTGATCCTGGCTGAAGCTGAGGGTGGTACATGAGGGGTCATTATACCTTGCTCTCTGTTTTTGTAAATTTTGGTTACTTTCCTTTAGAAATAGTTGAAAGTGAATGAAACTTCACAGAATGAAACAATCCACCCTGCAGATAATATATTCTGAGAGTGTCATTATCCCATAAGCATCCAAACGGCAGCATATGTAAATATACCTGCCTTATTTACCAAGAAGACCTGCTTAAATATTAAGCAACATTCAAAAATCCATTTTTTAAAAATAACTTTTAACAAAACTTGTAGATTAAAATCAACACTATCATCATTTGAATTTCAAGTATATGCAACTCAGAAGTCATCACTCACCTCTTCCAAAGCACAGGCCTTAATTACTTTTTCATATCGGTCTACTTCATATTTCTTCCCAAATAAAATGTTACTCCTCACAGTTCCTGGAAACACCCAGGGCTGCTGAGAAACATACGCGATCCTCCCGTGCACGCTGACCTGCCCCTGGCTCGGGGGCAGCTCACCCAGCACAGCACATAACAGTGACGACTGCAACAGACGGCAACACACACATATGAACAGGGAGCACTCAGGATGGAACACGCCCTGCAGCACAGCCGATCCCACCCGGGTGCTTGATACACAACAGAACACTTTCATTTAAAACAAAATAAAGCACAGCCCTCACAGTTGACACACAAAAAAATTGAAAATAACACTAATGGTCAATGAAAATAATGACTGACAAGGGATATATTAATAGTATAAACAATCTACTCTGCCCAAATATCTGCCAAATGAAATTCTTCTCAGCAAAGAACAATTAAGAATGTTTAACATCCCTCTCTAGCAGAGCCTGGCAGGATGTATATTTTCTATATCTGATGTTTAGTGCATTTGTTCCTGCATCTGGTATCCTTTGCTTAACAAACACTTGTTTAAAAACTATGTGCGAAGGATATATCCAAAGATGATTAATTGAAAGAACTGTGAAGTGAGTTGTGCCTGCAGAGCAAAGTCCATCATAGAGGAAATCAGTACCCTTTCATATACACATCCCACATTAAAAAAATAATAATTTTATTTATTTATTTTTAGATCTTTTTTTTTTTCATTAATTTTTTACAATGTTGTGTTGGTTTCTGCCATACCACAATTCTAATTTTATTTATTTATGCTTGTGCTGGGTCTTCATTGCAGTGCATGGATATTCTTGTTGAGGAGCACAGGCTCTAATGCGCAGGCTTCAGCAGTTGCAGCCCATGGGCTCAGTAGTTGCAGCTCCCAGGCTCTAGAGCACAGGCCCAACAGTGGTGGTGCACAGGCTTAGGTGCTCTACAACACGTGGTATCTTCCTGGGCCAGGGACCGAACTGTGTCTCCTGCATTGGCAGGTGGATTCTTTTACCACTGAGCCACCAGGGAAGGCTGCATCCCACATTAGATTTCTGTAGTTTGTTGTTTCAGACCAAGCGCACGTGCACCTTTTCTTTCAATCTTCAACATCAGGCAGATGTGTGTCTCCATGCCACCAGAGCTCTCATCACATTGGGCTAAAATAACCTGCCTGCATATCTGTCTCACTCCAGAACCTGGTTGCCTCTGAAAGGCAGTGAGTCAGAGCCTTGCTCACATCTGTACCTTTAGCTCCAGCACGTGGAGAACATTCACTACACGTGCACCGACAGGATCCCATCAAGTCACACGAGGAAATGCTCAAAGCTTCCGGGAAGAGCCTTTACTACCTCCAGACTTCTTGAAAGGGCCACTAAGATGAAAAGAAGTCCCCATTGTCTCTGTCTATCCTGAACAGTTGTCACTTAAATAATTTCCTTCACTGAGACATCCAAATTCCCCCCAAGCAGTTCCTAACTGGGCAAAGTGAAGCACCAAGAAGAAAAAGATACTGTGCGTTTATCCAGATTTATTTGCCACGAAAGCTTCTTGTAAAATGAATGTTCCGTGGAACACACCTAGAGGAACGCTGTTCTAGCACACTCGAGTCAAACTGAGTCACACTCGGCTCTGGGTTCCCCTCTGAGGATTTAACAGGGGCTGTGGTGTTGCATTAAAGCAGACAAAAGGCATCACAACTTACCTTTCCAGCGCCCACAGGTCCGACCACAGCTAATAGTTCACCGGGCCTGACAGAAAAGGAAAGGCCTTGTAGGGTTGGAGTCTCTGATGCCTACAAATTAAAGTTCATGAAAATGTACCCATTTCAATAAAGTAACACAAATTGTTTTACAAAGTGGAAAAGATAGAAATAGTAAACATAATTGATATGCAAAATATAACCCACATTTTTCTCTTTCCTATTTTAAGACACTGAGTCCTGGAGATTCTTTATCTAATCTTATCTCTTTGGGGATTTGAGGCAGCTTTAGCTGACTTTAACCCATATGGACAAAGGAATGTTTCATCTACTGCACAACTGGGCTCGTTTCACATGGTAGCAAAGTAATGCTCAAAATTCTTTAAGCTAGGCTTCATCAGTACATGAACTGAGAACTTCCAGATGTACAAGCTAGAACTAGAAAAGGCAGAGGAAACAGAGATCAAATTTTTGGCACCTGTTGGATCACAGACAAATCAAAGTAATTCCAGAAAAACATCTACTTTTGCTTCATTGACTAAAGCCTTTGACTGTGTGGATCACAACAAACTAGAAAATTCTTAAAGAGATGGGAAGGCCAGACCACGTTACCTGATACCTGAGAAACCTGTGTGTAGGTCAAGAAACAACAGTTAGAATCAGACATGTAACAATGGACTGGTTCAAAATCAGGAAAGGAGTATGTCAAAGCTGTATACGGTCACCCTGCTTATTTAACTTTTATGCACACTACATGATGGAAAATACCCAGCTAGATAAATCACAAAATGGAATCTAGAATTCTGACAGAATATCAACAGTCTCAAACATGCAGATGATACCACTCTAATGGCAGAAAGTGAAGAGGAACTAAAGAGCCTCTTGATGAAAGCTGAAAGAAGAGAGTGAAAAAGGTGGCTTAAAACTCAACATTCGAAAATCTAAAATCATGGCATCTGGTCCCATTACTTCATGGCAAATAGAAAGGGAGAAAGTGGAAACAGTGGCAGATTTTATTTTCTTGTGCTCCAAAATCACTTCAGACAGCGATTGCAGCCACGAAATTCAAAGATGCTTGCTCCTTGGAAGAATAGCTATGACAAAACTATACTGTGTATTAAAAAGCAGAGATATTACTTTGCCTATAAAGGTCCACATAGTCAAAGCTATGGTTTTTCCAGTAGTCATGTATGGATGTGAGAGTTGGACCTTAAAGAAGACTGAATGCTGAAGAATTGATGTTTTTGAACTGTGGTGTTGGAGAAAAGTCTTGAGAGTCCCTTGGACAGCAAGGAGATCAAACAAATAAATCCTAAAAGAAATCAATCTTGCATAGTCATTGGAAGGACTGATGCTGAAGCTGAAGCTCCAATACTTTAGCCATTTGATGCAAAGAGCCAACTCATTGGAAAAGACCCTAAAGCTGGGAAAGACTGAAGGCAGGAGGAGAAGGGGATGACAGAGGATGAGATGGTGGGATGGCATCACCAACTGGATGGACATGAGTTTGACCAAGCTCAGGAGATGGTGGAAGGACAGGGAAGTCTGGTGTACTGCAGTCCCTAGAGTCACAAAGAGCTGGACACGACTGAGCAATTGAACAAAAACAACAGAAATACTGGAGTGGGTATCCATTCCCATGGACAGAGGGGCCTGTTGGGCTATAGTCCACGGGGTCACAAAGACTCAGATACAACTGAAGCGCTGACACTTCACAATTCAGCCCAAAATATTAGATCTGGGTTTTCAAGAAAAGATGTATTTGTGCTTTATATCTTTTGTTTAAGATGATCCTATTGTATAGCACAGGAAATTATATTTTTATAATTATTTTTATAATTTTATAATTTTATATAAAATTTATAACAATTAATACTTATTTTATAATTATATTTATATAGTCCATAATAAAACAATTAAAAATGAAAATTAAAAGAATAATTTACGTGCTTTAAGTTCAACGCATGCTAATACACTGAAAGCTCTCTTGAAAATGAAAAAAAGAGCAACATATCAAATGCCTCACGCTGATTTTACACTTAATCTCCTCCATTGCAAACCTTATTCCTATCCTGAGAATTTTTATAACATATTCTCACTAAATGAGAAAGTCACATTTTATGGTATGTGCAAAATCTCAAAGTTTTCTAATAAATCTATGTCACAATTGTCTTTTGCAGGCACAATTTTGGAAGAGAAGGTTTCTTACCTTTTCCCAAGAAGCTGTAAAAACTTGCACATCCACAATCATTTTACCATCTGATGGCAGATGAGGGTAGCACTGTGATATCTCATCAAGTAACAGAAAGTTCTACAGAAAAAAGGCAAAACACAGATTTTTTTTTTTTTACCGCAAAAACAAAACACAAACAAAACAATTGCGTCCCTGGAATTTGCAATAAAAAGTTTGATACCTATCATTTATACCTACCTATCATTTTACAACTGTATTTTATTAGGTCTTGGTTCATAGAAGAAATATTAAATAGTATGTAACATACTATTATTATAGTATATGTACATCTAAATACATAATATAGTAAAGCATATATATAATATTGCATATACATACATATATATAGCATGTCTGCATGTGTGTGTGTGGGTTCATGTATAAAACAAATGGTTCCTGGCCATGAAGCTATCTTTGTACTTTTCTCAACAAGTGCACTGGTTCCTCTCTAAGAAGAAAATATGGATTTAAACTCCAATACATTTAGAAGCTGGACATTTTTATTGCTTTACTTGTGTTACCAACAATAAACAGGTGAGCTGGTAGGAAATTATTTCATAAATATTAACTGAATCCCACCATGTAACAAGCACCATGCGACACTGCTATAACACAGAGAGGAAGGCCCTTCCCAGGCCGTCAGGAAGCAGGTGGCATAGGACAGGCTGGGAACAAAAGACCAACGACAGAGACCCTGAGTGCAAACCCTGTACACAATGCTTTTCTCCTCATGTGTGTCAAATCCATATCACTACTTGTCATTAACTATCACTAAGTCATCATTCTAAAAAGAAAACGCTCTTAAGCTTCTATGCCTTAAAAAATATTTCTCAAGGATCTTTTCACAAACACTGTCTCTTGTCCTTGCTCGGTGACCCTCTCTTTCGCAGCAGGAATGGCTGTACCTACCACTTGTTATCTTCTACACCACTTGGCAGTTAATGGATGCAAAGTAGCTGAATAAGACAAGGTCTTATAAACTGCTACAAAGCTGACAAACACATACAAGAAAATTCCCTCTTGCCTTGCAAATGCTAGACATAATTCAATGAGAAGAGTGACTTCACTTTTCACTTTCATGCATTGGAGAAGGAAATGGCAACCCACTCCAGTGTTCTTGCCTGGAGAATCCCAGGGATGGTGGAGCCTCGTGGGCTGCCATCTGTGGGGTTGCACAGAGTCGGACACGACTGAAGTGACTTAGCAGCAGCAGCAGAGATACCGAACACACAACTTAGACCACTCCCACTCCCCAAAGTCCAGAAAATGTGATGATGGGGCAGAGACAACTGGCTGTCCTCGAAATCTGCTCTCATTCTTCTGAGGTAACAAACCCTGGATTTTAGCTGCACATGGCAGCCTGGAAGAAGGCCCTCTGCTTCTAGACTCCCGAGCAGATAGGAGCAGCCATGCAACCAAATCCAGGTCAGTGAAGAGTGACAGCAACCAGGACCTTCCTCCACCCCAAGGCCCAGGTCAAGCTCACATGTGGTGGGGTAACAAGAGAGAAAGAGTCTGAGTCTCTAACATCACAGAGATGGACTGGTTGGATCTCCTTGCAGTCCAAGGGACTCTCAAGAGTCTTCTCCAACACCACAGCTCCAAAGCCTCAATTCTTCAGCACTCAGCTTTCTTCATAGTCTAACTCTCACATCCATACATGATTATTGGAAAAACCATAGCTTTGACTAGATGGACCTTTGCTGGTAAAGTAATGTCTCTGCTTTTTAATGGTTGCTGTAAATGTGATCAATTAAAGTGAGATCACAGTGGAGTAGGGTTGGCCCTGAATCCAGTAAGACTGGAATCCTCATGAGAAATGGAGAGACAGATTTACACACAGAAAACAGCTTACCTGATGGAGAGAAAGGCTGGAGTGATGGCAGTTACAAGCCAAGGAATGCCAAGTATTGCCTGCAACCACTCAAAGCTAATAGAGGCAATAAAGGATGCTCCCTTATCGTATTCAGAGGGATCCTGACCCTGATGGCACCTTGATTTTAGACTTCTATCCTTCAGGACTGTGAAACAATACATACCTCTGGTTTTAGGCCATGTGGTTTATGGTACTTCATACCAGCAGCCCCAGGAAACCCATACAGAGCCTCACAAGGATTCTTGCATGAGAGAAAAACGAATGACCCCTGTAAGCAGCTTTACCACTGGTAATGCTGGGACCCACAGGCAAACCAAATTCTAACCCATATGGGGAAAAACATATGGTGATTGCAGCCATGAAATTAAAAGATGCTTACTCCTTGGAAGGAAAGTTATGACCAACCTAGTTGTATATTCAAAAGCAGAGACATTACTTTGCCGACTAAGGTCCATCTAGTCAAGGCTATGGTTTTTCCAGTGGTCATGTATGGATGTGAGAGTTGGACTGTGAAGAAGGCTGAGCACCGAAGAATTGATGCTTTTGAACTGTGGTGTTGGAGAAGACTCTTGAGAGTCTCTTGGACTGCAAGAAGATCCAACCAGTCTATTCTGAAGGAGATCAGCCCTGGGATTTCTTTGGAAGGAATTAAGCTAAAGCTGAAGCTCCAGTACTTTGGCCACCTCATGCGAAGAGTTGACTCATTGGAAAAGACTTTGATGCTGGGAGGGATTGGGGGCAGGAGGAGAAGGGGACGACAGAGGATGAGATGGCTGGATGGCATCACGGACTCAATGGACGTGAGTCTGAGTGAACTCCGGGAAATGGTGATGGACAGGGAGGCCCGGCATGCTGCAATTCATGGGGTTGCAAAGAGTCGGACACGACTGAGCTACTGAAATGAACTGAACTGAACTGAACTGAATGGGGAAAAACTGAAACAAGCATGTGAGGATGTTTGAGAAAGAAAACAACACACAAATAGTAATCTACTATCTTAAACATCTTGACACCCCATCTATCATGCCTCAGAGTCATAAATGTGATTGTAAACTTCTACTTAAAATGAAGAACTGGTCAAAGGCAGTTCAGTTCAGTCACTCAGTCATGTCCAACTCTTTGTGACCCCATGAACTGCAGTACGCCAGGCCTTCCTGTCCATCACCGACTCCCGGAGGCCACCCAAACCCATGTCCATTGTGTCAGTGATGCCATCCAACCATCTCATCCTCTGTCATCCCCTTCTCCTCCTGCCCTCAATCTTTCCCAGCATCAGGGTCTTTTCAAATGAGTCAGCGCTCTGCATCAGGTGGCCAAAATATTGGAGTTTCAGCTTCAACATTGAACTGGTCAAAACTGAATGTGAAAAATGTTCTGCAGGAAAAGAAAGACGTGATTCTTGCATTTCTCTCAAAGTCCAGCTGGTGGGAGATGTGGTTCATTCATGCCCTCCTCCTCTCATCCAGGCTCACTGAGAACCTAGCACCAGGCACGATGACTCCTACCCTCCCCAAGCCTGAGTCCAGAAGGAGGCAGGATGGACAGACAGTGGTCTGAGGGCACGTTGGCAGGCTTTCAACCACCACAGCCTGAGTTCTCTCTCCACACCATCTCCCACACTGTCAGCCAGGTACCAGCTCTCATCTGTTCTGAAACAGTTCATCTCTCTCCTAATTCTCTTTTCCCCTTGAAAAAACATAATTTAGAATCTCGTTCACCATTAGTCATCTCAATAATGCAGCTTTTCTTTTTCTGATTCCTTCTGCAACATCACTGACCCGACCCCAAGACAACTCCCTCCTGATCTCCTTACAGCCCCTCTGAGAGTGTCGACAAGCTTAACACCCCCCAGTGACCCAAAGCACCTAAGTCCACACTCCACAGGTGGCCTCTGCCTGGACACCCTGAGTACTGACTCCACCCATCCTTCCAGCCCTTCTTAAATATTAGCCATATTGAAATTAGCTCAGCACATCCCCAGCTGTCACTGCCCTTCCTACTTCTGAATCCCCAGAAGGATAGCAAGTCACATACAGAGGAGACACGACATCATTTGTGCACTTATACAGTCCCAACTCCAACTAAGACCGAGTTTTGCACAGTCAGCCGATCGTGGGCATCAGCTAAAGGAAGGAACAGACTGTACAGCTGTTCAAATCAGTCCAACCACTGACTGCATGGCTACAGCCTTACACAGTCTAAGCTGACACAGCAACAAGCAAAAGGTGATGAGACAGGCTGGGACGCAGGACCATTTATGGGAGCGTTTGCACCTGAACAAATGTGTCTTTGAGCAACAAAATACAAAGAAACCATAAGGGACTAAATATAACTGCACATAGGCAAAGGCAATTTCAAACAGTAAGACAAAAAAACACCAACTGCCAACTGCCGTTTCTGAGCTGCTGGGAGCAAAGTAGGGAACTGCATATGATCTTGGCACACAGCACCTACAAGATGGTGGGGAGACCACATAAGTCACCCCTGTGGCTCAAACGACCAAGCTTCCCCTACCCTCACCCGACTTAAGGAACCAGCCCGCCCATCTCAAAGAATCAATGGGGCATCAGTTTCTTGTTTTCATATTTTGTGCTGTAGCACAAGCCTCAAAGAGCCTTGTCTAAATTTATCGTCTGGCCTATTATCAATTTCTATTGATTAAAACAGACCAAGGGCCCTGGAGAGTAATGTATATGTTATATATTCAGTCTAGACAGAATCAAATACAGTTTCAACCTGAGCATGTAACCAAGATATCAATACTGACTGTGTGTATATTAGAATAGAAATCCCTCACTTTCAAACAAAAAAGAAAGAAAAAGAAAATTACTCCCCAAGTGAAGAATTCAATTTAGTGAGCACTTGTCCACAAATAATAGTCCTGAGGGGAACAGATGTCAGTCTTCCAAGGGTTAAATGAGACCCTATTCTACACATGATCGGCTCCTAAAAGCATCAGAAGTGCTGGCTGGATTTTTTTCCAGGACTCAGTTTGATGAAAGAGCTGAAATTAAATGGCCAGCAGACCCAGAACAGGTTATGCAGAAAAGTATAAACATCAGAACTGCAGCCACAAAGACTGACTTCCCAGGGGCTGGTAATGGGAAACCTAAAGTTGCTTTGTGAACAATATCACCTCAGAGACACATTTAACTGGATGAAAAGTCACTGAAGACTTCTAGTGCTTTGAAGTTGAGATCGTTTGCAATCCTATTGGAGCCATTCAGGGCTAAGACCATGGGTCCCCCTTCCTCTCTTAGAGAAAAATAGAGTCTTCTTGGGCCTTTGAGGTCATAATAAATCATTCATTTTCACAGAGCCCATTTAATCTTCATGTTAAACAGAAATACTTGAGCACCTACTGTGTGTAAGGCCCTTGTCTTCATGATAAAAATTATTTACCCCTGACTAGAGACAGTGGTAAAGGAGACAGGAGGTATGGTGGGAATCACAGGTTTGAAAGGAAGGAGGAATCTAGAGACAAGCTTAGACACTAAGCAAAATAAGGATAGGAACAAAAATACAGAGATCAGACATCAGCAGGAAATTATCTATGGCACAAAGAATCTAGTTTTAAACACAGAATACTAGGTGAAGCTGAGGTCACTCTTCCCGCCCAGGGAATAGGACTTCTCAGCAAGTTCCTCCCCTCCTGGCCCAGAGAGGAATCCTGTTCACCCCGGTACTGTGTACGGTTGCTGCCTAGTCATTCCATGTAGCACAGGAGATGCAATCTGTTTGTGTCTCCTGCTTTCGGACATTTTAATTGTCCAGCAGCCATCACTGAACGTCAAGAGCCTGTGAGGCTTTATTTATACTACTGCCCCTAAAGAAGCATAGGTCTTATGATACTTTTAACATATTTTACCTAAGAAAAGAGGGAAACACATACATTTTGGAAAGACTGCCAGCTTGGCACTGAAAGAGTTAAATCTCACCTAACCGGCACACAATGACACCACATAAAAGGAGGCATTTTAGGAAAAATCTGCCTATAACTTTAAAAAGTTATTTTTCACCTAACCTTGATTCTTTGGATGCTGACAACGGCCTCTGACACCTTCTCGACAGCCATGGGGAAGAAGAGGGTGCTTGAGAACCGCAGAGCCTCGAACAGCATCACCACCACAAACACCTGACTGCCTGTGATCAGGTTGTCAAGGAGCTCATTGGCGACGAAGGTGACAAAAATCATGATTTTGCTCACAGCAAAAAATGATGCCAAATTCATGCCCCTAAGGTAGGAACTTCTCAGAATCTTGGAAATTTCCTTCCTGTAAGAGAGAGTAGGATATAGGTTTTACAAGAAGTGTCAACATACAAGACATGGATTCAGTGCCCTGTGTGTGAGTGGCCCCTTTCTAGGGAGTGGACACAGAAAGATAAACCATCCCTCACCTCATGGAGACACTACACAGCGCACACTCGGGGTTCTCTGACACCAGGACCACACACTGCATCACCACTTCAATCTTTCAAGTGAAAGGAGGCTTACTGTCATACTTTCAAACATTCTGCATCAGTCAGACTGGGTTTGAACATTCATTCAACAAACATTCATAATCAGAAGTCCTGGGCCAGGCTCCTCACAGAAAGACACAGCCTGTCCCATCCAGGGGCTCATGAACGTGTTGGAGAAGAGAATTAGACAATAGGCAGAGACAGTCAGCACAGCCCCCAAGGGAGCCCAGAGCAGAAGTGTGAAACTCGGAGCAGTGGAGTCAGGGCAAGTCATACACACACATGGACCCTAAGAAGATGAACTGGGGTCAGTCAGGCTTGGTGGAGGCCAGAGTAGAAGGAAGAAGTGAGTGTATTTTCAGCAGAGGGAGGGGCCCCCACAAAAGTGCAAAGTCAGAGGTTTCAAGGTCGAGTCAGAGAAATGCTCATCAGATATTTAAATGAAAGATGGAGAAACATCCTAGAAACATGAAGCAAAACAAAAGGAACAGTATTTTCATAGCTCCATTGAAATGAATAATAGTGATTCATGAGCTTTCCTGGTGGTAAAGAATCTGCCTGCAATGCAGGAGGCACGAGTTCAGTCCCTGGGTCGGGCAGATCCCCTGGGGGAGGAAATGGCAACTTCTTCTAGTATTCCTGCCTGGGAAACTCCATGGACACAGGAGCCTGGTGGGCTACAGTATAGGGGGTCACAAACAGCTGGACACGAACAAGCAACTAAGCGTGACAATGACAAAGAACAGTGATTCACATAGTTCGGCTCGATACAAGTACACCCTGCCTCTACAATCTTCCGGTTTGTACTCCATCAACACAAATTGCAATTTTAGTTTGAATGTCACGGTCTCAAATGCTATTTTAAAAGCATCACTCATTAGGATTTGAGGTATTAAGAACTATTTAGAATTTCATTTATATACAAGTAAGAAGCATATATATTTTTTCCTTTGAGAAGATGGTAAATGGAAGAGTAGGTTAAATGATGTCTCCACTATTCTACTGAGCCCTCCAGCGACATGTGGGGGATGCAGTGAATAGTAAGTATTTAAGCTCACCTTAAAACGAAGGTGAATTAAAGAGTTTATTTGTTAAGACATCAAAAGCATTTTGTAGACTAGGAATAAAGCACGGAAATATGGAGTGATATAGATATAGATATATACATAGATATATCACACACTTACCTTCTCAGTCTGGTAATACGGTCTATAAATGACTTTTCCCAAGCATTCATTTTTATTGTTCGGATGCCAGTAACGACTTCGCTCATGGTCCTGATCCTCTTGTCTGTGAGAGCAGTGGTCTTACTCCTGAGGGGACAGACGTGAGAGGAGCCTCAGTGACCACAGCCCAGCTTCCCTCAGCAGCAGCAGCAGGAGTGGGCAGGGGCTGGGGCCAGGACTCAAATCATCCTCTACAGCCCTTTTGCACTTAGAACACAGGCAGGTCCTACTCAGAGTACAGAGAAAAGGGTTTCAATTAGGAAGTCAAACACTCAGCCCATTTCAAGAAGTAACTTGGAGAACACGCAGCATCAGCTAAGGAAAACCTGAAATGAGTCAGATACAACCCACCTGCTCAAAGAGGTCACAGTCAGATAGGGAAAAGTAGAAAAGCACCCAAATCTACCAGGAGGACAGTGGCTGTGCTGTAATAAAATAGGAGTAAAGTTCTGGGGAGCAGAAAAGATGGGGCTGTTAATTCCAGCAGGAGAGGAGAACAAGAAGAGCTTCAGAGACCTGGTAGCACTGAAACAGGGTCTCGGAGGATAGGGAACCTCTCTCCATATCAATGGCAGGAAATGGAATTCCAAATAGAGAAAGGCACCAAGCATAGAACGGAACACACGCAACACACACAAGAGCTCAATGAGCTTCAAATAGCTTATCTCCATCACCTGACAACCACCCACCTCCAACCCTCTGGGACCTGCTTCAGGTCTAACTCAGCAGCAGAAGGCTCTTCACCACCAGCCACTTTTCTGTCACATGTGCTGCTGTGAATGGGGCTTCATAAAGACACAGCGGAGATCAGCCTGGCCCTGGGGGTGCTTATAACTTAATGGAAACTTAACACAATACCTGAAAAATCTCCAGCACAAGCATAACAAAAATATATGTGGCGAGAAACGGGCCTACAAGATTACTATTTAAAAAGATTTAAATAACTTGTCCATGGGTAAATTCTGCTGAAGAACACTCTTCTTATTTAGATATGGTGCCAAGAGGAGCCAGTGAATGCCTTCCCTGTTCCTGTTTCAGGATCAGCCTTCAGTTTAAGGCCGGAGCCTCCACTGGCTAAGCCTGAAGGGTCCACAACCTACACAAAGAAGAGACCAGACAAGGCATTTGTCTTGTTTTCAACGAAAGCATCAAGCAGACTGTGATGTTACCAATTACATAGTGTCAATACTTAAAAGAAGTGTCTCTCTTACCGGAGTGATGAAAATGACATCGCAAAGCAGCTTTGCAAAAGCAGAAGAATAATGAGAACTGCCATCCCAGCAAGACACGACATTCCTATTTCCATCCAGAGCAGGGCGGTCACTGCAACAACCTGCAGTGGCCCCACCCACAGATAGTGCAAGAACATCATTACCTTAAAAGAGAGAGACAAAGCCTTCTTAGGACTGCATGCAATAAAACCAGTGAGGACACAGTGTAGAAACAATCAGCTCTGAGGGAACAGACAGGAACCTAAACAGCAATGACCTCACTGGGTTTTAAACCTGCTGAAGCAGAAATCCACGTGTTCATCCCAGATGATGCTATTCAGGGGCAGCACAGGGCTGGCTTCAGGGATGTCCTGGGAGAATCAGACCAGCAGCATTGAAGGAAGATGTCGATTTTGTCCACAACACAGAGGAGCTCAGGGCTTCCCCAAATGCTCTCTGTCCTAGAATTTAGACCCCATCTCCTCTGGGGAACCATGGCATCACAGGAAAACCTATATTATGGTACATACCACTTTCTCCAGTAATTACTTATATATTTAGCTCCCTGATAGCCTGTGGCTTCTATAGGGCAAAAACTAAGCTTTGCTCATCCCTGAAAGTGAGCAGGGGCCTCACTTCATGTTTGATGAATGAATACTTGAAAGAGAAGTATCTAGTGCAACACAGATCTGACCAACAGCTACAACGCCCTGGGTTGGCGTTGGAAAAAGACTCTAGAGGGGACAGTAGAGAGGAGTTTGTGTCTTGCTGGGGACCACACATTTGGCATTATTCTTCACAGGTTCCCTATGCAGCAGGCACTGAACAAGGTGCAGGAGAAAGAACAATCCCTCCCACCAGGCCTTCGTCATCCAGAGGAGGAGGAGGACAGTTCAGCAACACCCACAGCACGTACCAAGAAGGGCCGCTCCAGGAGGACCCCTAGGGACACTAGCAAAGCTGGGCAAGAACACTGCTGCCTATTTATTGTTAGAAAAACAAAACTCTCATTTATAGAACAATATATATAATTACATCTAAGTTGCACACAGAGAAATGAAAGTTGGAGAAATAGAAACTTTGTCTTACATCCTCAATAGAATCCTGGCTGACACCAAACCCTGGCACCTGGCATCCCAATAAGCTGAACCCAGTGAGAAGGATGGGACGTGGAAGAGGATCCCTCGGGGGCAGCTCACCTGGTCAAACTGGTTCACATCGTTGGACAGCAGGTTGACTACCTGGCCTGTGCTGGTTTTCCCCATGGCAGAGCGACTCAGGCGAAGGGCCTGAAATGAGAGAGGGAGACAGAGATCCGGATTCCTGAGGTGATACCAAGTCATCTTAGACATAACACAGTGGAGCATGCGTTCTGGGGTCCTGAGTGGTGTCAGCACGAGCAGGATGATCCCTGACAGCAGGGCTCTAGGGACCCTTGTTCAGCCTCTAACTCCTGAGTGTGGCGGCAGCCCCTCCAGCAAGGATGGCAAAGGGAGGAGCAGGAGGTAGAAGCAAAATCAACGCCCTATTTCAGTGAACTTGGACCTGTCTGAAGGGTAAAGGGTGTAAGTTTACACTTAAGAGACAACTAAGTAATTTTGAGCCAAATTAGATGAGAGCAGAGAGGCTGATTTAAGGAAGGAAATTTGGAGACTTGGACTATAAATCTGGACTCAATCATTAATTCTGTGGGTGACAATATTTAAACACTTCAGGCTTAGTTTGTTCATTCTGAAATGAGCAAGTATAATGTTCAAAACACTGTTCCTGTGAGGAAATGTGTTCTTAATGCCAGTCTGCTGATTTACAAAAACCACGACCCATGTAGCACAATCCCTTTATTTAGTAAGAAAAATGCCCTAGAGTTCTGAGGAAGCTGAAAGACACCAGGAACTGCTTCAACAGATCACCAACTGGAGCCACTGATCCAAACAAAGTGTCATACTTTATAAAAATGTTTGTTTACTCCTCAAGTTAAAGAAGAAAACCAATGATCAAGTGAGAATAATGATATGGTTTAATGATATAACCACAATGGAAGAGAATACGGAAGTTCCTCAAAAATTAAACTTGAAATTATCACACAATACAGAAATTATACTACTAAGGATATACTCAAGAAAAACTAAAAATGCAAACTTGAACAGACAATTTAACTCATATTCATAGCAGCTATGTTCACAATAGCTAAAAGTTGAAAACAACTGTCCATTGACAGATGAGAGAATACACAGAATGTTGTACAGACCTATAATGGAATATTATTCTGTCTTAAAAAGGAATTAAATTCTGACACCTGCTACAACGTGGATGAACCTTGCGGATATTGTGCTACAGGACATAAGCCTCACACACACAAAACGACAAACACTGTATGATTCCACTTAACAGAGGTACCTACAATAGTCAGATTCCCAGAGAGAAGAAGAACGGTGCTGGGTAAGGGGACAGGGGTTGGGGAGTTAGTGTGTAATGGGTGCAGAGGTTCAGTTTGGGAAAAACAAAAAGTTTTAGAGATGAATTATGGTGATGGCCACCAACAAACTGAATGTACCTATTGTCACTAAATGCTACATTGAAAAGGAGTAAAAATGGGACATTTTATGCAGTGTATATTTCCCCACAATTAAAAAATAAAAGATCAATGATCAAAAGCCAAAAGTAACTTTACCAAATTTGTGACAATGTATTAATAAATAAATGGCAAGTCATTTTTATTTATGATACCTCCCAAAGGATCATTCAAAACTCAGCTGAAAAGAGCGTGAAAATGCTAAACGGGCCATGTTAGGAGTGGCAGATGTGCAGCCTTAGAGATCCCCTGGAGATCTGCCCCAGCCTGGAATCCATGGTGTAGACAAACTACAGCTACAAGCTTAGCAGCCACTCCATTTCTAACATTCGACCTGGTTTCTTCCCAGGACCAGGGATCCGGAGGTGGGGCCCAAGATGAACCACAAATGTTCAGAGGGGCCTTTCAGAGCTGCTCTGTAGCGCCAGCTTTTGTGCCCTAAGCAATCAGCCCACTTGTAACCTGAAAAGAAGTGTCTTGTTTCTGCAACAGCAGGACTCTAGATGCAAGGCTGTGCACAAGGAAATTTGTCTTTCCCATGATTCTGAAATTTCAGATTATGTCAATGGTGTAATCCCCACAATTTCTGAATTCATATAGGAACCATCTTTTGGGTATAATTAAGGCAGCAAATGAACATCTCGGGAGATGGTTACATTAACATAAACCAACGTGCCAGGTCAGATCACATTTCCAAAAGGCAGGACTTCAAAATGTTAGAGGAAAGAGGAAGAAAAACAGGTGGACAATGGCTCACCTGTGCACCAAAGAGTGAGCTTTGACTAAACCATCACCTCACATCTAACTTAAAGCTTTCACAATGCAGTTCTGGTAAAATTCGTAATTATTATGAGAGTTATGGAGAAGGAAATGGCAACCCACTCCAGTATTCTTGCCTGGAGAAACCCATGGACAGAGGAGCCTGGCAGGCTATGATCCATGGAGTCACAAAGTGTCAGACACAGCTGAGCAACTATCATTTACATGAGAGTTAAGCATGACCTGAAAAGACAAACATTTAGCCGATTTGTGGGGAAATCTGAGTATCCATCTCCTAAACGGTTAAAGATGCAACAGAATAACAAAGATGATGTTGGACGGCAATGAAGACCCTGACTGGAATGCGTGGGCGCTGCTGAGATTTCCATATCACCCAGAAGGAAACCAACTCAGATGCTGCTTCCAAACAAGACAGTGAGATGCCAGGTCTCCAGGTGCACACAGTACCGAGATGCATACGACTCTGCTCAAGGAAAGATGAGATGACATCTCACTTTTCTGCTGACAGAAGTATTCCAAAGAAATGGAAGTTCTAGATAAGCAGCAACCAGGTAAAAGAAGCAATATTTTAAATTTAAGCTGTTTGAGTTTATCTTTCAATGAGGGCTATATTTATTAATAAAAATTTCATTATGTTTAAGGTTACCACATGATGCTTTTATATAAATACACATTGGGATATGATTATTATAGTAAAACCACTTAAAGTATCCACTACCTAATATAGTTATCTGATTTTATATGTGTGGTGAGAACATTTAAGATCTACTCTCTTGGAAAATTTCAAGGCTACAATACAGTCAAATAAGGATATTTTTATTTTTATTTTTATTTATTTATTTATTTTTTAATTTTTATTTTTACTTCATTTTACTCTACAATACTGTATTGGTTTTGCCATACATTGACATGAATCCACCACGGGTGTACATGCATTCCCAAACATGAACCCCCTCTCTTTTAAAAGCAAACAGTTTGAGGCAAAAAGGTATCCAAGATTAAATTTAAACAGAACCCTTCAGCTCTTGACACTTATATATCTGTGGCAATACCTTTGTAAAGATACCTGAAATCCTTATTCCTTTTATATCAGTTAGGCCAGAGTAAACTGCAAAATAATTCCATGGCATTCCTCAATACAAAACCTCTGAACACATTAAATCAGTTCTAATTAAAAGTGCTATGATGCATACTAAAGATAAAAGGAAATATTGTACTAAAGTAGCTTAAATGAAGAGCAACAAATTCTCTCTAGAATGAATGAAACAGTGTAAAATTTCAAGTTTTATCTCAAAAACACTACTATTTTCTTAAATATCATTAGCAACAATCACATCCATAGAATATAGTGAGTGAGTCTATATTTGGCATGAATTCTCTTTATATTTTCTCTAATTAATATAACTATATTGAATATAATTAGATGGGTCTTTTAAAATTATAATCATTCCCTTTCTCAAATACAGTCTCTGCTTCTAGATATAGTTTTATAGATCCAATCTTCTAAGTTACCTTTTAAATACATATCTGATGTAAAGTAAGGTTTTAATGAACAACAACAAAAAATTTCTATAAAGAGCACTATGGGATTTAGGCATGAAGACACTGAAAATCAGCTTGATACTTTTGATGCTTATTTTTAAGTATTAATTTAATATTAAAATATATAATCTAATATTAATTTAATATTACAAATTTAGTGGGTATTATGCAACAGCCTATGGCTAAAAGTTATCAAGGGCAGCCCTCACGTGATCTCAAAAGAAAATTTTTCATTATTTATTGGTAAAGTTTGCTTCAACAACAACAAACTTGGCTTGATGCAAATAGCAAGCTTCTCTAGGAAGGTGTATACGATCCCAGTTATTTAATTTTTAGTTTTCAGAGAACTTTCCCTAAATGTTCCTGATGCTCCAGGGGAGGTACACACTGTGGTACCCAGTGACACTCACCTTGCTGTAGATCATACGGCACACGGCTACTCTCAGCCTCATCCCCACGCGCTGCATGTGGTAGAAGTACAAGTGGTGCAGAACGGCCCACACGAGCACGCAGGCGCTCAGCCCTGCCGCATAGCCGTAGGCTTCGTGCAAAGCGGCAGAATCGCTGGGATCGTAGTTTTCAACATAACTAACCATTTTCCCCAAAAATATAGGCTGAACTACTCTGGTGCCTTCCTAAAAGAAAAGAAAAAGGTCTTAATTAGAAAGGTCAGTTTCTTTGAATATAGGATTACTTTTGGCATTAGCAATTAAAAATACATTTTGACAAAAAGCTACATTCATGGTTAATTTAAAAGAAAAATATGCAGATCCACTATCTCCTATAAGACAAGCGGCAGCAGTTTAACCCTACGGCAAAATTTTACATTCAAAGATAGTAAGTAAAGCCGTAGTACCTTATGCCTAATACAGTGGATACTCAGTATAAATATCACAACCAGTGCTTTAGAAGTCATTTGGCACAATACAAGTCAGCCTTAAGATGAATAAGGAAAAAGGTGGCAGAAGAAGAGGAAGAAATCTGCTTCCATTTGAATTAGCCTGCTGGCAGCCTACCCCTGACCCTGTCCTCTCAATGTTCTAGCCCAACAGAAAGTCATCCTGGTTCACATATGGGAGACATGCTTTCATCACCTTCTTCAGGAATCTTTATGAACTGATACCCTGACACAAACACCCACTCCTTTCCATCCCAAACTCCACATGTCTGTAGATCAAGAGTAAAGAAATCAGCTTCAGTTGGAACACCACAAAGAAACCAGGTTTGGCAGCTCTGCAGGCTCTCAGCACCCGAGAGCACTGCCTCACTATGTTTCTACCCTCTAGAAGTTGAAATGTTCCTTGGAGTAAAAAATTATACATGGCGGAGGCCAAGTTAAAAAATTATGTTTGATCCCTAAGTTGGAAAGATCCTCTAGAGGAGGAAATGGCAACCCACTCCAGTATTCTTGCCTGGAGAATCCCATGGACAGAGGAGCCTGGCGGGCTACAGTCCTTAGGCTTGCAAAGAATCAGACACAAACAAGTGACTGAGTACAAGTGCACAAGTTTTCCTCTAGGAAGGAGCAGTCATGGCAATTCAGAAAGGTGATGAAAAGTATAACACACAAGGAATTTCCATTCTGGCATAAGCTGCAACTATTGAAAACAGAAAATTGATATTATGCTCCATATGAAAAATAACAGCAAGCAAAGAACAATTTTCCAGTAATTTCTCTCTAAAAAAAAAAAAAATAGCAAAATAGTGAACAGCACAAAATTGTGAAAACAGAATCCCAAAGTACATATAGAGAATAAGAATGCACATATTAAATATGATTCTAGAACACATAGGTCAGAAGTGACTATGGCCCTCAAAGGTAGACTGAGTGAATCCGTCCCCTCCACACACAAGGAAAGGTTAGAGATAAAGAGTCATTTAACAGGACAGCTATCAGCAGCATTTGTAATCTGTGAATATTTCCATTTCTGGCATTTGGTAAAACTGGCTGAGGCAAACCAGGCAAAACATTTTCTGACTACCAGAAAATTAGCTCCTACAGATGCTCAATGCTCTGTTCCAAGTATTAACTCCAAATCAAATAGTGGTGTGAATCCCAAGGAAAGGTCCAATTTCAGAAGACTCTCTTTGTCTTGAGGAGTCTCTCAGAGAGGCAAGGAGTGGCTGTGGCTGAGGACACAGACACTTTTAGCAGCATTCCCAGGACCAAAACCCACCACGTGTACACTGGGTGTGAGCACACACCACCAAGGAATTCTCTCATCTGCACATTCCCGATTCTCACCTTCAACTAATAAGAGATAAAACAACTGA
The DNA here is from genome assembly GCF_016772045.2 of Ovis aries. Taxonomy (NCBI): domain Eukaryota; kingdom Metazoa; phylum Chordata; class Mammalia; order Artiodactyla; family Bovidae; genus Ovis; species Ovis aries. The sequence continues at coordinate 71,717,006 of NC_056063.1, read as the reverse complement.
GAAAATGTTCATTATCAACCATGCTGCTGCTGCTGCTAATTTGCTTCAGTCATGTCCGACTCTGTGAGACCCCATAGATGGCAGCCCACCAGGCTCCCTCATCCCTGGGATTCTCCAGGCAAGAACACTGGAGTGGGTTGCCATTTCCTTCTCCAAAGCATGAAAGTGAAAAGTGAAAGTGAAGTCGCTCAGTCATGTCTGACTCTTAGCGACTCCATGGATTGCAGCCTACCAGGCTCCACTGTCCATGAGTTTTTCCAAGCAAGACTACTGAAGTGGGGTGCCATTGCCTTCTCCCATCAACCATGAAATTAACCAAATTAAAATGTTCCTGATAAGCAGGAACAGGGTCAAACACTGCCCCCCTTAAACCCTTCCTCTTTGACATCAATCTATGACCACACGTATATTCTTTCCACAAACCAATTGAGCATATAGTTTCATTCTTTCACAAGAATTCTTCACAAATCTGAAATGATAAATGATCTTTAAAAGAACCAAATTTAATACCACCACATCCATTATTCAGGAATATCTGAGAGTTGGAGTCTCTGAGGCAGACTTTTTTATTTTTGGCATACAATGTGGCATGCAGAATCTTAGTTCCCTGACCAGGGATCAAAAACCTTGGCATCTACTATGGAGAACAATGTGGAGATTCCTTAAAACACTGGAAATAGAATTGCCATATGACCCAGCAATCCCACTGCTGCGTATACACACTGAGGAAGCCAGAACTGAAAGAGACACATGTACCCCAGTGTTCATTACAGCACTGTTTACAATAGCTAGCCATGGAAGCAACGTAGATATCCATTGGCAGATGAATGGATAAGGAAGTTGTGGTATATATACACAATGGAATATTATTCAGCTGTAAAAAAGAATGTGTTTGTGTCAGTTCTAATGAGGTGGATAAAACTGGAGCCTATTACACAGAGTGAAGTAAGCCAGAAACAGAAACACCAGTACAGTATATTAATGCATATATATAGAATTTAGAAAGACAGTAACAACAACCCTATATGCAAGACAGCAAAAGACATATAGATGTAAAGAAGAGATTTTGGACTATGTGGGAGAAGATGAAGGCGGGACGATATGAGAGCATAGCATTGAAACATATATATTACCATATGTAAAATAGATGACCAGTACAAGTTTGATGCATGAAGCAGAGCACTCACAGCTGGTGCTCTGGGACAAGCCAGAGTGATGGGGTAGGGAGGAAGGTAGGAGGGGTAGGAGGGGGGTTCTGGATGGGGGATCAAATGTACAACTATGGCTGGTTCATGTCAATGTTTGGCAAAACCACCACAACATTGTAAAGCAATTAGTCTACAATTAAAATAAACAAATTAGTTAAAAAAAAAAAAAAAAACACACACCTGGCATTTGCACCGGGGACGCCAGGGAAGCTCAAGGTAGACATTTATTGGTAGAGTCCTTGGTATACAGCCTCATGAAAGCACCTGAAAATGGGCCCTACATTTGGCTTCTTAGGGTAACTTCTTACAGGGTTAGCTTAGATGCTAGAACTTTTGAGTGGGTAGAATTCCTTCTCCATGTTAATGCACTTGAAGCATTTTTCAGGCAACTTCCTCATATCTCATTTATAGGGGAAAAAACCCCACAAAAATAGAAACACGCTATCAAAGTTTTACCAAATGCTTGAGTAAGACATATAAGCAGAAAAGAGTGGGCTTGTAAGAAAAAATGAATAGACAGAATCTTTAGAACCAGGTGAGGGGTGACAAAATGTAGAGTTGATAACAATCCAAAGATAAGGAGGAAAAGCAGTGAGCCTGTGGAAACCATAACCATCAGGATTCCAGACTACTAGCCTTCACTTGTCTCTTACACAGTGGTCTTCATCCTGACTGCACCTTAGTGTCACCTGGGAGGGGATAAGTGCACTTTGACACCCAAGACCCAGCCTCCAGAAAGTGGTTTAGGTTCAACTGATTAGGGTGGAGCAGATCCCTCTCCCTGTAGATTCTGGATGTGGAAACTAACCCCATATAAGTATCTGCTAACCTCCACTATCGCACTGTCATGGCATCAGAGCCTGGAATGGCTGCAGACCTGATCTGCAGGAATTACAAGGAATTACAATGATCACAAAGACTTTTTATCAGAGTTCCATTGCACAATTCATGCTTCCAGAAAAGTCCAGAGATTATAGTATTGAAATTGAAAACATTCATGCACAGTTGGAAAAAATAAAATATTCAGAAAAAAAAACTATATTTAAGAAACATTAATAAAAAGATGAGTCAAAATTAGCCTGGAAAGTTATCTATAAAAGGAGAAGGAGAATTAGAATAGAGCTAACAATGATATTGGAGAAGGCAATGGCACCCCACTCCAGTACTCCTGCCTGGAAAATCCCATGGACGGAGGAGCCTGGTAGGCTGCAGTCCATGGGGTCGCTAAGAGTCGGCACAACTGGGCGATTTCACTTTCACTTTTCACTTACATGCATTGGAGAAGGAAATGGCAACCCACTCCAGTGTTCTTGCCTGGAGAATCCCAGGGATGGGGGAGCCTCATGGGCTGCTGTCTATGGGGTCTCACAGAGTCAGACACGACTGAAGAGACTTAGCAGCAGCAGCAGCAACAATGATATCAGACTTCTTTAAGTAACCTTTTCTTGATTTTGAAATCATGAAAACATTATACAGAATTATGATTATAAATAACTAAATTTTTAAAAAGCAATTCCTAAAATTTTAGAGTGAAATTACATGAAATTACATAAACATATACACCCATCCTGTTGGTTTGCAGAGCCACACAAAAAAGAACTATCAAAAGTGATTTCAAACAAAATAATTTGAAAACACATTCTCTGTGTGATATACCCAAATGAACACAGTATGAACTCCAAAAGAAAATGAAAAATATTAGATTGCTTTCAGAAGTCACTTTATAAGGTAGAACAAATGAATAATTATGTTGATATCATTGAGAACTGGGTTTAGACATTGGACAAAGAGAATAGATGATGGGAGAAAAGAGAACAATAAACTATGGAAAATTCTGAAAGAGATGGGAATACCAGACCATCTGACCTGCCTCTTGAGAAATCTGTATGCAGGCGTGGAAGCAACAGTTAGAACTGGACATGGAACAACAGACTGGTTCCAAAGAGGAAAAGGAGTATGTCAAGGCTGTATATTGTCACCCTGCTTATTTAACTTATATGCAGAGTACATCATGAGAAACGCTGGGCTGGAGGAAGCACAAGCTGGAATCAAGATTGCTGGGAGAAATATCAATAACCTCAGATATGCAGATGACACCATCCTTATGGCACAACATGAAGAACAACTAAAGAACCTCTTAATCAAACTGAAAGAGGAGAGTGAAAAAGCCGGCTTAAAGCTCAACACTCAGAAAACTGAGATCATGGCATCCAGTCCCAACACTTAATGACAAATAGATGGGGAAACAGTGGAAACAGTGGCTGACTGTATTTCGGGGGGCTCCAAATCACTGCAGATGGTGACTGCAGCCATGAAATTAAAAGATGCTTACTTGGAAGGAAAGTCATGAGCAACCTAGACAGCATATTAAAAAGCAGAGACATTACTTTGTCAACAAAGGTCAAACCATAGTCAAGGCTATGGTTTTTCCAGGGGTCATGCATGGATGTAAGAGTTGAACTATAAAGAAAGCTTAGTGCAAAAGAATTGATGCTTTTGAACTGTGGTGTTGGAGAAGACTCTTGAGAGTCCCTTGGACTGTGAGGAGATCCATCCAGTCCATCCTAAAAGGGTTCAGTTCTGGGTGTTCAATGGAAGGACTGATGTTTAATCTGAAACTCCAATACTTTGGCCACCTGATACGAAGAACTGACTCATTTGAAAAGATCCTGATGCTGGGAAAGATTGAGGGAAGGAGAAGGGGACGACAGAGGATGAGATGGTTGAATGGCATTGCCGACTCAGTGGACATGAGTTTGGATAAACTCCAGGAGCTGGTGATGGACAGGGAGGCCTGGCGTGCTGCAAAGGGTTGCGATAGGGGTGCAAAGAGTCAGACACGACAGAGTGACTGAACCGAACTGAAGCACAATAAAATGAAGTAAAAACACTAGTGTCCTGCTTTTGAATTGGATTGGAAACACTCATATAAACATAATTTTTTTTACCTTTAAAAAATGTATTCTAACTTTATCTAATGAAAAAGCCAAGAAAAACAATCAAGAGCAGTAAGCTCCTCTACCAACCAGACTATAGTCTATAAATACCATTTCACTCTAAAAGAAGACAGGGCTGCTTGGAGAAATGGATGATTCCAGAGCTGAGCAAATGCTGTACAAAATGAGATTAAAACATCCTGTCCCACTGGAAACCACAAAACAAAACAAAAAAAAGACAATTAAAAAAAAAAAAAAACTAGCAACGACTTCTAGAGTATGTGCAAAATACTTAGGACCCAACCTGAATAGACACCCATTGCCCAAAGATGGCCAAATGTTTGCCTAAGCATAACAAATGAAGTGGACTGAAGCAGGTCAGAAATGCTGAAATCCGTGAGCTCAAACTGACGTTCACAAAACCAAACCAAACAAACAAAAACTCACTAGCCCCAGAGGAGAACCAACTTATCATTTTGAAAACAGGTTTTAAAAAGTGAAAAAATCATTTTCTCCTACTCGCCCTATTTCAGGGTCAATCAAAGAACTTAGAATATCCCGATTTCGCAACCCTAATTTGCAATGAATTAATGGACTTTGAGAAAGGATCATGAATAGCTCCTAACATTACAAACACCCATTCTGTGAAGAAAGCTGAGCGCCAAAGAATCAATGCTTTTGAACTGTGGTGTTAGAGAAGATTCTTGAAAGTCCCTTGGACTGCAAGGGGATCCAACCAGTCCATTCTAAAGGAGATCAGTCCTGGGTGTACTTTGGAAGGACTAATGCTAAAGCTGAAATTCCAATACTTTGTCCACCTCATGCGAAGAGTTGACTCGTTGGAAAAGACTCTGATGGTGGGAGGGATTGGGGGCAGGAGAAGAAGGGGACGACAGAGGATGAGATGGCTGGATAGCATCACCGACTCTATGGACCTGAGTTTGGGTGAACTCCAGGAGTTGGCGATGGACAGGGAGGCCTGGCGTGCTGCAGTTCATGGGGTCGCAAAGAGTCAGACATGACTGAGTGACTGAACTGAACTGAACTTTTTATGGTGACAGTTGGTAACTAAAATTACTATATACTGTATCAAATATTAAATCACTAATGATGTATACCAGAAACTAATAAAACATTATAAGCCAATCATACTTCAATTAAAAATTTCTTTTAATTTTGCAATAAAAAACTTACATATACTCAGAGAAAGAAAAGAAAATAGGTTGAAAAGCATCACCCTCAATTGTAACTCAGGGTCATCACGGTGGGTATTACTGACGCCTAACGGCTAATGCGATGTACTCAGGAACCAGCAGGGAGCACAGCAGGTCTGCCCTGCAGGTCCCCATCCACTCTAATCAGTGCCCCCTCCTCCTCTCCCTTGCTGTATGGTGCTCAGTGGTAGCTCTCAGCCCACAGTATCTTTGCCACCAGCAGCCACTCCTCAGCCTCCTGGGTTGAGCAGAAGTGAGAGACACATGGAAGAAAGGGTTGGGGAATAAAGGCAAAAGTCCATTGCAGCTTGCTGTGAGTCAAGGCACAAAGCCCACTGTGGGACTCAGAGGATTCTGTTTACTTCCTGCCCATCAGCTGAGCTCCAAAGTGAAGATTTACAAAAACATGTGCTTCCCAACCTCCACCTGGACCAGAGACCATCAGTAAAAGTGGCCTCAGACAAAGGCCAAATGACCAGACAAGACAAAGCCACTTCTTAGGGTCCTGGGAAGAGGACATAACTCCCAGTCACTCCTCCCCTCTCAGAGGAAGGGACTGGGTGAACCCACTCTGGCTCTCTGAGGTCACCCCCCTTACACACCAGCAATGGAGACCTCACCTCTCAGAGAGAAGCGCTGATGATCTGGGGAGGTGGTCTCTGTGACTCAGGCCCAGGCAGAGGCTTCAGGCTCCTCCTCTCCACCCTGAGGGCCTCGGGCAGGTGGGGACCTGTCCTCTCTACCCACAGTACCCGTGGAGGTGCACACAGGGGCCAGGGGTGCTGGGAACTCTCCGGCTGTTCTGTTCTAATTAGGGGTGACCTACAAGGGCTCCACAGCCTGGTACTTGTCTCTCTGAGCAGTAGAGATACTTCTCACTTCTCATAGGATAGAGGTTTTCAAATCTCAAAATCCTGAAACCTAAAAGCCTTACCCTGGACTGGCGTCACCCTGCTTTATCCCACTGGTGCCACCAGGGGTACCTGGGAAGCCCTGCTCATGCTGTGGCTGGAAAGATCACACTGCTTGGGACCATAGATGATCCACGGGCATTCTGTGCACCCAAGGAATTGAAAGAGGGCTGGAGGTCACCAAGGAAATACGTTTTTGTTTTACAGACTTCTGGGTTGAGTTTACATTTTCCATTGTCTAAAATACAAAGACCAACAAGCGGTACAGCTAGATCACAACTGGGAAGTTGCTTCATAAAATCAATTATTTAACTAAGTAGTACTGCTACTAGTACTAGCAGTACTACTACACAGATGAGCCTCTACATTCAAGGTCCTCTACTCCCCACTTCTCCACCATGACCATCCAACAACTAATCTCCTAAAAGAGAGGCTAGAGGGAGCTCTACCACTTGCACCTTATGCAGCCCCCAGGGACATTTCTGGACCCTCAGGTGGCTCAGATGGTAAAGAGTCTGCCTCTAACGCAGGAAACCCAAGTTTGATCCCCAGGTCAGGAAGATCCCCTGGAGAAGCAACCCACTCCAGTATTCTTGCCTGAAGAATTCCATGGGCACAGGAGCCTGGCGGGATACAGTCCATGGGGTAGTAAAGAGTTGCACATGACTGAGCAACTAACACTTTCACTTTTGGCAGGATGTATTCCAGGGGCTGGACAACTTTGAAACCAACACTCCCAGCACCACAATGGGGCAGATTCGCTCTCAGGAAGAACTCCGGATCCTGCAGCCTCTCCCTCTATGTCTGCTTCTCCCATGAGCTGCCTCAGCCAAGGACCAAAGCTCATATTAGGATGGGATCCACCCGAGGCTTAGCGACCCCACCCAAGGAGCCAACAGCCCAGGAGAGCAAGAAAAACCAGCAGCTCAGTTCAAGCCCAGCCACATGGGCTCTGCTTTGAGACCCACTTGACTTTAAGACTCTTTATCATCTGGTACCAAAGAGAAACTAGAGAGCCAGGGACAGCAGAGAGATCTGCTCCAGGATATGATCCAACATTAAAACCTGAGGCCACTCATCCAACCAGGCACCTGGCATGAGCCACAGGCAGACACTGAGGCCCCAGGGTCTCCTGATAAGCAGAATTCATGAGAGCTCTGCTGTGTGTGGTCAGGAAATCCTGCACAAACAGGCCACACCAGCTTGTCACCTGTGTATTTCAAACACAGACTTACTGTGACTATGTGGAAATACCATCACTGGAATAGCTGCACACAGGACAAAAAAGGGCTGGGACAGCCTGAAGGGTGCCTGTCCCCTCTCCCACCCCCCATCTTTCACAAGGCCCTGCAGTACCTAAGTGGTCAGTGCCCTCTCTAAGGTGGCACTCTGCCCCACATACCCTCTGGCACAATGGCTAGTCTGCTTCTATCATCAATGAGAACTCCATCTCCCAGAACCATCCAGTCACCTGTGAGCTGACAGATTCTCCGTCTCTCCAGTTGTGTGGGTCAGACATCACCTGCCAAGCTGCCCACTGCCCACAGTTCCCTTAAGTACAACACGGCCTTTAAACAAGAACCATGATGCCCACCTGTAAACCACCTGGCCCACCCGCCTCAGCCCCACACAAGGGACTGACGACAACTCACATCTTCTCCACCTAAAACACCCCTTTCACAGCAACTGCATCTTCCATCCCTCCTGCCCTCACACACTCACAGCCAGCCCGTGTCCCTAAGGCAGCGCCAAGGGACCACGGAGAGCACGAGCCACACAGAGGGGTCTGCAGCAGACCCCCAGCAGGCTCAGCCAGGACAGGGGGCTGACGGCACTGTGTACCCAGGCGGACTGTCCTCTGGGGGATCTTGACCCAGGATCTTCAGGGTCATGGGGGTCACTGACCTCACAACATCCTGCCTTTAGTTTTCCCTGCACATCCCCTCCTCCACCCTCTGCCAGTGCCAGGCTACCAGGATCCCCCTTCAACCAGTGATCTACCCCCACAGCCAGGATGGAAACCAGCATGAAGGTGCACAGAATTCATGGTGAAGTTGAAGCTCCTCCCCACATAGGGGTCTGGCCTGGATGACCTGGCCTATGGGGAGGGGGCCCCCTGGGGAAGGGGGTGCCAGGGACACCCCAGGGAAGAGATCTTGGGAGCTCTGGCAGCTCCAGCCCAGATGCAAGGCCCCAGGTTTTGTTCCACAGGAAGGGGATGATCCTTTCTTAGAAAGCATTTATCAGATGTGACCTGGAAAAGTCAACAAATACTTGCTGAGCAACTGTAAAATGTCTTACATTATTCTGGGCTTGACTCCAAGTTTGAGTGAGTAACAGTTGCTCAGTCGTGTCCAAATCTTTCCAACCCCCTGGACTGGAGCATGCCAGGCTCCTCTGTTAATGGAATTCTCCGGGAAAGAATACTGGAGTGGATTGCCATTTCCTTCTCCAGGGTATCTTCCTGACCCAGGGATCGAACATGGATCTCCTGCATTGCAGGCAGACTCTTCTGAGCACCAGGGAAGCCTACTACTAAGAGATATTTCTAAGTATAAGGGCAGGTCAGTTTAAAAAGTATCAGCAGATATGTGTTTGACTCTATCTTACAATCTATAGGCAATACATTAGAATATGTAATGAACCCATACACCTTTTCCAAAGGAATACCTGAGACAGAAGCAGCAATAAAGTTATAAATGATAGTCATCAATCAGATGAAATAATTATGATGAAACTTGTCTCTTTCAAAGAGATGCGGACTGGGCAAGTGGTCAGGAAAGAAATATAATGTGCTTTTAACTTTGTATGAAAAATAATGTTCAATTCCATGTTGCTGAACATAGTTCTGTTGTTGCCACATAAATCCTCTACTTAATGTCTGAATGCTTTATTAAAACTCCGCTTCTGGCCTTTGTTTTGGAATCTGTTACATTTGTTGCCATCTTCTCATCTCTGTCCTCTGAAGATTACTTCCTCCAAACCACAGGACACATATTCCCTGAGGTTGTAAGATATTCTTTTGGTCCAGGATCACTCAGCATCTATACTCAGCACCAAGAACATCCTAACATGGTATAAAATATCTTTCCTTTCCGGTGCTATCTTTTCATTACACTATGTTTTAATCATTAAAAGAAAAATAGTAATTCCCAGAGGTCAAGTCTTTTAAGCACCTTTCTGTTCTAAAGAGAACAGAGATTTACCCTTAGACCTTAAACCACTGTCCTCTCCCTGCCTCAGTCCATCCATCTCAGGACTGACCCACGTACACTGAAATGCAAAGCACTGTATGGAAAAGCTTTTACCTCAAGAAATGTTAACATTCCCCAAACTAAGTAGGATTTCCCGTAGCACTTTATGATCGCTTTCGTTAAAGAAGGCTCCCGCGCATCTTGCTGGGCTCTCAACACTTCTTGATCCCAGTACCTGCGAAGAGAGACAAAGCACAGTGAGGAACAGCCCTGCCGCAGGAAAACAGGGGAGGGACAGAGCAGAGGACAAGCCTCCACTCCAGTGCGCTCCATGGCTGCCCATAGATGCTGGCTAACTGCTCGCAGGGCTCCCGAAAAGATAAGGAGTGCAGACACTGAAGCACCAGCAAAAGCACCAGACCAGGTCTTCAAAGAAAAGTCCCAGATTCTAGAAACAAGTTCCTGCTAAACATTGCTGAACTCACAGGTCATGAGCAGCTCAGAAGGGCAGACACTGTCCTCCAGGCACCCCACCTCTGGGGACAGAGCTAGGTCTCCAGGGACATGGCTGTGGGCTCCCTCCATGTCCACTCACACAGGGAATACAGGCTCCTCCAAGCTCCAAAGTGGGCTAAGCCCAGGGTCAGCATGAAGGGCTGAGGGTTCAGTGTCAAGAAAGGAGGCTCAGAAGACCCAAGAGGATGGCAAAGCTCTGCCCACACCTTTAGCCCCACGTAGAAATTCTCATTCTCCCTCCCTTCTCCCTGCTGCCTGTGCTCACCCTTGCAGCTCTTCTCCGAGGTGCTGGGAGCGATCTTCTGGAAGCACCGAGTACATGTCATTTGCTTCTAATTTCCGTTTGTGACCAATTTTAAATAAGGGGTTTAGCCACCTGTTAAAAATTAAAAGGAAAGTGACATACATACAAATTACACATCTTTGTCTAATTAGAATCCTACACTCATGGACACTGTTTTTTAAAAAAAAACCTACATTTTAAATGGCTTCCCTGGTGGCTCATCTGGTAAAGAGTCTGCCTGGAATACGGAAGACCTGGGTTTGATCCCTGGGTTAGGAGGATCCCCTGGAGAAGGTAACGGCTACCCACTCCAGTATTCTGGCCTGGAGAATTCCATGGACTGTATTGTCCGTGGGGTTGCAAAGAGTCGGACACGACTAAGTGACTTTAACACATAACACAGGGAGAAAATTAGACATATGCTTACAAACATATAAACACATATATCAGGGTGTCAGTAAGTCACTCTGGCTTACACACAATATAACTTAACTAAAATACCCTGTTTGTGGTCTACTGAACATACATTCTACATCTACTTTAATTATTAAGAAAAATACATTTAAAAGTCAAAATAAAGTTACCTTGGTTAGGGAGCACAGAATAGAGCTGAATGGCCATTGTGGATAAGGCTGTAGATACATTCCTGTATTACCAAGCACTTAAATTTTCTGACCTGTATCAGACTCAAGGATTTTGGTATTGTTGTTTAGTAGCTAAGTTGTGTCTGACTGGTTTTGTGACCCCATGGATTGTGGCCCTCCAGGCTCCTCTGTCCATGGGATTTCCCAGGCAAGGATCCTGGAGTAGGTTGCCATACCTTCTCCAGGGGATCTTCTTGGCTCAGCGATCAAACCTGTGTCTCCTGCACTGGCAGGTAGAATCTTTATCACTGAGCCACCAGGGAAGCCCACCAGACTCAAGAATGCCTCAGTCACAGTCACATAAGATGCAACCTTGAGGTCTCAAGACCTCCTTGAAAGTGAAAGTGAAAGTGAAGTTGCTTAGTCATGTCCAACTCTTTGCAACCCCATGGACTGGGGCCTCTGTCCATGGGATTCTCCAGGCAAGAATACTGGAGTGGGTTGCCATTTCCTTCTCCAGGGTATCTTCCCAACTCAGGGATCGAACCGAGGTCTCCCACATTGCAGGCAGACGCTTTAACCTCTGAGCCACCAGGGAAGCACGACCTCCTTAGTTCAGCTAAAAACACAAAGGAAATTTTACAGGGGATCACGTTACAATACAACACCCTGAGTCCAACAGGCTCTGGACCCTGACCTCCTTACAGCCCTGTCAGACTCCCCTCATATGAGCCTCTTTCTGACCCCGACCTTCTGAAGATGTCCTAAAGATAAGTAACATCTTTCCAACTAAACTTTGTATGTTGATTTTTCTCATCATCCTCCCTATAATTAAAGCAGAAATTACTAAACAGTGTAAGACTTATTTTAATTTCAATTTTTAAATCCCTTTTTTAATTTCAATTTTTCTCTTCTCAAGTAAGCATCTTATTCTTTGTTTCAATTTCCAGTCATTCAGAGGAACGCCTCCCTGGTCTGGAAGGTCAGAAAGCATTCAGACCCAGGACAAGACAATCATTAACTGCTGTCCAGCTTATCAAGGGAAAAAAACAAAAAAACAAAAACCTAACTCCAAGAAGACCATTAGCTCTTAAAACATACATTTGGTCCCTAAATAATGGTCTGGGGTCTTGAGAAAGGTTCGAGGGATGGTGTTGCAATGTCTAGAGTAACTGAGAAACTGGGGTTCCAAGAAAACCATAAAATTGACAAACTGGACATTGTGACGTTTAAATTAATTGGTCAAAAATGGCGTATCTTAAAGTCATGTGTCAACCAAAAATGTACAGGTCAATACTAGTAAAGATATAAAACTGCTATAATCCTTGCCTTCTGGGGGCTCTTCACCCCCTCTCAGTGTCTATGCTGAGGACTTTGTATCTCTGTCTTCTAAAATAAACTTTGCCTGTGTGTTTCTGAGTTCCCGGAATTCATTCTTTGGCTCTGTGAACAGAACTCAGGTTTCACGTTTCATTATCACTTTCTGGCAGATTAATTTCTTTTCAAGTGTAACACAAGACTTTCATAAGGGCTGAAATTTTACTGACTGTGGGGTCTGCCACCTTCAGCCTCAGTCAGGGAATAAATATAGCCCCCTATACTTCCAGGAAACTCCACTAACAGCTGACAACATCACCAACCTACAGTTCAGTTCCTTCATGCCCAGGTTTCTGCCCAGGGACATCAAGGTTACCCCCATTGCCACCCCACCCCAGCAAAGGTGTATGTGTTAGTCTAATCCCTGTTTTCTTGGGGCCAAACCAATCTTTCTGAGGAGCCCTCCACCTCCAGACATGACCGACTCTAGATACAGACCATGCCCAAGGGCTCTGGGAACAGGATCATACCAGACCTGGAGGGGTCTGGTCTGTGGAGGCAGTATCCTGGATGGAAGGGCGCCACCATTACTCTAAACATGACTCAAGAAAACCCAAAGACAGTGTGCCTGAGGGTCCTCAAGGCCCCTGGGGCAAGGACCACCCACGTTGGGCCATCAACTGTCTCCAAGAAAACTCTACTAGTGGATACTGGGTTATATAAGGCACACACCCTGATCCAGGTCACATTGAGATTTTAATTACACTCACCCCACCTCCCATCTAAATAGAGCCATTCATCTAGTCAGGAGGGAGCTGGACTGGACTGGTAATGGAAGGAGCTGTCGCCCCTGTAGCATCCTTGGTGAGCCTAGCACGAGAAGCAATTTATAAAGCCAAATTTATTTAAAGAAAAAAAAAAAAGGCACCTGAACATTGGCCTGGGCAACTAAACAACACAGCTCTAACTTTAGAAAGATGACATTTTCACTGGGCTTCTGGTCTGCATGGCACTTGACCACTGCATAGCTCCTGTTTACTTGCTGGCTGATCAAGGAGGAGTTTGTGCCCTTGCAACTATTTCCTGTTGTTTCTATGTTAACATGAGTGGTCAAATAGATGCAACCTGACTGTTAGAGAAGGCTGCTTACAGACAGAGAAGGACGAATATCATATGATATTGCTTATATGTGGAATGTAAGTAAAAGCTATAAATGAACTCTTTAAAAACTAGACTGAAAGTCACAGATGTAGGGAAAAAAAAAAACCCTATGGTTACCAGGGGGTGAGAGGAGGGACCAATTGGGGCACTGGGATTGACATATACACACTGTAATATATAAAACAGATAACTAAGAAGGACCTACTGTACAGCACAGAGAACTCTATTCTATACTCTGTAATGGCCTACATAGGAAAAGAATCTAAAAAAGAGTGTGTATATGTATATATATGTGTATGTGTATAAGAGATTCACCTTGCTGTACAGCAGAAGCTAACACAACATTGGAAATCTACTATACTCCAAAAAAATTCAAAGAAGAAAAAGTCACTTGATCCAATACTCAGAACAAGAAGGGCCCTGACTGAACAAATCTGGGACAGTATCAAAAGGGTAATCTCAGCTTCCTGGGCTTCTGCCATTCTTAGGACCCCTTACAATTATTCTCCTCCTGCTCTTTGGTCTGTGTATCCCCAACTGCCTCATTAGTTTTATCTGGTCTTTATCTAGGTGTGAGAACTGGGACTTCAGCCAGGTGACAATCGTATCTATTTTAGCTATCCACTCCAGTATTCTTGCCGGGAGAATCCCATCGAGAGAAGAGCCTGGCAGGCTACAGTCCGTGGGATCATGAAGAGTTGGACATGACTGCGAGACTAACTCTTTCACTTTCACTTCCTGATTTTGTCTGAGTCTCAGGCTCAAAGGAGAAAGTTACAGAGAAAAATAAAAACTGGTTAGAACTAGCTAGGCCCAAAATTGGAAAAGGAAAAGGCAACCCACTGCAGTACTCTTGGCTGGGGAATTCCATAGACAGAGGACCTGGTGGGCTACATTCCATGGGATCACAAAGAGTTGGACACGACTGTGCAACTAACTTTCACTTTCAGGCCCCAAATGGGGAAAAACCTAACCTGCCCTAGGCCCTGAGCCTCATTTGTGCATTCGCTGTAATATATTACTATGCTAAACAGCATACTCACCCGGGCCGTGACAGCTGACAGTGGTCATGACAACAACCCACAGAAGGACTAAAAATGAGTGTTTCCTCAGTTTCAGGTCCAAACCACACCCTTGTTCTCAGATAAGTCATAAATATTCCTCCCTCTCTTGATTCAATTTCCTTGGTTTTACCTTGACCCAAATTGTGTTGAGAAGTTGATTTGTGAACTAAGAACTTGCTTCTCCATTCTTTGATCATTGAATGAAACTTGTGCTGTTCCAGTCTCACCATCAATTTAGTTATTGGCTGTGGGAATCTGAGTGGAAAAACAACCTCTTCAGCCAAGGAAACGGGTCTTAGCCTGGGCTAGGAGCCCAGCACAAGGCAGGAGACCAATCTGGTGACATCAGTTACATATACAAGGAACACTGTCTTCAGAGCCAGACTGCTTGACTTGGGATCTTTCTCCATTACTTACTGGCTGTGTGGCAGTAAGCAACTTACTCAACATCTCTGCTTCTGTGCCTTCAAGTATAAAATAAGTGGTAATAGTGCCTTTCCCTCCAGCAGGAAAACTGGAAATGGGTGCCTACCCAAATCAATGAAAAGTCCTTACCTTCCCATTTCCAGGTACACACATTTTGAAAATTCACAAACAGAAGGTATTTGGAAAGTTCCTTGCCCTGAGTGAAGTTAAGGAGAATTTTTTTCTACTTTATTATTATTTACAGTAACCACACCCATATTCCTTCTTCTAGGCCCCTCTTTCCTTAAGGGCCACCAAATGGCCAAGAGATGAAGATACACACACTAAATACACCACCATCAAAACAAGAATAGGAGCTCCCAATCCCTGGAGATGCCCTGGGGCTGTCCCATAAAAGAAGGAAATACTAGAAATTTGGGAAATATAAATGGGTTAGGGTCCAGAAATAAAACAACTAGTAATCATCCAAGTGTGATTAAAGCCCAAATGTTCAGGACTGCATAGTTAGTGGCTCCAGCTACCACATGGAACACTTCAGTTAAGAGCTTCAACTCCCTGCGCTATTTTTCATCTGTGTGTTTCCTCTGGGCTCAGGGACCCTTCAGTGGTTTCAGGACCAAATGATTCCTGGGCAGGACCACCTGCATCAAGATCATGCACTGCTTCTCTGAAGGCTAGAGATTGGGAAAGACCTCACAGGCTTCAGGGACCCTATCCCCAGAGTGATCCTCAAAGGTGGCAGTGGAGATATCCACAATAAGGAAAGGGGCCGATCAAATAAATCCTCCAGTCCTGACTGTGTGTCCCAGGCAAAAGCAAAACGTGTTCAAGAATAGTGTTCCTAATCATTAAATAAAAAACCTTTCATTTTTTTACCCACGTGAAATTTGCCACAACTAGGAACCAGGTTATACAGTGAGAGCCACACAGGGAGAAAGGGAGAGGGAAAGAAATACATGGTCATAGACCTAGGGGCAGAGGGAACCCAGTGGAGCTGGAACACACTGTCACACAGGGCATGTGGGAAAAGGTGGGGACATTACTGAAAGATGGCAAAGAAGGTGGAGCACTGAAGAACTGATGCCTTCAAACTGTGGTGCTGGAGAAGATTTCTGAGAGTCCCTTGGACTGCAAGGAGATCAAACCAGTCAATCTTAAAGGATATCAACCCTGAATATTCTTTGGAAGGACTGATGCTGAAGCTGAAACTCCAGTATTTTGGTCATCTGATGCAAACAGATGACTCACTGGAAAAGGGTCTGATGCTGGGAAAGATTAAGGGCAAGAGAAGAGAGTGTCAGAGGATGAGTTATATAGATGACATCACAGATGCAATGGACATGAACTTGGGCAAACTCCGGAGATGGTGAGGGACAGTGATCGGCTGCGCTGCCATCACGGGGTTGCAAAGAGTCGGACACAGCTGAAGGACTGAACAATGGTCCAGGGCACTAATTAGATAAAGGAAGCTGTTCATAAGCTGCTTGCTTGGGGCTGGGGGCGGGGTAGGGGGTGGAGGTATGACGCTTCAGTTCAGAACTGGGCATTCCTGAGCAGATCAGGGAAAGCCAGTAAGAGTAGATGCGGGATGTTCAGTGTATTTTGCCTCTGGGCTGTGATTCCCCCTGGGCAGCCTTCCAGCTTCCTGTGTTCTGGCTCCGGAGGGGCTGCCAGCGGCAAGGCAAGGAGACCCTGTATCTCTGCCACCAGGTCACCGGATCCCCTCCCCACCTCTGCTCCCCGCTTCCTTGCCCAGGCTTGCCCCACCTTCCCTGAGTGCAGGGAGGAGCAGGACAGCATTGGGAGGGTCCACACTTGTTTCCAAAAGGCGCGGCAGCTGAGGACTCCATGACTACTGCCTATGACGGCCAGGGGGGCGCTCACCAGAAGAACAGGCGCGAGCAGAGGTTTGCTTTCTGCAGCGGGTTGGGCTTCACCTTCGGGTACAGCAGCGGCATCGTGCCGGCCGGGGCGGGCTTGGAGCGATGCTGCTCTGCTCTGGCCTCTGTGAGGCTCCCGCTGCTCCTGGAGGAGACTGGGGGGATGTTGGAGACCAGTCCGCCTTCTGGGTCTGCTGGGCGAGCCCTGAGAACAACAAGCTTCTGGGGGTGGAGCACCCACCTACCGCCAGGTCTCCGCCTCCCGGGACCGCGCACCTCCCGGGTCGCCTCCGGGTCACCGGCTCTGCGGCTCTGCGCTGCTGTCACGGCTCTGGGAGAAGTAGGGCCCTGTGTGGGGCTGCAGGACCAAGAGGCCGTCAGGCCAAAGCTTCCAGGAGCCACAGCTCTTTGATGGAGGAGGGTAGGCTGACAGGACAGCAGGAACAAACCAGCTCTAAGGATCCTACCTGGCTGCAAATTCTGCTGAAACTCCTATTCTGAGCCCAGGCGCTCACCCAGAAGGTGGAGAGGGCAGGCTCAGGCTCTGCCCTCCTCTGCTGCTCCGAAGCTCCCCATGGGCTGCAGGGAAGGCCTGGAGAAAGCTGGCAGAAGGCATGATCAGCCCATGTGAGATATCCTGTGGCATCTCACACTCACACGTTGCATTGTGAGGGAACCTCTGTGAGCTTTTTGCTGCCCTCTTAGATTGGGAAAGGGGAGTCTGGGGGGAGGGAAACTGCCTCCTAATTTCTCTCATCATGCTTTCAAAACTTAGATAAGTAACAGTGACATATGTCACAAAATATATTTCTGGGGACCTTACCTCAGTTTCAAGTCTAACAATGTCTTGTTCAGGAAGGTATTATCCCTATCCTACAAATGAGAAAGATGAGGCTCAAGGACAGCACTTGTCCAAGGTCTTGGACCCAAGCTTGGGGTTCGGCATGGTTGTCTCGCTGATAGATGGACAGTGTGTGTGAAAAGTGACTAGAATATGCTGTGTGAATGAATGAATGACTGCAGGACTGAATGAACAAAATCTTGGGCTCCTACTCAGAAGTGTTTAGTTACCAGCTCAACAGTTTCTCTTCCCTTCTACTCTAAATGAAGAAATATCAGAATTTTTGTACCTACAACAATATCACCATATTATTCTTTAATAATTTCTCATATACCTTGGCTAAGATTGGTGTTATTAATGACGGCTTTTAGCTTAAATTATGCAAGATGAAAAGGTAAGTTCCATAAAACTGGTGTACAGCAATGTGATAATATTGCTGTGTACCTTTAATTTGCTTAAAGAGTAGTAGTTCTCAACATAAAAAAGAAAAAAAAAAGAAAAATGGAAAAAGTGTGAAGTGATGGACATGTTGATTGGCTTGGTTGTGATAGCTTACGGTGAATGGCGTCAAATTTGTGATCTCCGAAGCAGAAGATTTAGCTTTAGGACCAGGGACCATGCTTGATCACTAAAGAGCTTTTGTGTAGCGGAGTTTTGTTAAACTATGAAAAGGGACAGAGAAATCTTCTGACATAGACATCAGAAGGGGGACGGGGGGCGGGGGATGGAGAGTGCCCCCACTAGGCAGTCGTATCAAGGCCTTATATATTTCACTAGACCCACTCCCACAACACACATTGGAAGATGACAGGATTAGTCAGGAGGTTCTCGAGAAGGAGACACATGTCCTGGAGCAAGCTACATTGTTATATTGACTACCACAAAGCGATGTAGGAAAAGAAAGTTTGTCTTTTTCTCCTAGAGAGCCCCAGACCCCTTTCTTCTTCTTGAGGGCTCCAGACCCCTTTCTCCTCCTCGGAGACCCTGGACTTCTTAGCAACCTACCTAGGAACTGACTTTCTCACTTGTGATGAATATTTTACAATGTATATGTAAATGAAGTCAACATGTTGAACATCTAAATATATATAGTATTTGTCAATTATACCTTAATGCCAGAGGGGAGATTGATTTTAAAGAAAACTTCAATGTATTCAGACTCTTTTTTATGAGTCAAACATCTAAGAATGGCAAGGTGTTGATAGTTTTGTATTGATGGGCATGATGAGAATTTATTACACTATTTCCTTGCTATTTCATGCATGTTTGAAATTTTCTGTTGCAAAAAAGAAGAATGATTAGAGCTGAAAATTTTAATTTTTCAATTACCTACCTTTCTGGTGTTAGCTCTCTCTCAGATAATGCAATCCACAATGTATGGTACCAGACTTGTCCTGACTTACAGTTCTCTTTTACATTCCCTACATTTTCCAGTGCTGTAAACACTCAGCTACTCATAAATAAAGGAATTGGTTGCTGCAGTTAGAAGTCTAGGGACTTCCTTGTCAGTCGGCCCCAGACTGTTCTGTCCGGTCCCCGCAACTATCTCAGGACCATAATTAGCCATCTCCAAACTGACAAATACATTCAGTCCCTTTAGTTTCTGCTGTCTTTTTATTTTATTTATTTAACTAAGATCTTTTGAAACTTCTTAGCATCCTCTTCTGTACATAAAAACCTTGAATGTGATCTATTTCATGAAAAGAAATCATCCTCACATTTCAGAACTTTGTTGCTAGTAATGAATTACTTCTGTCACTTCCCACTGGCTCTCAGACATATTTGCATTATGACACTTTTACAGAGAGTTCTGGTATAAAAACTTAAACAAAACTCCTTGTTTTCTGTCAATATATTCTATTTGATCTTCCTTTAAGATGTTATAATAATAATGGAACCTTGAGTTATTTTGTTTTCAGTTCATTGGAAACACTAGTCCATTACTGAGATGAGCTGTCCAGAAACTGTTAAGAGTTGATAAGATGTCCTCGGAGAAGAATATACCTAAAAAATTGAAGTTCCTATTTTCATCAGGCTCACAATCTAGGAAAAGAATAGGTAAAAAGGAAATTTCAGCAAAATAATAAAATAAAACAAACACATTCATTCTTACCCTGATGAACTAAGGATGTTTTGTGATGGTGCTGGCGCTGATTGTGTCACACGTTTTCACACTTCAAATGTTTTTCAGCGAAATAAAGAGGCCTAATAGACATCAAAAAAAAAAAAAAAAGAAAGAAAGAAAAACCAGAATACCTCATCCTAATGAAGGCAAAGTCTGAGAGGCACTGTAGTATATTATTGGCAAAATATAAATTAGAATGGTTTTTTCATAAAATAATCTAACAATATTCATTTTTAAGAGCCTTAAAATTGTTCATTCTTTGCAACTCAATAAGATTTCCACTTTGAAGATGACGAAGATAAAAAATCAGCTATAAACAGCTACTTATGTACAAATACTCAAACAGTGAATACTCTGCCTACAACGCAGGAGACCAGGATCCAATCCCTGGATAGGGAAGGTCCTGCGGAGAAGGAAATGGCAACCCATTCCAGGAAGTGCTCTTGCCTGGAGAATTCCATGGACAGAGGAACCTAGCAGGATATAGTTCGTGGGATCACAGAGTCGGACATGACTGAGCAACTAACTCTCACTTTCCTGTTTCTCAGAGCAGTGCTTATTATAACATTAGAATTTAGAAACATCTTAACTTCTACGCTCAGCAAAAGCAAAATGATTGAATAAATCATGAATCATTTTTAGAGAAGTGCTTTAGATTTCCCTGGCGGTAGAGTGGATAAGAATCCACATGCCAATGCAGGGGACACAGGTTCAACCCCTGGTCTAGGAAGATCCCACATGCAGCCAAGGGGCAACTAAACCCAAGCACCACAACTACTGAAGCCTGTGTGCTTAGAGCGCATGCTCGACAACAAGAGCAGTCACTGCAATGAAAAGCCTGTTCAGTTCAGTTCATGCACTCAGTCGTATCCGACTTTTTGTGACCTCCTGGACTGCAACATGCCAGGCTTCCCTGTCCATAACCAACTCCCAGAACCTGCTCAAACTCATGCCCGTTGCTAGGTGATGCCATCCAACTATCTCATCCTCTGTTCCCTTTCTCCTCCGACCTTCAATCTTTCCGAGCATCAGGGGCTTTCCCAATGAGTCAGTTCTTCACATCAGGTGGCCAAAGTATTGGAATGTTAGTTTCAGCATCAGTCCTTCCAGTGAATATTCAGGACTGATTTTCTTTAGGATTGACGAATTTGATCTCCTTGCAGTCCTGGGGACTCTGAAGAGTCTTCTCCACACCACAATTCAAAAGCATCAATTCTTTGGCGCTCAGAGGTTTCTTTATGGTTCAGTTCTCACATCCATACATGACTACTGGAAAAACCACAGCTTTGACTAGACAGACTTTTGTCAGCAAAGTAATGTCTCTGCTTTTTAATATGATATCTAGGTTGATCAGAGCTTTTCCACCAAGGATCAAGCAGCTCTTAATTTCATGGCTGCAGTCACCACCTGCAGTGATTTTGTAGCCCAAGAAAATAAAGTCTGTCAGTGTTTCTATCGTTTCCCTGTCTATTTGCCATGAAGTGATGGGACCAGATGCCATGATCTTCGATTTTTGAATGTTGAACATTAAGGCAGATTTTTCATCTTCCTCTTTCATGTTCATCAACAAGCTCTTTAGCTCCTCTTCACTTTCTGCCTTAAGTCTGGTGTCATCTGCATATCTGAGGTTATTGATGTTTCTCCCAGCAATCTTGATTCCAGCTTGTGCTTCATCCAGCCCAGCATTTTGCATGATGTACTCTGCATATAAGTTAAATTAGCAGGGTGACAATATACAGCCTTGACATACTCCTTTCCCAATTTGGAACTAGTCCATTGTTCCATGTCTGGTTCTAACTGTTGCTTCTTGACCTGGATATAGCTTTCTCAAGAGACAGATAAGGTGGTCTGGTATTTTCATCTCTTGAAGAATTTTACATAGTATCTTGTGATCCATACAGTCAAAGACTTTGGGATAGTCAAGAAAGCAGAAGTAGATGTTTTTCTGGAATTCTCTTGATTTTTCTTTGATCCAACGGATGTTGGCAATTTCATCACTGGTTCCTCTGCCTTTTTAAAATCAGGCTTGAACCTCTATAACTTCTCAGTTCATGTACTGTTGAAGCCTAGCTTGGAGAATTTTGAGAATTACTTTGCTGAGTGAGGCCCCAGAGAAGCCTTCTGATGGCTACAGCTCCAGTGCGTATCTGATTATAGCCTCATGAGGGACTCTGAGCCAGATCACCCAGCCAAGCTGCTCCCAGCTTACTGACCCTCAGAAATTCTGCAAGATTTGGAGTATCCAGGAGTCTCCAGTAGAGGCATGACTCACCAGTGGCCTGTTGCTGGGTCAGGGGCACTGAATACAACAGTGTGTGCACAAGTCCTTTTGAAGGAGGTCTCCATTATCTTCATTACCCCCACCATAGTTTGGCCTTAGGCCAAACAACAGAGACAGAACATGCACCACCCATCAACAGAAAATTGTATTAAAGATTTACTGAGCATTGTCCCCACCCATCAGAACAAGACCCAGTTTCCCTCACAGTCAATCTCTCTCATCAGGAAGCTTCCATAAGCCTCTTATCCTAATCCATCAGAGGCCAGACAGAAGGAAAACCACAATCACAGAAAACTAACCAAACTGATCACAGGGATCACAGCCTTGTCTAACTCAATGAAACTATGAGCCATGCCATGTAGGGACACCCAAGATGGACGGGTCATGGTGGAGAGTTTTCACAAAACATGGTCCACTGGAGAAGGGAATGGCAAACCAGTTCAGTATTCTTGCCTTGGGAACCCCATGAACAGTATGAATAGCTCATCTTCCACAACAAACAGTAGCCCCCACTCACCACAACTAGAGAAAACCCAGGCAGCAACAAAGACCTAGAACAACAACAGCAAAAATGGTACTGAAAGCTTTGAACAATGACCAAAATGGGAGAAGATCTTAAAAAAGCTGGATGCTGAGAGTGTACTGATGAAGGCAAAAACGTTGTGAGATATTCTGGCAAAAAAGCTATTAGGCTCTGCTGGCCGTTCCCATTCCTTCATTTCTCTTTCATGGCAAAACGTGTTGTGTATCACCTTTCAACTCAGAATCAGCCTGCTGTATATTGACATGTTATATTGACCTATCTTTACTGCACTGATAGGTAATACCTTTTTCTGACTCAACTGTAGCTTCTTTCTGGATTCTTACTTTGTAGTAGGTTTTGCTGGATTCTGCCTGGTGATGGTATTTTACTATTCACCAGAGTCTACCACACAGAGGAATCGAGATCAAAGTGATAGTTGTTTTTTTTTTTTTTTTTGGAGGGGGAGGTGGGCAGGGAAGGGGTTTGTTTGTTTTACTTCCTGTAGTGCGTTTCTCTGGATTCCGTGTGATGACAACATTTTACTATTGACAACAATCTACCAGATGGAAGATCCACAGTAAGGTGATAGCTTTAGAAAAGAAGCAACTGGGAAACAGCAACTGGCTTTTGGTTCAAAGCTGGTAGTTTTGGTCTGAGAGCCAGAGGTGCCACCTCTTCAAATGAGCTGATCTGTAAGGATCCATTTAACTCCATGTCATGTAGCCGCACAAAGTTCAGAATCAAATTATGTGGTATAGCTTGCTTGTATCCCATGAGAGACATCACTGAGACCAAATCCTGGACTAAAAGTTTTGATACCTTTATGTGAATGTCATTTATCATTCTGCAGCAGCCAAGAGACTTAGTTTCTACTCATTAATCAAAACAGCCAGGGAGGCTATTTCTAGCACACATCTAGATGTCCTGTTGGGTCATAACCTTTACTCTGCTAAACTCAAACCACTTTACTTATTTCAAATTTACAATTTCACCCAGCAACTGAGTATCAAGCATTGGCATCCATCTCTATCAGTCAACTTGTTCAGTTTCCATAAAACAATCATCTCTGTATCATAATGGCCCTTCTTTGTAGATCCATCTAGGTGTTTTATTACATTTCCCTCCACTGTTTAAAAAAATTAGAAGATGGAAAGAACTGATATGCTAGTATTAACAATACAATTAATGTAAATATGGAGAGAGCATGAAATGAAAGAAAGGAGGTGACACTTCAGTCTGGTTTGGATGCATATTTGAAGTAAGCTGGTTCATTATGTTTTTAATTTTTAAGGTAGAGAAACCAACTTTTTTTTGAACCTATGAAATATCTAGGGTAGCTTTACTCAAACTGCCAAAATTTGGAAGCCATCATGATATTCTTCAACAGGTGAATGGACCAACTGGTTCATCCAGGCAATGGAGCACTATTCAGCACTAAAAAGAAATGAGCTACCACCACATGAAACAACACGGAGGAAACGTAAATGCTCCTTACTAAGTGAAAGGAGTCAGTCTGAAAAGGCTACATGCTGTATGATTCTAACTATATGACAAAAAGGCAAAACTATGGAGACAGTAAAAGATCAGTGTTTCCAGAGTGTGGAGGTGGGATGAGAGATGAGCAGATGGAGCACAGGGGATTTTTAGGGCAATGAAAATACTCTGTAATATACCACAATGATGGAAATGTTATCATACATTTGTCTAAACCCATGGAATGCACAACACCAAGAGTGAACCCTGATGTAAACTATGGATTTGCGGTGCCGGGAGAAATATCAATAACCTCAGATATGCAGATGACACCACCCTTATGGCAGAAAGTGAAGAGGAACTAAAAAGCCTCTTGATGAAAGTGAAAGAGGAGAGTGAAAAAGTTGGCTTAAAGCTCAGCATTCAGAAAACGAAGATCATGGCATCTGGTCCCATCACTTCATGGGAAATAGATGGGGAAACAGTGAAAACCGTGTCACACTTTATTTTTTGGGGCTACAAAATCACTGCAGATGGTGATTGCAGCCATGAAATTAAAAGATGCTTACTCCTTGGAGGAAAAGTTATAAGCAACCTAGATAGCATATTGAAAAGCAGAGACATTACTTTGCCAACAAAGATCTGTCTAGTCAAGGCTATGGTTTTACCAGTAGTCATGTATGGATGTGAGAGTTGGACTGTGAAGAAGGCTGAGCGCTGAAGAATTGATGCTTTTGAACTGTGTTGTTGGAGAAGACTCTTGAGAGTCCCTTGGACTGCAAGGAGATCCAACCAGTCCATTCTGAAGGAGATCAGCCGTGGGATTTCTTTGGAAGGAATTAAGCTAAAGCTGAAGCTCCAGTACTTTGGCCACCTCTTGCGAAGAGTTGACTCATTGGAAAAGACTCTGATGGTGGAAGGGATTGGGGGCAGGAGGAGAAGGGGACGACAGAGGATGAGATGGCTGGATGGCATCACTGACTCGATGGACGTGAATCTGAGTGAATTCTGAGAGTCGGTGATGGACAGAGGGGCCTGGCATTCTGCAGTTCATGGGGTCGCAAAGAGTCGGACATGACTGAGCGACTGAACTGAACTGAACTGAACTGAACTGATGTGTCTCTATAGTTTCATCAGATGTAGCAAATCTTTCGTTCTATGTTGATAGTGGGGAGGCTATGGGGTGTGGGGGCAGGGGAGAAAAGGAAATCTCGTGCCTGCTCCACCCCACCTCCCCCAGAAAAAAAAAAAATCTATGAAATGCTTGTGAGACACTGAACACTATTATACATCCAAAAGATGAAGTGCTGGAACTTCCCTGGTCGTCCAGTGGTTAAGAAGCCGCCTGCCCACACAGGAGACATGGGTTCTATCCCTGCCCTCGGAAGATCCCACAGGCCATGTAACCTGCACTCTAGACCTTGCACTCTGCAACTACTGAGCTCACCAACCATAGCTCCTGAAGCATGTGCGCCCTAGGGCCTGTGCTCCACAACAAGACAAGCCACTGCAATAAGAAGCCCATGCACCACAATAAAGAGCAGCCCCTGCCCACTGCAAGCAGAGAAAGTCCATGGGTAGCAACAAAGACCCAGCATGGCAAAAATTAAAATAAGCAAATAAATAAAATTTTTAAATGAAGTGTTTAATAGAGGAAATGAGATTTTAAAGTTATAGATTAGATTCATATTAATAAAATGTTCCAATGATCCCTTATAGTATTTCTTAGACTTATAAATAATATGATAACTTTCTTCAATTTAATCAAGAAAATAAGAAAAAATTACCTTTACTCTTGTCAATTTTTAAAAATAACTGATAAAACACTGTGTTAGTCACTTAGTCATGTCTGACTCTTTGCGACCCCACAAACTGAAGTCCACCAGGCTTCTCTGTCCATGGAATTCTCCAAGCAAGAATACTGGATTGGATTGCCATACCATTCTCCAGAGGAACTTCCCAACCCAGGGATTGAACCCTGGTCTCCTGCCTCACAGGCAGATTCTTTGCCATCTGAACTACAGGGAAGTCTTATAAAACACTACCAGAGTTATAATCTCCTTTCCACCCCTTGCAAATCAAGTCCATTTTGCTTCATTAAATTTTCTGTTTATTAAAAATAACTTCATGGAAATTAAGAGAAATAGAATTTGAGGTAAGAAATATATCTATAAAATTTGTACTGCATATTATTAACATTTAATCTATATTTTGATACTCATATAACATTCAGAGGTTAAAAAGCTGAAGTATTCTTTCTAAACATAAAGAACTTTAGAATTCTTTGTTTTCTGAGAAGAGACTTCTCTTGCTTCCTTTTATACAGTCTACTTTCAGTTGCACTCTCAGGGAAGCTGCGGGTATAAAGGTAGCAAATTGCAGCTGAATGAAATGTATTTCCTACCCTCACCAAGCATACAACTCATACTGTGTGTGCAATTCCCATTCTTAAGAGTCACGCCTTTGCGTGAAGGCTTTCATTGTATGGGGACAAAAGAAATGAAGTCCATCATGTGTCAATATTTAAACAAAAGTATTGACTTTTTATCGACATTTTCTTGAAGATGTATTGCTGATGTCCCTCCCTCACAGAATTTGCAGAATATGACAAACATTATTAACTATTTGATATCACTATCATATTATGCCATTTGGTGCAATACTCTTAGGGGCAAATGAAACATAGGTATAGGGTTTTACAGATTTATTTATATACACTTACTCAGTTCAGTTCAGTCGCTCAGTCGTGTTCAACTCTTTGCAACCCCATGAACTGCAGCACACCAGGTCTCCCTGCCCATCACCGACTCCCAGAATTCACTCAAACTCACGTCCATTGAGTCGATGATGCCATCCAGCCATCTCATCCTCTGTCGCCCCCTTCTCCGTCTGCCCCCAATCCCTCCCAGCATCAGAGTCTTTTCCAATGAGTCAACTCTTCGCATGAAGTGGCCAAAGTACTGGAGTTTCAGCTTTAGCATCATTCCTTCCAAAGAAATCCCAGGGTTGATCTCCTTTAGAATGGACTGGTTGGATCTCCTTGCAGTCCAAGGGACTCTCAAGAGTCTTCTCCAACACCACAGTTCACAAGCATCAATTCTTTGGCACTCAGCTTTCTTCACAGTCCAACTCTCACATCCATACATGACTACTGGAGAAACCATAGCCTTAACTGGACGGACCTTTGTTGGCAAAGTAATGTCTCTGCTTTTGAATATGCTATCTAGGTTGGTCGTAACTTTTCTGCCAAGGAGTAAGCGTCTTTTAATTTCATGGCTGCAATTACCATACAATATACAGCCTTGATGCACTCCTTTTCCTGTTTGGAACCAGTCTGTTGTTCCATGTCCATTTCTAACTGTTGCTTCCTGACCTGCATATAGGTTTCTCAAGAGGCAGGTCAGGTGGTCTGGTATTCCCATCTCTTTCAGAATTTTCCACAGTTTATTGTGATCCACACAGTCAAAGGCTTTGGCATAGTCAATAAAGCAGAAATAGATGTTTTCTGGAACTCTCTTGCCTTTTCAATGATCCAGCGGATGTTGGCAATTTGATCTCTGGTTCCTCTGCCTTTTCTAAAACCAGCTTGGACATCTGGAAGTTCATAGTTCATATACTGCTGAAGACTGGCTTGAAGAATTTTGAGCATCACTTTACTAGCGTGTGAGATGAGTGCAACTGTGCTGTAGTTTGACCATTCTTTGGCATTGCCTTTCTTTGGGATTGGAATGAAAACTGACCTTTTCCAGTCCTGTGGCCACTGCTGAGTTTTCCAAGTTGTTGGCATATTGAGTGCAGCACTTTCACAGCATCATCTTTCAGATGATGCTCAAAATGGAATGGCTCAACTGGAATTCCATCACATCCACCAGCTTTGTTCATAGTGATGCTTTCTAAGGCCCACTTGACTTCACATTCCAGGATGTCTGGCTCTAGGTAAGTGATCACACCATCATGATTATCTTAGTCATGAAGATCTTTTTTTTACAGTTCTTCTGTGTATTCTTGCCATGTCTTCTTAATACCTTCTGCTTCTGTTAAGTCCATACCATTTCTGTCCTATATCGAGCCCATCTTTGCATGAAATATTCCCTTGGTATATCTCTAATTTTCTTGAAGAGATCTCTAGTCTTTCCCATTCTGTTGTTTTCCTCTATTTCTTTGCATTGATCGCTGAAGAAGGCTTTCTTACCTCACTTACTAACAGCAAATTAACTTTAAAATTTTTCACATCTATTTTTTTTCTATATTTTGTTTCTTCTCTTGTCTTTTCTAATAATACTTTACTTTTTACTACTTCTAAACTTGCTTGTAAAGTAAGATTTAATAGGGTTTAAAGTAAGGACGTGAGGATCTCTGCTAAGAATAA
Organism: Ovis aries; assembly: GCF_016772045.2. Lineage (NCBI taxonomy): Eukaryota > Metazoa > Chordata > Mammalia > Artiodactyla > Bovidae > Ovis > Ovis aries. The sequence goes on along the minus strand of NC_056063.1, from coordinate 71,688,700 downwards.
TTATGAGTTTGCAGATCTAATTTTGGCAACTTAGATGCCTCTTGGTGTCAGGTGTCTTCTGTGAGACTGAAATTACCCAAGGATGACAGCTGGAAAAGTGAATGTTATCAGAAGGTGCTTTGGTTTACTAATGGCTTTATGAAAGTGAAGGTGAAAGTGAAATTTTCTCAGTCTTGTCAGACTCTTTGTAACCCCATGAACTATACAGTCCATGGAATTCTCCAGGCCAGAATACTGGAGTGGGTGGCCTTTCCCTTCTCCAGGAAATATTCCCAACCCAGGGATTGAACCCTGGTCTCCCGCATTGCAGGCAGATTCTTTACCAGATGAGCCACCAGGGAAGCCCATGGCTTTATAAGTGGTCCTAAATCATTAGTAAATTTCCACTCTTCGTTTGACGTGAAATAGTTTAAGAATGCTAAAAATATTTCCCAATTTATTTTTTAAATGTAAATAATTCCCAAGTGGATTACATATAAAGTATTCACACTTTTCTATCGTTATTTAAGGATTTTCATTAAAGAATAAGATATACAGAAACAAAGGGAAAGAGGGAGAGAGAAGCCCAAGGCTGAGCCCCGAGACCGTCCAGCACTCACAGGTGGACACTCACCCCGGGAGACTGAGTCAGGAGAGAAAGAGCAGTCACCGGAGCAGGAGAAGCAGGAGCCCCTGCTTCTGAGAGGCTGGTGAGTTAGAGAGAGACAGTACCAGTTGGACTTGGCAAAGACAGGGCCTTTGGTGATTTAGGAAAGCATTATTTTAAAGAGAAAGAGATTGAAGCCGTTTAAAGATGTGTTGAGCAGAGAACTGTGTCTGAAGGTGTGGAAAAGTGGTTGCACACAACTCCTGTGAGAAAGTTGCTCTGAGGAGGAACAGAAAACAGAAAAAGAAGTAACTGCAGGACCATAACCCTCGAGGAGGCACTCATCCACTGTGAACTGTTCAACAGCCAGTGTGAAATAGACTGAGTAACATGGGTGAGCCGATGCTGTCAGTATCTGCCCCGGTGCCTTCCATGTCACCCTAGCCTGACTTCCTGCAACTCTGCCTGAGGGCTCTGTCTGCCACCTGAGTTGCCTCTGCTAAAGCACAAGGCAGCCAGGAGTGCTGGGGAATTTAATGTCTTCCTCTGCTCCACCCGGGCAGCCTTCAGTCAACAGACACACAGGAGCTGGTGTGTAAATACCCCCACTCCATCATTCAGGGAAACTAACCCTGAGGCTTGTGCTCCACACTGTCTCCTAGAGTTTCCCAGCAGGATGGTGTTCCAGTAACCCAGCCTGCAACATACCTGGTAACACATCCTGTGCGGCCCTCTCTCCCTTTCTTGTCTCACTTCCCCCCTCCATTACCAGTGTTTCCTGGGACCTCCTCCCAAATAATCTATTGCATTCAAATTCTCATCCTAGACTTTAGCTTCAGCAAACCCAAACTAAGACAACTGAAAATATTCATGTAATGACATGAAGCCATTATACCAATTCTGCACAAGAATGCACGAAACAAGAAACATTAAAAGAAAGTATTTCAAAATGATAACAATGATCATTACTGTATTGTGAGATTATGGGTGATTTTTTTTTTTTAATCTTGTTTTTCCTCAAGAAAAGAAAGTGGATTTCTTTTGGTAAAGAAGTACTGTAATTACAACATACAGATTAATACAGATTTTGTGAATTTCAGAAGGTGGTCTTAAAAGAACAAATAAAGGGAAAGAAAGAAAGGGAAGTCGCTCAGTCATGTCCAGCTCTTTGCAACCCCATGGACTGTAGCCCACCAGGCTCCTCTGTCCAGGGGATTTCGCAGGCAAGTATACTGGAGTGGGTTGCCATTTCCTTCTCCAGGGGATCTTCCTGACCCAGAGATCAAACCCGGGTCTCCCGCATTGCAGGCAGACACTTTACCATCTGAGCCACCAGGGAACCCTAAAAAAACAAACGTATTACCAAAGAAAATATGGCTGCTGCTAACTTTCTCAGCAGCACATAGCAAATGAAGTACCAATATTCATACGAAAAACACACCAATGGCTTTTGTTATAGTTACCATTTATCGAATGTGTAACAATACCCTTCTTATTATCTCACAAATCCTTGCAATACTACTGTAAGGTATGTATTATTCTTATCTTTTTTACATAAAATATAGTTCAGACAACAGTGAATTCTCCAAAATGGGGGAATATTTGAAGCCAGATATTGGTCCCAAAGCCCATGAACTTTCTGCCACTTTGGGCTGCCTCCCTCTGTACTTTCAGGTATTATTTTAGAATCACCAACAGGAAGTCAAAGAGTAATCACTGCATCAACATTTCTGATGTGCTTGGTGCAATTTAGAACTAGGAGGATAGATGTGTATAAAGGCACTTTGCTGGGGCAAATGGCTTCTTCAGAGAAAGCTGAAGTGTGGTCACCAGAGGCATGTTGGATAGAACAATTAGAACGCTGTGCTGTCAAAGCGTGGAAGCAAGAACAGTACATCACAATGGTGGAAAAATCAAACTGTACCGCAAAGAAATGGATTTTTTTAAACTACAAGGCCAAGACAGCACAATCCTAAAGTATATCTGAGCTTAAAGGACTGAAAATGGCACAGAGTACATAATAACATACTGTAGAATAAATTTTTGGTCACAGTTAGGCTCTTTGGTCACACTCTACACAAGAACAGCTCTTACTTATCTCTCAGCTGTGTTTGCTTGACTATCTACTAGATGCCAGTCACTCATTACTTTATTTACAATGTAAAATACAGATTAATCTTTAAGAGATAATGGAGAAATAAGCCTGTTATTTCTATTTTGAGCTTATTAAAAATGAGCTAAGAGTTATAATTGCTGGATCTGCACTGGTTCTCAATGCCTGGACCATAAGCTTCTTAAAGCAGGAGAAGGTCCACTCCTTTGGACTCAAGTGCCCACTCAATGCCCTGCCCACAGGACGTCTTAGAAAGCACATGCCTGGTGAATGACGAGGATACCCACACCCCACCAGAAAGAAGAGGGTACTGCAACCTCTAAAAACTTTTACGGTGACTCAAAAAGTTTCTCTGTCTCTCAGGACCAAAGGGAGAACTATGCTTCCCCCACTGCCTGAGATATACAGGGATAATGGCCAATACTGATCAGTGGAGGTGAGCATAAATGATGGACAAAGTCAGCCAGACTACTTAGATGACAGCCCCCAACTCCCTAGTGTCTGTTCTACTCCTAGGTTGCTCCTGGAGGAATCCTGTTTTGATAAGAGAGGGAAAGAGGAAAGACCAAAGCACATTCTTCTAGGGGCATGAAGGCAGTTACCCAGCAACTGATGCATAGAGAAAAATACATAAGCAAGAAGTAAAATTCTGGTTTCTTTATCTCTCAAATAAGTAAATAAATTTAAGTGAACTAATAAGTGCACATCAGTATAAGAGGAAAATAAGTAACTTCAGAATTTTTCCCATACAGGAAAACCATCTGAATAAAAAAATAGAAATATTTTTAAAAATATAAATAATAAAATATAAATAAAATATATAAATAAAAAATAATAAATGTACTCAATGCTGACTGTACTGTTTCTGTCTATAGTTTACAATGCTGACTGTAGCCCTCTATGTCTATAAAAAGCTCTTGTCCACTGATTGTCAAGGAAGAGGGGTCAGCCTTTGGACAGGAGTCTACCCTCCCCCCAACACACACACCAGCATCCAAAATAAAGCAAATGTTCCTTTCCACCAACCTGGCCTCTTTATTAGCTTTTGAGTGGTGAGCAGACGGACCTCCCTTCCCTTTTTGGCCTTCTACGGTCAGCCTTGGAACTATTACAGCACTTGTCACGGTGAGAGGGGAGTGAATTTTCGTTTTACAATGAAGGCGTAATGAGTTAGAAGTCAGAGACCAGACCATGCTCAAAACCATCTTGATTTTAGCTGGTTCAAGCCAGTTTTTGTGGGATCCTGTTTATCTCCATATCTGTACCCACCTACTTCCTTCCTGTCTCACAAGCATAGACACACTGTTTCCATAGTGACGAGGCCGTCTTAGCCTGTCACCTGAGAGCCCAGACCTGGTTCTCTGTGGACCCTGATGCCTAGGTCCTTTCCTTTCCTAGTTAAATAATACCCAGTTGTCTTCTTTAAATGAAGAGTGCCAGGGGCTCCCATTATTTCAGGAGCAACATCAAGCCCCAGACAATAGGGAGCTACCTTATGGGTTAAAAACAACAACAACAAAATAAAACTGATTATATCATACCTTCCTTTTCGGACCTTCAGGAATAGAAGAGAAATTGGTCTCTTTTTCTTCATCAGGATTATCTCCACAGGTAACAAAGAAACAGTCATTAAAGGTAAGTTGGGGCCCTTAATATTCCATGAGGCTGGGCTGTGATGAAACAGTCACCAACAAAGCCCATCAACAATTACCTGGGAGTAAAAGTAAAACTTGGTGATAAACTAAAGTCTATCCTTTTGTTACTCCGTTTGTGCTGAGACGAGTTTCACTTGCTCACAGGGTGCTTCATGAAGAGGCCTCACACCCGGCCCATCAGACAAGACTCCCTGATGTGAAACAGCTGCGTTGACATCTCAGCTTGGAGGGACAAGACTTCCTGGTGTGAAACGGCTGCGTTGACCATCTCATCTTGGAGGGACAAGACTCCCTGGTGTGAAACGGCTGCGTTGACATCTCAGCTTGGAGGGCCAAGTGCAGGATCCTTGCCCCCAGCACTGTGATTCAAGATGGCATTGAGGGGTCGAATGCAGAGACGCTGAGCCTGGAACTGCAATCTGGAGCCACCAGCAGCACAGCTGAGCCGGTCCTATGAGAACACCCCCAGCCCCCAGTTGACAGGAATCACATTCAGCAGCCCCCTGGAGGGATTTCAGAGGAAACAGTGTCCTCTAGAGCACATTCTACTGGCCCGAGCCACACCTGGAAGAGGAACTTCCCAGGTGGCTCAGCAGTAAATATCCCACCTGCCAATGCAGGACACTCGTGTTGATCCCTGGGTCAGTAGGATCCCCTGGAGCAGGACATGGCAACCCACTCCAATATTCCTGCCTGGGAAGTCCCATTGACGGAGGATCCTGGCAGGCTGCAGGCCATGGGGCCACAAAGAGTCAGACATGACTGAATGTCTGAGCATGCGCACATACACACACATGCACACTCCTGGCAGAAGGACCCCCACCTCCTGTCGAGGGTGAGGGGTCTCACTTGGGAGAATCGGTAACAAAATAAGAAATCAAACCATTCCTGTTTTTCCTGGTGGCTCAGAGGGTAAAGAATCTGCCTGCAGTGCCGGAGACCCGAGTTTGATCCCTGGGTTGGGAAGATTCCCTGGAGATGGGAATGGCTATCCACTCCAGTATTCTTGCCTGGAGAATTACATGGAATTCTCGTGGGCTATAGTTCATGAAGTCACAAAGAGTCAGACACAACTAAGCACTTAAACTTTTTCACACTTTCTAGCAAGGAAAGCAACTGCCATTTGGGAAGAAATGAGATCTTCTGCCTCCAATATTGGTTCTCACTTGGCTGCAGGGTGGAATCACCTGTGAGGTTTTAAAAAGTGTTGATTTCTGCATCCCCTCCCCTGAGATTCTGATTGAACTGAGATGAGGCTTCAGCACTGGGATTTACAGAGCTCCCCTGGTGATTCAAATTTGTAGCCAAGTTTACAAACCACTGGCCTTTGCCATACTGAGGATATAAAGAACTCTACCTGGATGAGGAAGCAGAGTAAACAGACAGAGTGATTCTGCAGGAGCAGGAGTGTATGTTTCTGTGTACAGGCTGTAGTTGGGGTGGGGGCCTGTGACCTCTTTTGCCCACTCTGAGGCCTTCCTGACCCCTCATTACACAGCTTTTCCACGCTTCTCACCTGGATGCCTGGATTCTTCTGTGCCCTGGTGATGATTTGCAGTATGATCGGACACGACTGAGCGACTTCACACACACACACACACACACACACACACACACACACACACACACACACACACAGAGTTGTCTCAGGAGATTTCATACAAGTCCCACCTTAGTTCATCACAAACCTATGAGCAGGATTCCCAAGGTGTGGCTTGCTGGGAGGGAAATCCTGGGAACTATACAAGAGGAGCAGCTCAGCAGTAACTTCAGGAGTTGCTCCTGCGCAGGGAAGTTCAGGGAGCTCCAGGCCAGTGGCCAGCATGTGTGTGGCACACGGCTGTGACTGGAACCTTCCTGTGCCTGGGATCTGAGGTGTGTATGTATGCTCAGTTGTGATGACTCTCTGGGACCGCATGGACACAGGATGGGATTTCCCAGGCAGGAATACTGGAGTGGGTCGCCATTTCCTCCCCTAGGGGATCTTCCCAACCCAGGGATTGAACCTGTTTCTCTTGCAACTGCTGCTCTGGCAGGTGGATTCCTTACCACTAGCGCCCCCTGGGGGCTCGAGGGAACTGATCCTAAAGTCAGTGACAGGGAATTCCCAGGTTCAGTGATAAAGAATCTGCCTGCCAATGCAGGAGACATAGGAGATGCAAGTTCGATCCCTGGGTCAGGAAGAAGCCCTGGGGGAGGAAATGACAACCCTCTCCAGTATTCTATGCTTGCCTGGAAAATCTCATGAACAGAGGAGCCTGGTGGGCTACGGTCACAGAGTCACAAAGATTTGGACATGATTGAACACAGGCAGTGACAAGTGTCTATGATATCGAGCATCAAGAAGTGCAGAGGTGTAATGTAATAAGCGTCCCAATAAACAGCACCTGCCCCTTATTCTGCTCTGTGTGACAGGATGTGCTTTTGCTTAACTATCATATCACATTTAATTTTGGGGGGGGTATATGAAAATGTATTACTATCATTCTTTCATCATCAAAATTTATGATCTTGGTCTTCTTGCCTTTGTATAAGGCAGAAAAAGAGACACTGGCTACTTTGACAGCCTTAAAGTGGACTCCAGGAATGTCACCAACAGCATGACCTTTGCAACCAAATCCAGCAACCAGAACTTCATCATTTTCCTCAATAAAATTCAAGCAACCGTCTCTGGGTACAAAAGGCTGTGATTTTTTGCCATTCTTGGTGAACTGAACCCTGACACATTTCCTGGTGGCAGAATTTGGCTGTTTGGCTTCAACCCCTATTTTTTCGAGCACAATTCTCTTGGCATGAGAAGTGCATCTAAAACGGCCTTCAGGGCTGCGCCCCGATGGGCTTTCCTGCACTGTTCCCATGCCGCTTCTGGGCTCGTCGGTGGCTACAGAGCTTCCTGGCAAAGATCACGACGCTTGCTCATCCTACCAGCACCATGGGCCTGAAAGAAAGACCATCATGTTTAATTTTAACACAGACTCAGAAGGTATTAGGATGTTAGGACCCCCGCCATTTTACAGAGCTTAAGGACCTTGCTAGAGGTCATAAGACTCCTGACAGATGCAGCCTCTGAGCCCTGGTGGAACCACACAGTCTGTCCCCACTGCACCCGGTCTCCCTGCCCAAAGACCTGCTCAGCCTGACTTCCTGGGTGGGTCTGTGTGGTCCCTCCAGGGGCCCGCAGCCCCTTTGCTCCTATTGCCCCTGACTCAGGTCCTTCCTTCTGCAGGGCAGCCCCCGAGAGCCCCGTGGTCGGCAGGGGGACACCCTTGCCCCATTCTAGCAGCTTCTCCCTGCAGCCAACTCCCGGGGGTGGGTCAGGCCAGGATGTGAGGAGAATCAGGAGAGAAGCAAAAAGGGAGTGAGCTTGTGGTCAGCACCTTCCTCTGACCTGGGACAGCCCTCTCTTCTCCTGACATTTCCCGCCACTCAGGGCAGCTCCTCTCAACGCCCCACCCCCCTCCATTACAAGTGCTCCTGTAGCTCTGCTGTGGATCAGAGTCACCAGGGGAGGGGTCAGAATGCAGAGTCCTAGGCTCCAGCCCCAAAGGTCTGATCCAACATCCCAATCCCAGTGTATTGGGATGCAGGGGGTCCTCTGAGCACATTCTGAGAAGCATTTAACAGACCTGCCACTCACATATGTGGGCCCTGGGTCAAGAATATAAATGAAGCCCATCCGATATGTTTAAATATTTAAAAGTTATAAATCAAGCTAACACACTGTCAAGTACACCCTCATAACCACATGGCAGGCTGGGATTCCTGGAACCTAGAGTTTTGAGCTAGAAGGCAGGACAGCAGAGGGAGGGGCCGACCCAGCCCCCAGCCCTCCCCCTGCTCTTCCCACCTCTGGCTCTGACCCTCTTTGTGCCCTGAGGAATCTGCTGCTCAAGCAAGAGCATTACAGCCTTCAAGTCTAAGCTCAGGCCATCCTCTTCCACCCCATAAACAGCTGTATCTCAACTACCTGTCAGGTTGGGACATGGGTCCCAGGAGGGAGGCCTGCACTGGTGCTGGGAGCAGGGGTTCAAGGTCTAGGTGCTCAGAGCAAGGCCTGGAGGGGGCGGGGCTCCAGGTGGCCACACCCCCTGGTCCTCTCTGGCTGCCTGCACCTGGGGGAAGGTGCAACCGCAGGATGAACTGAGCAGGGCCTCTAAACCAGCGCTTCTCCAACTGTACTGTGAGCAGGTCTCACCTGGGATTTGGAGATTTTGTCAGTAGGTTTGGGGTAGAGACCACAATCATGTGTTCCTAACAGCCTCCCAAGCCAGCTGACACTGCTGGTACACAGGCCTCACTTAGAACAGCAGGGCTCTGGGGCAGGGAGGGCAGAGACTTCCTGTAAAGGACCAGGAAGTACATTTCCAGGCTTTGGGGGCCTTGTGGTCTGTACTCAGAAAAACATCTACTTCTGCTCCATTGACTACGCTAAAGCCTTTGACTGTGTGGATGACAACAAACTGTGGAGAATTCTTCAAGAGAGGGGAATACCAGACCACCTTACCTACCTCCTAAGCAACCTGTATGCAGGTCAAGAAGCAACAGTCAGAACCTGACATGGATTGACTGCCTGGGTCAAAATTGGGAAAGGAGTATGACAAGGCTGTATACTGTCACCCTGTTTATTTAACTTACATGAAAAATAATGTGCATATATGTATAACTGAATCACTGTGGTATAGCAGAATTAACACAACATTGTAAGTCAACTATACTTAAATACAATAAATTTTTCTAAAAACAAGGAAAAAAAAAAACCCAAGGGTGTCATTAAGTTCTTTATTAGTAATGTGTACTCTGGTTACTTGCATGGCCTGTGTTTGCTGGATTTTCCCACTTCAGACAAACAATCCTTCCTTAAAGAATTAAGCTGAGAAGATACTTTGAGTCCATGAAAGGTCATGTTCCTCTCAACACCCACGCCCCACCATTCACGATTTAGTCAGCCAATGATGAGCTTTGTCTGAATTATTTATGACAATGATTGCTGTCACGTGGTACTTTTCTGTCAACCTGTCTACATTTGTGAGCTGGCATTCTACTACAAAATAAGAGCTTTTCCTTCCTCATAGCTATTCTATATCTTATCAGAATCAGTATAAACTCCTGGATTAAAAAAAAATTTTATTGTAAAATGTGGGGTGTAAAACCTTCAATCCTCTGTTCACCATTACTTACCACATTTCTAATGTGATATAAACTCCATCCCAGAGGCTCATTTTTTGCTAGGTGGTCTGCAAAATTTAATTTTTAAAATGTTTTCATGTAATGTTCTCCAGAATTAAATATGATTAGCTTTTGCATCAAACATGGTTTGGAATACCCAAGGCTTCCACCTATTGGGATGGATACTTGTGAGCATGTTTACTGAGTGAAAGAGAGAACTTAGTCAGAAACATCCAATGTATACTTTGTGCAGAACATTCTTGGTGTGTTTGAGTCTTAACCTTGGTTCTTCTTCATTTTAATTTTAATTGGAAGAAAATTATTTTACAACATTGTGGTAGCTTTTGCCATACATCAACAGGAATCACCCTTGGGTGTACATGTGTCCCACCATCCTGAACCCCCCACTCGCTTCCCCCCTCACCCCATCCCTCTGGGTTGTCCCAGAGCACTGGCTTTGAGTGCCCTGCTTCATGCATCGAGCTTGCACTGGCCATCTATTTTATGAATGGTAATATACATACATGTTTCAGTGCTATCCTCTCATACCGTCCCACCCTCGCCTTCTACCACATAGTCCAATAGTCTGCTCTTTACATCTGTGTCTTTTTTGCTGCCTTGCATATAAGATCATCATTACTGACTTTCCAAATTCCAAAAGTATGCATTAAAACACTCTGTTGGAGTTTTTCTTTCTGGCTTACTTCACTCTGTACAATAGACTCCAGTTTCATCCACCTCGTTAGAACTGACTCAAATGTGTTCTGTTTATAGCTAAGTTATTATGCATATGTATCACGACTTCCTTATCCATTCATCTGCCAATGGACATCTAGGTTTCTTCCACATTTTAGCTATTGTAAACAGTGCTGCAGTGAACACTGGGGTACATGTGTCTCTTTCAATTCTTGTTTCCTCAGTGTGTATGCCCAGCAGTGGGATTGCTGGGTCATATGGCAGTTCTCTTTCCAGTTTTTTAAGGAATCATGACACTGTTCCCCATAGTGGCTGTACTAGTTTGCATTTCCACCAACAGTGTAAGAGGGCTCCCATTTCTTCACATCCTCTGCAGTATTTAATGATTATAAGCTTTTTGATGGCTGCCATTCTGATCAGCATGAAATGATATCTCATTGTGGCTTTGATTTGCATTTCTCTGACAATGAGTGATGTTGAACCTCTTTTCATGTGTTTGTTAGCCCTCTGTATGTCTTCTTTGGAGAAACGTCTAATTCTTTGGCCCACTTTTTGATTGGGCTGCTGTTTTCTGGTACTGAGCTGCATGAGCTGCTTGTATATTTTGGAGATTAATTCTTTGTCAGTTGTTTTGTTTGCTATTACTTTCTCCCATTCTGAAGGCTGCTTTCTCACCTTGTCTATAGTTTCCTTTGTTATGCAAAAGCTTTTAAGTTTAATTAGATCACAATATGCCAGCAAATTTGGAAAACTCAGCAGTGGCCACAGGACCGGAAAAGGTCCATTTTCATTCCAATCCCAAAGAAAGGCAATGCCAAAGATTGCTCAAACTATAGCACAATTGCACTCGTCTCACATGCTAGTATTATAATGCTCAAAATTCTCCAAGCCAGGCTTCAGCAATACGTGAACTTTAAACTTCCAGATATTCAAGCTGGTTTTAGGAAAGGCAGAGGAACCAGAGAACAAATTGCCAACATCCCCTGGATCATGGAAAAGCAAGAGAGTTCCAGAAAAACATCTATTTCTGCTTTATTGACTATGCCAAAGCCTTTGACTGTGTGGATCACAAGAAACTGGAAAATTCTGAAAGAGATGGGAATACCAGACCACCTGACCTGCCTCTTGAGAAATTTGTATGTAGGTCAGGAAGCAACAGTTAGAACTGGACATGGGACAACAAACTGGTTCCAAATAGGGAAAGGAGTACATCAAGGCTGTATATTGTCGCCCTGTTTATTTAACTTGTATGCAGAGTACATCATGAGAAATGCTGGACTAGAAGAAGCACAAGCTGGAATGAAGATAGCCAGGAAAAATATCAATAACCTCAGATATGCAGATGACACCACCGTTATGGCAGAAAGTGAAGAGGAACTAAAAAGCCTCTTGATGAAAGTGAAAGAGGAGAGTGAAAAAGTTGGCTTAAAGCTCAACATTCAGAAAACGAAGATCATGGTATCCGGTCCCATCATTTCATGGCAAATAGATGCGGAAAGTCTCAGACTTTATTTTTTTGGGCTCCCAAATCATTGCAGATGGTGATTGCAGCCATGAAATTAAAAGACGCTTACTCCTGGGAAGGAAAGTTATGACCAACCTAGATAGCATATTGAAAAGCAGAGACATTACTTTGTCAACAAAGGTCCGTCTGGTCAAGGCTATGGTTTTCCAGTAGTCCTGTATGGATGTGAGAGTTGGACTGTGAAGAAAGCTGAGTGCTTGAGAATTGATGCTTTTGAACTGTGGTGTTGGAGAAGACTCTTGAGAGTCCCTCGGACTGTAAGGAGATCCAACCAGTCAATCCTAAAGGAATTCAGTCCTGAATATTCACTGGAAGGACTGATGTTGAAGCTGAAGCTCCAATACTTTGGCCACCTCATGGGAAGAACTGACTCATTGGAGAAGATCATGATGCTGGGAAAGATTGAAGGCAGGAGGAGAAGGGGATGACAGAGGATGAGATGGTTGGATAGCATCACCAACTCGATGGACATGAGTTTGATCAAGCTCTGGGAGTGGTGAGGGACAGGGAAGCCTGGCGTGCTGCAGTCCAACGGTCACAAAGAGTTGGACATGACTGAATGGCTAAACTGAACTGAAACTTGAACAGGAATTTAACCCTTTCTAAATTTTAAATGTTATTAAAAACTTTGATAATGTACAGTATTTTCTTTTGAAAGCCAGTATAGCCTCATTTTAAATATAATTATGATGGTAAATAAGAAGGCAGTGCTGGAGAGGGTAGTACTGATTAACAACTAATCACATATCCAACATTGTTCAAAAGCAGTGTTTCTCAACTGTCTGGAATTGCATATCAGTTTTAATTTTACATTTTCAGCCCATTGCAACTTAGTCACTGATCCACTGTGCATGGCTAGTATGCACCTCCCCCTTTAAGTGCAACATTCACACTGGTCTCTCGGCTGTTCAGGATCACATCCATCCTGAGTGTGGATGGCAATAGCTGATGGCTCTGAGTTTCTAGCTTTCTTGAGTTTCCTGTACTTACTTCTAACCTGGTTACAAACAGTTCATGGACTGGCACTAGTGCACAGACCACACAGTGAGTGTCACTGTCATAGTTAATCTCTGCAACAACCCTCTGTGAATCATACTATCCCCACCTCAACTTTCAGACAAAGACACTGAAGCACAGTGGACTTCCCAACCTTAAGACCCCATGGTAAACAGCAGCAGAATTTGTATCCAAACCCAGTCAGCAATGCCCAGAACCAGTATTTGTCCCTGAAGGCTGACTCCAGAGCTTGTGCTCCTCCCTGGAGGCTTATGTCATTTTCACTACATGCAGAGGAAGAACAGTCTGGTTTAGGCCATCAGATGAAGACCTCCTCAAATACACTTTCTACAGTCTACAAACCTCATTCGTCCACACTCACCTTGCTCTCCTCTCCTGGTGGTTAGGAATCACCAAGGTCAGTGATTCCAGCTTGTGTCTCTGGATGCTCTTGGTCCACCTATCATCCCAACCAAAGAACTCCAAGAGCAGGAATCATATCCATCTTCCAGATGAAGAAGCTGAGATTCAGAGGTTAAGATACTTGCCTAAGTATGTAACTAAGGCTACACGGCTGTAGGGTGTCCATAGTCCATTTTGTCAAGGATGGTGCCAGTTTATTTCCCTGGCACTCTAGCTGGTTACTGCTTTTCTTTCATTGTCAAGTATCCCATTCTGTGCAGTACATTCTTTGGACACCCACACTGCTAGTGAGAGCAGAGAAAGACCTAACAGGCAGATCAGTGTGACTGACTCCAAAATCAGGGCTTTCTGTTATCCCGGGCTACTTCTTGGAATTCCAAAATTATGAAGTTGACAAGGAAGTTTTGTTCTCAGTCATCATTTATTCATTCAGCAAATATTTACTGAGTGTCCCCTATGTGACAGACACTGCGCTGAAAGATGAAATTATAAAGTGAATAGAGCACAGTTTCAAGTCTTTTTCTCACTTGGTTTAGTGAGAAAGCAGACCATATGGATAAAGAAAACTGAGCGCAGAACTGATGCTTTTGAACCGTGGTTTGGAGAAGACTCTTGAGAGTCCCTTGAACTGCAAGGAGATCCAACCAGTCCATTCTAAAGGAGATCAGTCCTGGGTGTTCATTGAAAGGATGGATGTTGAAGCTGAAACTCCAATACTTTGACTACCTGATGCGAAGAGCTGACTCATTTGAAAAGACCCTGATGCTGAGTAAGACTGAGGGAAGGAGGAGAAGGGATCGACAGAGGATGAGATTGTTGGATGGCATCACTGACTCAATGGACTTGGTTTTGGGTGGACTCTGGGAGTTGGTGATGGACAGGGAGGGCTGGCGTGCTGCGGTTCATGGGGTCGCAAAGAGTTGGACACGACTGAGCGAATGAACTGAACTGAGACCATATGAATACTCATAGTCAGGGCAGGCTACATAGTTTACATAACCTGTGTAAAATGGAAAGAACAGGGCCCCTTATTTTAAAATCACGATACTGGATGACAATAGGACACTAACCAAGTACGGTTCAGTTTAACAAATGAGAGGTGCTCAAGGGTCCTACAGAAATACGAGTTACCTAGGATGATGACTGATCTAAAGGTGACTTCCTAGAAGAGGTGACAACTGGGCTGACCCTAGAAAATGAGATTTCTCCCCTTCATGGACCTTCCCCTCTATTTTTTAAACCAGAGTGTATTGAGGAGAATCACTAACTCATCATTCTGACTTACACATCAGTCATCAAGAGTTTCCCCCACAGTACATCCTCATCACCTACCTCAGAGCTGTGACACAGGATGTGGGGGGACATGGAGACGTGCTGTTCAGACCTGCCTTCAAGGACCCGTTGCCCAGCTGCTGGGAGTGCTGCCAGTGGGCAACCTTGAACCACCAGGCTGCATACAGTGACCCTTCCAGGTGGAGGTATAAAGACCTGGCCATTGCATGTGTCAGGACAACCCTGAAGGGCCATCTTCACTCCAGATGCCCCATGGGTTCAGCTAAGGTCATCCAGCCAGTGATCCAGCTTGATCTTTCCTTCTGCCCTATCCCGTTTCTTCCCTCCTGATTCCACACTGTTGATTCCAAGGGCAGCCCTGATAAACATCCCAGCGCTAAACTCAATCTGAGTCTGCATTCCAGAGAACCAGCCTGCAACATGTATCAGAAAACACTCCAGTACTCACGGAGGACTTTTATTTGAAAATTACTAGTTACACATGTACTTAAAACATTTTAAAAACACAAAATGGTGGAAACAAGGACTTTTTGTGTGAATATCATTACCTTTGGTTTAAAATCCACAACCTAATATTTTCTGACCAAAGTGAAATTAAGTTATATATTAATAAAAGAAAATTATTATGTTTAAATACATGTAAGTGCCATTTTATATAAAAGGCTGAATGTTAGCAGTTCCATGTGTTAAATCTAGTAGAAAAAAGCCATTAGCATTTGAAATTTAGAGAATATTATACTTATGAATAACTCGTGGGTAAAAGATATAGTTAATGAATTAAATTGGGAATTAGAAAATACATAATACTTTGGCTAGTGGTTGGTGGTAAGTATCAAAACTTGTAGGTTGTAGCTAAAGTGGATCACAGAAAAATTGTCAGCTTTATATACTTATGTTAGAAAAATAATTTTATTATTAATCTGTTTCCAATTTAAGAATTCAGAGAAAAAAAAAATCTCAAAATACAGGAAAAGTTGAAAGAAAGAATGATATGATGAACGAGAAGGAAAAGCAGAGTACCAACCAAGCAATAATTTGATTCTTTGAAAATAGGAAAACGTTATACAAGATTATTCATAAAAAATGAGAAGCCTCAAAGAAAACTAAAAGGCCAAAAGAGCACAGAGATGCTCTGGAGATTAAACATGTAAGATATTGTAAATAAATTTATGCCAGTCAAGCTCAAAACTCACAGGAAAAAGATCTACTTCTAGAAAAGTGAAACTTACCAAAATGACTGCAGAAATAACACACTGAATAGGAAGCACATAATTACCAAAAGTTATGCAGACAATGATGGCTGCACAACACTGTGAGTGTGATTAATGCCAAATTGTGTGATTAAAAATGGTTATATGGCAAATTTTATGTTATATATATTTTACCACAATTTTTTAATTAAAAAAATAAAATCCTCTATCAAGAAGGGTCTAGAACAGGTCTTTCTTTCATTAGCAAATCCCCTAGATGGGTTCCTAGTTTGATAAGGCATATTTTCTTTTCCTTCTCTTTTATTTTTTAATTTTTTTAAGTTTTTATTTTTACTTTATTTTAGTTTACAATACTGGATTCGTTTTGCCATACATTGACATGAATCCGCCACATGGCTCAGCGATAAAGACTCTGCCGGCAATGCAGGGGACACAGGAGATGAACGTACAGTATTGCCCTTCTGTATTTTAACCATTTTTTTTTTTTTGGGAGGGGGCCATCTCTCTTTTCTATAATGTCACTTAAACTACATGCACTGTATGTTTTTCCTATTACTTTTCTCTGTAGTATTTTAACCAGAGGCCTTTGAGTGGAAAATGGATCACAGGTGACACAAAACATGACATAAAGGAAATGGTGGCACAAAACGGCACCTTCACATGATCTTCAGGAATCTGTAATATAATTAGAAAGGAAGATGTAATTCTGGGAACAGTAAAAAAAAATTGTGAGAACTTTGTCTCAAATCTTAGAAAATAAGTTTGGCTCCAGAGTCTCTCCAGACACAAAGCCTGGGAGACACCTTTTATTGGTGGCCTGTACCTCTGATTTGGATAAAAAATAAAATAGTATAACTCATAAATAAACACAATAAATCCTTTTGCAAGAGCTTGAAATCATTGAGTGAAGTTGGAGAAAAATTATAGGTTAATATCTTACAATATGTCAGTATCTGTTGCTGGTGTAAAAAAAGAACAACATAATTTACGCAGTGCAAAAATCATTTGGAACACTGCCTTGGGAATAGACATGAACTCATGGTAGAATCAGAGAGTCGACTCAAAAGTTGTGAAGGCTGAGAGTTGTCCATTGGCCATTCATAATATTCATAATCACATGGTCACTGTGAGTGATATCTGGTTATTCGCTTTCAGAGTGCACCTGAGGGGGGGAGACAGAAACCACACGTTTATGAGTTTTAAAGTCCTTCTCCTTAGGCAACACATTCTTAGGTCCACTGCTTCATGTGAAGCAAATCATATCACTACTGGAGGCACAATAGGAAAAACCAAGGGTGTATTTATTCTATGGAGGAGGAAGCCCCATTAAAACCTTCACTGGGGCTGGACATAATGCCAAACCACCTGTAGATATACTTGAGTTCTGATCATTCTTATTCACAAATATGTTTTTAAGACTAGAGTCAATTGATAAGTAAAATCATTTTACTAACTCAAAACCTAGAGATCAATTTCTCATTATTCAACGACTTGATCATACATAAGGATAATATAGTTTTTAAGTGAACACTTTGACACATAGGTGAGGACACATCAAAATGTGTAATGCCTAAGTTCTAAAGAACAAAAGGGTTTTAAGAGTCCTTGCTTCTTTGTGACTAGGTTATATGGGAAATCACACATGATTATCAGATCTCAGGAGGGAAACTCTGACTGGGA
This sequence comes from Ovis aries, assembly GCF_016772045.2. NCBI lineage: Eukaryota > Metazoa > Chordata > Mammalia > Artiodactyla > Bovidae > Ovis > Ovis aries. Next base: position 71,671,356 of record NC_056063.1, on the reverse strand, counting down.
GACACTGTAGTAGATGAAAGCAGTCTGTGAATTTTAGGTACAAAAAATACAGAGCTCCATGTTCAGCTTCTCAACATTTGCATTCAATATAGTACTTACAAAAAGCTATCTTGTACCCTGTGAAGAGTGGAAGGTACTGCTGTGCATTTCCTCATTTCTGAGGAGGATTGAGATAAAACAATGACAGAGGGAATTTAGGCCACATTTTAGATACATTTTTCATACAGAAATACTGTTAGATACTGGGGCATGTTTTCTTTAACAGATATTTTAAATATCACACAATTTTATTCTACTTACAAGTAAAAATCTGTGGAATGCAGAAAAGTATGAAGAAGGTAAAATGCATCCATAATTTACTGCCCAGACATAAATTTTCATGGCGGAAGCGTCACCACATACAGCCTGAAGCCTCATCCCACCCCAAACCGTGCATCTCAGGCAGCAAGAACACCACACCCTCCCTCCCTCCACCTATCTTCCCATCAGTGTCAATCCCACCTTGTTCCAGAATGAATTACAGGTGGCTGCATGACAATGGCTAAGTCCCTTAAACTAGACCTCAGTTGTCACATCTGTCCAAGATACTATCATTTCTCAGTTGTTAGAAAGGTCACTCATCAAGGGCCTTCCTCACACCATGTACAGCGCTGAGTGCTTTCACCCACCTCATATTCAAGCACTATTCAGAGTACAGTGCTAAGGTGTTGTGAATTCCTGATTTATCCTGATGACAATATACCTTCTTCTAGAAGTTAGAGGGAGCATGGGCAAGGACAGGGTAATTGAACAAAATTCTAAACAACAAAGCATCAAGGATTAAGTGACAGTAACAGGTAGGAGTTTTATTTACAGGTTAGAAACAGAAGCAACTTATACCTTTTCCTGGTAAATCTTCCTAGTCTCAAGATATTCCAGAATTTTTTTCCCTTAAACTCTCAAATTTCACGGATGTTTCTGGACAGCACTTGCATCACAAATGTGCTGAGGACCAATCAGAATGAAACATAAAGGGTCTGCAAAATGAAAGTGTTCTGTGCTCTAAGGGAATCTGAACCTAGGGTCCTAGTGTGTGGTGAGTCCTATCCAAAATCTGTCGCTTAGGTACAGGTGTGTGTGCACAGAAGAGCACACTCACCCTAAACCCCACCCCTACCACAGCTACAGATTCTCAGCAGACCTGCTTTCAACCTACCACATGTTGTTAAGACCCAGTCATGAAGCTTAGTCTCTGGAGGTTTATGATTGAAAAGGGCACAGAGACCCCTGGTGGAGATTCTGAAGAGTGAACCAGGAGACAGACTACAACACCCTGCAGCAGGCTCACCTGTTTTGCCCTTTCAGTGAGGGCAGAGGCCTCTGCCTTGCCCAGTTTCTGCACCATCTTGTAAAACAGGCTATCTGTATTTTGTAGCAAATCATATGGCCGGGCAAACTCTCTTCGTCTCCATGAATCCAAAACCTGTTAATCAGCAGAAAGAAACCAATTAGCACCAGTGTTTCACAGTAACATATTGTGTATGTGTGTGTACGTGTTAAGTCACTTCAGTTGTGTCCGACTCTTTGTAACCCTATGGACTGTAGCCCGTCAGGCTCCTCTGTCAATGGGATTCTCCAGGCAAGAATAAAGAGTAAATTGCCATTTCCATCTTCAAGGGATCTTTCCAACCCAGGGATTGAACCCATGTTTCTTATGAGTCTCTTGCAATGGCACGTGGGTTCTTTATCATGAGTACCAAATGTTTCACAGTGATATTATAACTTGGACAATATTTCAGAAACAGGCAGGACAGAGAGAATAGGGAGAATCTATCTGGGTGGTAGGTCTGGCTGGTGTTTAAATAGTTTGATTCCCCTGTTTTATTAGGCAGACAAAGGTCTAACCTAATCTTTTATTATTATAAGGTTATAGGAAAGGAAGAAAATGGAAGTTTCACAGTATGATTACTGACACTCAGCAGTATGTAGCATCTTATATTCTGCCCAGGGCAGTTGGGGTTGTTATCATTAGTTAGTGCTTTTAGCTCTGAGACTCTGAGCTTTCAGGGATATCTATACAGATATACAGAGTTGGCAAATACCTTGATTCAAGAAAATGAAAGTCAATTTATCTAAAAAGCAGGTTGATATCAGACAAACCAGATGGTAGGGGCCTGACAGCAAACTATCAAGTTGGTTTGACAGAATCTGAGCAGTATTTGGGAAAGAAGGAGATGCTTCTGGAATTTCTTTAGGGTTCTGGATTACTGTCAGCTGCTAAGAGGGGCAGAATCCTTTATCTGAGAGGTTAACATGTTTCTTAAAGTTTGCTGTGGTTGTAGTTTATTATTCTGAGAGTGAAAGGCTGGCAAATGGAGCTGCTACATAGCAGCTTTAGTAGAATTGCTCTACACACACACACACACACACACACACACACACACACACACACACTCTAGAAATCCAATTTTCTCCTTGGATAAGATCAAAGAAGCAATTAAGAAATTGAGCTTGTAATTCTAGTGATCATGGACCACACAACACATGGAGGCAGCTCAATCTGAACTGCCTAGGACCTGAACCTGTTTTCACAAATTATCTTTCACTGCTCCTTTTTCTTTCTTTCTAAATGCCTTCCTTGCTGCTGCTGCTAAGTCCCCTTTTATTGTTCTTTAAGAGGTCTGCTGGGTTTCCCAGGTAGCTCAGATGGTAAGAATCCACCTGCAATGCAGGAGACCCTGGTTCAATTCCTGGTTGGGGAGGTTCCCATGGAGAAGGGACAGGCTACCCACTCCAGTGTTCTTGGGCTTCCCTGGTGGCTCAGACAGTAAAGAATCCACCTGAAATGCAGGAGACCTGGGTTTGATCCCTGGGTTGGGAAGATCCCCTGGAAGAGGGCACGGCACTCCACTTCAGTATCCTTGCCTGGAGAATCCCACGGACAGAGGGGCCGGGCCAGCTACAGGCCATGGGGTCACAAAGAGTCAGACACAGACACGACTGAGCAACTAAGTGCAATAGGTCTGCTAACTGAAAATCGAAAGAGGAAGGGGCTCAATTCTCCCTTTCTACTTATTAGTGACTTTGGTTAATGATTTTTGGTGGGGAGGGGAGGGAGTGTCTGAAACAATTTGCTCAAATGATATAACTATAAAAACTGTTCTGATTCATGTCAATGTATGGCAAAACCAATACAGTATTGTAAAGCAAAGTAAAAATAAAAATTAAAAAATAATAATAATAAATAAATAAACAACTTTTCTGATGTTAAGTAGTACTTCGTTCTTCATTTAGAGTAAATGTATCTTAAGAGAGTATGCTGAAACTCTAAACAAGACACAGGTTGTTTTTCCACATTACAGTAATTTTTAATTTTAAAGAGGTATTACAGTTAATTCCATTCTTTGTATTTAGTTAGAAATATTTATTAAGTCTCATAAAGTCCATTTTCCTGTTGAACTTTTGTTCACTCCTGTGGATCTTTGCTAAGGGCAGTTTTCTCAAAAGAGCCCAAGAATAACAGAATCTGTCACCTCCACATAATAATTTATATCTTCTGTAACTTGGCCAATTGAGATGCTCTGAATGTACAATTTTACTTAAGTATAACATGACAGAACATAACTACTCATTCTGATGTCAAGGAAGAAAAAGTACAGTTTTAAAACACAGGTCTCCAAACGCCTATGGTCAATTAATCTATGAAAGAGTACTCAAGAGTATACAGTGGAGAAGACAGTCTCATTGGCAAATAGTACTGGGAAAACAGGACACCTACATCGAAATAAATGAAATTAGAACACACTATTTTTTTTTTTGTAAATATACAACCATACAAGATAATCCATATACAAAATAAACTCAAAATGGTTTAAAGACCTAATATAAGACTGGATATTATAAAACTAGAGGAAAACACAGAACACTCTTTTTTTTTTTTTGACCTTTTTTTTTTTAAATTTATTTTTTTAATTTTAAAATCTTTAATTCTTTGACATGAATCACAATGTTTTCTTCGATCAGTCTCCCAAAGCAAAAGAAAAAAAGCAAAAGTAAACAAATAGGACCTAATCAAACTCAAAAGCTTTTGAACAGCAAAGAACAACACCAACAAAATGAAAAGACAACCCCAAATGAATGGGATAAAATCAAAGGATGCAACCGACAGGGGTTTAATATCTAAAATACACAAAGAACTCACATAACTCAATATCAAAAAACCAACCAAAAACGGACAGAAGACCTAAATAGACACTTCTCCCAAGAACACATACAGAAGACCAACAAGCACAGGAAAAGGTGCTCCACATCCCTATTTATCAGAGAAATGTTACTCAAAACCATAATTTGGTATCACTCACATGGGTCAGAATAGCCATCATTAGAGTCTACACAGAACAAATGCTGGAGAGGGTGTGGAGGAAAGGATGCACCTCCTACACTGTTGGTGGGAATATAACTTGGTGCAGCCACAATGGCAAAAAACAGTGTGGAAATTTCTGAAAAAAACTGAAAATACAGCTACCGTATGATCTAACAACCTCAGTACTGGGCATGTATCTAGAAAAGACAATAACGCTAATTCAAAAAGATACATACAACAGCGTTCTTAGTAGCAATACTTAAAATAGCCAAAATATGGAAACAACCTAAGTGCCCATCAACAGATGATTGGTTTAAGAAAATCTGATACACACACACACACACACACACAATTATGCACAGTGGCATATTACTCAGACCATAATAAATGATGAAATATTGTCATTCACACCAACATGGGTGAACCTAGAGAATCAAATTAGTGAAGTAAATCAGACAGAGAAAGACAAATATGATATCATTTGTATGTGGAACCTAAACATGATACAAACAAACCAATGTATAAAACAGAAACAGACTCACAGATACAGAAAACAAACTCAGTTGCCAAAGAGGAAAGGAGAGGGCAAATAAATTAAGACTATGGGATCAATAGAAACAAACTACCATAAATGAAACAGATAAGCAAATAGGTTTAATGTATAACACAGGTAACTATATCCAATATCCTGTAATTGTCTATCACTCAAAATATTATGAAAAAAATATACATATTTAGGAGAATCAGTTTGCTATACATCTGAAAATAACAAAATGTTGTAAATCAACTATATTTCATGCTTACAAACAGGAGTAACACATAGCCAAAACACATTTGAGGAACACTTAAGTAAATTTTCATTAATTTCTGAATTGATTCTGCAAACATTTATTGCACATTTGAGTGCACTGATGGCACTTTGCTAGATGCTGTGGAAGATGAAATCACATATAAGCCACAGACCCTGACCCTGGGGAGCTTGTACTGAGAGGAGAGAGAAAGAAGAAAATTTCAAATGTCTATCATGCAGGAAAAAAGGCAACAACAAGGGTTTAGTAACAGAAGAGAGGACTTCTGGTCAGAGGTTCTGAGGATGAGCTTCAAGGAGGAGAGAGGGCAATGAACTAGACCTTGAAGAAAGGACAGGCATGAACATGCAGAAACAGGGGTGGGTAGACAGTGATCTTTCCAGACACATGGACTGTCATGGGCCAAGTGGACTGGAGATGAGCCTGGAAGCTCCTTAAGGGCAGGGTTATGTAGCTTTCCTTGTTTGCTGTTGCATCTCAGGGCCCTGGCACTGTACATGATAAGCAACAGGCACAGAGTAGGTTGAAAGTTCAATACAAATGAAACTAAATTCAGGGCGTGACTGGGTGAATGCCCAATGGTGTGGTTTGTCAAGACTACAGGGTGAGATCAAGGGGAGGATGAGTCCAGCTGGCATGGGGAACAGCTAAGGCAGGGGATACAGGGATGACAGGATGAGGGATGTGGACCTGGAGGACCACATGCTTCAGGTTGATGGACAGGACAGAGAGTGAGAGGGAAAATGAGGGAGGGTCAAACCATGGTTACAGATGAAGGCTTCAAACTCGTTTATGTCAAATATTGGAAAAGATAAAGAAGAAAAGAGAGAGAGAGAGGAGGGGGAGTTGGGAGAAGCAGGAGTGCAGTGCAGCCACAGATATTCCAGGGAGCTGTCCTACACATAAAGATTAAACGGAGCCACTGCAAGGTAATACGATTTGTAATGGAGTGGCTGCAAGGAAAAGTGGGGGCAGGAGAGGGTGGAAGAAAAGCCTAGTAAGAAAAAAAAAAGGGAGAAGGCAATGGCACCCTACTCCAGCACTCTTGCCTGGAAAATCCTGTGTACAGAGGAACCTGGTGGGCCGCAGTCCATGCGGTCACTAAGAGTTGGACACGACTGAGCGACTTCACTTTCACTTTTCACTTTCATGCATTGGAGAAGGAAATGGCAACCCACTCCAGTGTTCTTGCCTGGAGAATCCCAGGGACGGGGGAGCCTCATGGGCTGCTGTCTATGGGGTCGCACAGAGTCGGACACGACTGAAGCGACTTAGCAGTAGCAGTAGGAAAAGATGCCAGGAATAGTTTTCAACATGGTGACAAACATTAAAGGGAGATCCCATTAGGGACAAATAGAGTAGGGAGGTGAAGATCTGAGTATTAGACCTTGATTTTGGCTGCCAGATGACACAGGGAGAGAGTTGTCCAGCCTTGCAAGTTGGGTCTCTCATAAAAAGGGTCCTTGTGATTTTCCCAGGGACTGGACACTAAATTTTTTCTTAGGTCCTGAAATAATAAATCATTCTTCTTGCCCATGGAATGATGAGTGCTGGGTCATGGTCACCTCCATCATTGCTCTCCCAAATCTGCTGCTTTTCCATGTAAGCACCTCCTCCATAAAGTATCTCTTTTCCCTTAGTGTGCTCTCTGGTGGTGGCTTAGTCGTTTAAGTTGTGTCTGACTCTTGTGACCCCATGGACTGTAGCCCGCCAGGCTCCTCTGTCCATGGGATTTTCCAGGCAAGAATACTGGAATGGATTGCCATTTCCTTCTCCAGGGGATCTTCTCAACCCAGGAATTGAACCTGGTTCTCCTTCATTGCAGGCAGATTCTTTACTGACTGAGCTATGAGGGAAGCCCTATTGTGCTCTCTACTTCCATATTAGTTATTTTCCTTCTAAAAACTTATATGAAAGCTTTTGGCATGTTTTTGAAGGAGATTTCTCTTCTGAAATGTTCTAACTGTATCCATGTAGGCTTATGAAAGAAAAATTCCATGAAGGTAAAAAACAGAATTTAAGTAAAACTCTAGTTAGGTTTGAGTTGTTTTTGTGTTTTTCAGGTGGGTATATTGCATTAGTTCCTGGATTTGATTTCTCTGGGAAAAGCACTTAGCAGAGGTTTGAGCTGAGGAAAAGAGGCAAAGAATATGCATAAGATTGTTTACAAATAGAAGAGGTGGAATTCGAGATTCCTATTCCTGGTTTTGGTCCTTCATCATTCATTTCCAAAGAATAATTACACAGTGAAAATGTAAAACAGAGACAGCAACACTGTTACAGCAAGTGCAGATTTTCAGCTGCCTCCTCTGCTCATTTTTCTAGGGAGAATGCAGGTGATATGAAGACTGGAGTGTGCAGAGATGCAAGGGAACAACTGTGCTCTTGGCTGAAGAGAAAACAGGTCCCAAGCATCAAGTGAATCCTAAAAACGACAGGAAGAACCCACCTTTTAAGGCAGAGACAGTGGTGGGTATTAGGAGAAAGAGGATTTCTAATTTATCTGTCTTGCTCCACTGTTTTGGAGGCAATAAAGAAGATTAAATTAGCTGTCCCTATGACTCCATAATGTTTAATAAAATTAAAATTGAGAGAACATCTTTATAAAATAGAATTCTGAAATATTACTGGTACTTAATGAACTAAAGCAGAATAAATCCCTTTGAAGAGTCAACACAAAAATGAAGTTATTAGCTGAGTCAGTTGTTTCCCAACAAGTCTTTTGCTCAGTTTACTTAGTAAAGAAAACTAATTCAAACAGCTGAGATAAGATAAGCAAAAGGCAAAGGAGAAAGGGAAACATATACTCATCTGAATGCAGAGGTCCAAAAAATTGCTAGGAGAGATAAGAAAGCCTTCCTTGGTGATCAATACAAAGAAATAGAGGAAAATAATAGAATGGGAAAGACTAGAGATCTCAAGAAAATCAGAGGTAACAAGGAAACATTTCATGCAAAGATGGCCACAATAAAGGGCAAAAATGGTATGGACCTAAAAGAAGCAGAAGATATTAAGAAGAGGTGGCAAGATTATGCAGAAGAACTGTATAAAAAAGATCTTAATGACCCAGATAACCATGATGATGTGATCTCTCACCTAGAGCCAGACATCGTGAAGTGCAAAGTCAAGTGGGCCTTAAGAAGCATCACTATGAACAAAGCTTGTGGAGGTGATGGAATTCCAGTTGAGCTATTTCAAATCCTGAAAGATGATGCTGTGAAAGTGCTGCACTCAATATGCCAGCAAATTTGGAAAACTCAGCAGTAGCCACAGGACTGGAAAAGGCTGGTTTACATTCCAGTGCCAAAGAATGTTCAAACTACTGCACAATGTATACATTTCACATGCTAGCAAAGTAATACTCAAAATCGTTCAAGCTAAGCTTCAACAGGATGTGAACCAAGAACTTCCAGATGTACAAGCTGGATTTAGAAAAGGCAGAGGAACCAGAGGTCAAATTGCCAACATCTGTTGGACCATAGAAAAAGCAAGAGGATTCCAGAAAAATATCACCTTCTGCTTCATTGACTATGCTAAAGCCACTGACCATGTGGATCACAACAAACTGTGGAAAATTCTTCAAGAGATGGAAATACCAGACCACCCTACCTGCCTCCTGAGAAATCTGTATGCAGGACAAGAAGCAATAGTTAGAACTGGATATGAAATAACAGACTGATTCAAAATTGGGAAAGGTGTACGTCAAGGCTGTATATATTGTCACCTTGCTTATTTAACTTCTATGCCAAATACATCATGTGAAATGCTGGGCTGGATGAAGCACAAGCTGGAGTCAAGATTGCTGGGAGAAATATCAAAAACTTCAGATATTCAGATAACACCACCCTTATGGCAGAAGGCAAAGAGGAACTAAAGAGCCTCTTGATGAAGGCAAAAGAGAGGGAAATAGCTGGCTTAAAACTCAACATTCAGAAAACTAAGATCACGGCATCCAGTCCCATCACTTCGTGGCAAATAGATCGGGAAACAGTGGAAACAGTGACAGATTTTATCTTCTTGGGCTCCAAAATCACTGCAGAGAGTGACTGCAGCCTTAAAATTAAAAGATACTTACTCTTTGGAAAAAAAGCTGTGACAAATCTAGACAGTGTATTAAAAAGCAGAAACATTGCTTTGCTGACGAAGATCTGTATAGTCAAAGGTATGGTTTTCCAGTAGTCATGAATGGATGTGAGAGTTGGACTATAAAGAAAGCTGAGTGCTGAAGAACTCATGCTTTGGAACTGCAGTATTAGAGAAGACTTAAAAGTCCCTTGGACTGCAAGGAGATCAAACCAGTCAATTCTAAAGGAAATCAACCCTGAATATTCACTGGAAGGACTGATGCTGAAGCTGAAGCTCCAAGACTTTGGCCACCTGATGTGAAGAGCCAGCTCATTAGAAACGGCCCTGATGCTGGGAAAGATTGAGGGAAGGAGGAACAGGGGACGATACAGGATGAGATGACTAGGTGACATCACTGACTCAATGGACATGAGTTCAAGCAAACCCTAAGAGATGGTGAAGGACAGGGAAGCCTAGCGTGCTGCAGTACATTGGGTCATCAGGAGTTAGAAACGACGAAGCAACTGAACAACAACAAAACAAAACCATACCCTTTATGTGAAGAGAAAATGTAATGTAAAATAAATTGAATGCACACACACACACACACACACACACACACACACACACACACACACAAACCATACCCTTCTGCCCTTGTGCAAATAGGTTCACCAGTGCAACAAAATGTACTTTTTACAAGAAATGGCAGCCCACGCCAGTATTCTTGCCTGGAGAATCCCCATGGTCAGATGAGCCTGGCAGGCTACCATCCATGGGGTGGCACAAAAGTCAGACACAACTTAGCAACTAAACAACAACACCTTCAGCACCTATAACCACAGGACTTCATGGCGGCAACCCTGTCGGTCATGCCCTTCATCAGCATCTGTCATTTCTCCAGCCCCTCCCTCAGGCTGGCTGCCTGCCCTCTGCAGCATCTCATTTTGCAACAGGTTGACTCGTTTCATGTCCATATTAAAGCTTTCAGAACAGTCACCTGCTTTCCAGAAAGGAAAGAGGGACAGGGATCCCTTGGAGATATTGGGGGTTTACTGCCAGAACACCAGAGTATAGTGAATATCACAATAAAGTTAGTTATACAAAATTTATGGCTTCCCAGCCTGTACAAAAGATATGTTTAGACTACACTGTAGCCTAGCAAGTGTGCAGTAGCATTATGCCTGAGAAAACAATGTACAGACCTTAATTTAAAAAATAATTTATTGCTCATGGGCATACCCATGGGTGATTCTTATTGATGTTTGACAGAAAACAACAAAATTCTGTAAAGCAATTATCCTTCAATTTAAAAAAATAAATTAAATTAAGCAAAATAATAATAATAAATTACTGCTAAAAAATACCAAACATCATTGGAGACTTCAGCAAGTAATACCAAAAATCACTGATCACAGACCACCATAACAAATGTAATGATAGTGAAAAAGTTTGACATATTGTGAGAATTACCAAAAGGTGACACAGACATGGAGTGAGCAAATGCTGTTGGAAAAACGGTACCTGTAGATTTTCTCGACATGCTTCATGAACTTTTTATTAAAAACAAAACAAAAAACATTATCTGGGAATTGCAATAATACAAGGTATGCCTGTATTTCTAAAGAAAGCAATAAAAAGGAAAACTGATTCAAAACTCAAAGGTTAGAAAAGGAACACTATTTGTTATTTGTAATGATTTGCTGAATTAAAAACCAACTGGTAGTCAGAAGCTCTAGAACAAAACATAAGGTTTACACCTGGGGTGGATGGAGCACAGAGGACAATCCCCAACTCTGAAGCTGGGAGATGCAAGTCCCTTAGTCCCCTAAGGTCTGATCCTGCCATTCCTACCAGAGGAATCAGCAACCACAACCAGCTCGAACCAAGATATAAACAAGTGGCTGAATTTATATATCCTGGTGGGACCTCCCTGTGATTTTACTGATGACCTCAACCAGGCAGCCCTAAACTGAAGGTCTCCCCACACAGGAGTGGGAAGGATTCCTCCACAGTGAAGGACAAGGTCATCACGGAAAACAAGTCCAGTCATTGCAAAGGTGACAGACTTCAAAGCAAAGGCTTCCATTTCCCTTCTGCCTCTGTCTTCCCCATTCACCCAGATGCTCAGTCTCCACACCCAGAGACCAGCATTGACTCCTCTCTCCCCTCTCAGATCCCACATTGAATCCATCGCTTGGCTCCACTTCCTCATTTCCCCCAAATCCAACCATCTCACCATTTCCACTGCAGGCACCTTAGTCTCAGCCAAGGGAAGTCACAACTGTGAGAGGGAGGGAACACTTCATTTGGAGAATTGAAGACCATCAATGTGGTTTTAGCTCTGAAGGAAGAAGGGAGAAGAGTAGGGAAAAAACTAGAAAGGTGGGGAGGGACCAGAGTGTAAATTGCTTTGTTAAACCACGTTAAAGATTTGTTCAAAGACACTGACCAATCGAGAAAAACTTGAGATTACAGAAATTTGCCAGGAGATAGGCCTCCCTGGTGGCTCAGATGGTAAAGAATCTGCCTGCAATGCAACAGACACAGGTTCAGTCTATGGTTTGGGAAGATCCCTTGGAGAAGGGAATGGCAACCCACTCCATTATTCTTGCCTGGACAATCCCATGGAGAGAGGAACCTGGTGGGCTACAGTTCATGGGGTTGCAAAGAGTCGGACATGACTGAGCAAGTAACACACACAAGTAAGTAAAGCATTAAAAAAGTTGAACATATTTTGATAACAGCAACAAAGCTGATTGGTTCAAGGGATACAGATGTTCACACCTATGGATCGGGTGCTGAGGGATAAGACTTAGAAATGACCAGAGGACATGCTTTCTAAATTCTGTCATTCCTCGCTGTTTCCCTAACCAATCACACATTTCAAGGTGACAGTATTTGTAAGAATTAGATAATAAAAATAATCTACTGCAATTAATGCTGGAATACCAAAACCCAAAAATAAAGCTGCAGGGTACCTTTAGGAAAAAAGAATTTATTTGAACCGACGCCTAACTGAGCTGGAGATCAAGCCATCTGTCTGTTGCTGCCTCTAAAGCCTGATAAAGGGTTTGAAACAGGTAAATTTTATAGCATCATTTATTTGTTATGGAAGAAAGATGCTTTGGGGTCAGTCTTCAAAATATACAGTGCTAAGAGGTAAGAGCAACAAAGCAACAAGGAAAAAGTAGAAATGAAAGGCTACTTTTCCAATTAGCATTCAAGAACACAAAATGAGGATCCAGGAATACTGGGTGCTAAAAAACATTTCTGGAATTTGAGCTACTGTCCTGTAGTCTTGGAATTTAACCCAGTCCCTCCTGAAAGTTTTCAGGTGGAGTCGGCTTCCTACTGAGTTGCTCTAGTCCAGACAACTGGCTCCACTGCTGGAGCCTAGAGCATCCCTTTGGTTGGGGATGCCCCACTCCTCTCGTTGGACTCCTTGGAGCTCATTTCTCTCCATGTCCATCTTGGTGAGTGAGGCTACAGGCACTGTTTCAGTGCTGACAGCCTGATATCTACTCAATGTCCCCACTGATGATCCATCTGACAATGCATGTGAAGTGGGGGAAGGGAGTGATATTTTAGAAACTGTCCAAGAAATCAAAAGAGACAGTTCCATTATCATAAGGCATAAGGAAGTTTGGATGTTACTGTTTATTATTGATTATTACCTATTTTGTGTGGACCATCAAAATACTTCTTTTGGGACTGACTTCCCTTGTGGCTCAGACAGTAAAGAATCTGTCTGCAATGCAGAAGACCTGGGTTCAATCCTTGAGTCAGGAAGATTCCCTGCAGAAAGGAATGGCTACCCACTCCAGTATTCTTGCTTGGAGAATCCCACGGAAAGAGGAGCCTGGCAGGCTACAGTCCATGGGGTCACAAAGAGTTGGACATGACTGAGTGACAAACACATTCTTTTGAGATTATATGCAGCCAAAGGTTTTCCTTTGAGCCATGGTTTCTATATCATTTTGTAAAGCCACATTCTAACGTTTACTGAAACTCAGCGAGCAGCAGAGGGAAACAACAAAGAGAAGATGAAAAGAGAAAAGGAATAGAGGGAGGAAGGAAAAGAAGATAAGGAAGGAAATGTTAAATTACTGAGAGGAAAGAGCCAACCAAAGCTGGAGGGAAGATACTAGAAAGATGTCCAGAGACTAAAGCTTGGAGCCTACTGCATTGCAGTGCCTCGATCTACGCGCAAGAGACTTGCTGGTTGTTTATCTACAGTCTCTCAGCCTCGATTTTCCTTCCTTTCTAAACTCTCACCTGCAATGTACAGGTTCAGTCTCTGCAAGTCACATTTCAGAGGCTCTTTGGCAAGCTGGCCTTTTTTAAGGTTCTGCCAGTAAGTGGGCACTAGAGGGAGACTGACAGTGGGACAGAGCTAATGTTCTATCTGACTTGCTGTTCCTGCAGCGTCGCCTCAGCAGTGGGGCCTGACTCCAGCTCCCAGCTTCTATTAGCACATGGAGAAACAGCCCCATCCTGCTTCCTCAGCACATACAACCAGTAACTGGGCCTCTCCTTGGAGGTTTCAGCATCAACTGTAGGGCCTCTCTTCTGAGTTCTTAGGTCTGAAGATCTGTCCTAGGACATGGTAGCTGCTTCCTAAAATCATTACCCCAGTGTTTCCTTTCATTTTTCTAGCCTCCTATTCTTATGTAGCAAATTTCCTATATTAAATCCTTGCAGCTGAAATACTGTTTTTCTCACGAGGCCCTTTCTTCTCATGGACTCTCTTCTGACACCAAGAGCTGAAAAATTCTGCAACCTTAGCCAACAACCTCCTGGCAATCTAAAAGAAAGGTTAATATTTTGATTAAGGGAATTGAAAAATACTGAAACAACTGTGACACAGTGAAAATGACTGTGTTCTAGCCTCTTGAAATATGAAGCTACAATTTGGCTTTGGAATATTTTCATGGCTGGATGTCTTTAAAAATAACAATTCAAATATAAGAATATTATATAAAATATAAGGTTATTGGTTATATTATTTAATAGCACATTTTGAAAGTAAAGTTCATTGCTCGAGTTATTTGCAGGAATGAGAACAGAAACCAAGAGAAAATTACTGGAGGTTTCTATCAAGTTTTACAAGGACGGATCAGTGCTAAATTGAATATAAGTGAAAAAAACTGAAAGAGTGAGGGACTTACCAGTATCCGTTCACAGTCAATAACGGTGCTCAACCTGTGTGTGATGGTTAGCACAGTGCACTGGGTAAATTTCTCACGAATTTTTTTTTGTATGAACTCATCAGTTCTGAAATCAGAGAAGTTGATATACTTCAGTGAAGACAGGAAAGGCGGACTAAAGAGTTAAAAATTAAAAATCAATAGTTTAACATATAATCTTGTTCCTAATAAACTAAGTATAAAAAGTCTATTTAGAAATTTACTATTTTCCATAAAGTGATGGAAAATAGCCATCACTTAAAACTGTTTAAAACTATCTGGATTGAAACTAGCTGGATTCCTAAATCCAGCTCTCTTAGGATGCCTCACAACAATATTAACAGCATATAACTGTCTTGGTTTCTTTCTTTGTTTTCCTTTGTTTGTGATTAATATTATTAAAAGACATCTGTGGGCCAAAGAGAGCACAGAAACATTTCTCAGCATCACTAAATGTTTTCCATTTACCACATTTACAGTTTGGATTCCAGGTTTCATGGACCTCAGCTCCATACCTTGGATCCACATTGGATGTGGCCTTGTCAAGAATCAATATCTGATTTTTCCTGAGAACAGTCCTGGCAAGGCACACTAGTTGTCTCTGTCCAACACTCAAGTTCAATCCTGATTCTGCTAATTCAGTATCCAATCCACTAGGAAGAGCTTTGATGGCTTCTTTAAGTTGTACCTATAGATACAGAAAGAACAACATTTCAAAAACAAACTGCTGCAGAAGTAGAAAAGCCTCTTAGACATTAGAGCTTTGAAGTCTTCATGACTTCTTATGTATCTTACATGTACAGTCACGTGATGGGAAAAGCTGTTTCCAATTAGTGTTCACTGAGACCCAGATAATCACGATGGTGTGATCACTCATCTAGAGCCAGACATTTTGGAATGTGAAGTCAAGTGGGCCTTAGAAAGCATCAGTAAGAACAAAGCTAGTGGAGGTGCTGGAATTTCTACTGAGCTATTTCAAATCCTGAAAGATGATGCTGTGAAAGTGTTACACTCAATATGCCAGCAAATTTGGGAAACTCAGCAGTGGCTACAGGACTGGAAAAGGTCAGTTTTCACTCCAGTCCCAAAGAAAAGCAATGCCAAAGAATGCTCAAATTACCACACAATTGCACTCATCTCACATGCTAGTAAAGTAATGCTCAAAATTCTCCAGGCCAGGCTTCAGCAATACGTGAACTGTGAACTCCCTGATGTTCAAGCTGGTTTTAGAAAAGGTAGAGGAACCAGAGATCAAATTACCAACATCCACTGGATCATGGAAAAAGCAAGAGAGTTCCAAAAAAACATCTATTTCTGCTTTATTGACTATGCCAAAGCCTTTGACTGTGTGGATCACAAGAAACTGTGGAAAATTCTGAAAGAGATGGGAATACCAGATCACCTAACCTGCCTCTTGAGAAATATGTATGCAGGTCAGGAAGCAACAGTTAGAACTGGACATGGACCAACAGACTGGTTCCAAATAGGAAAAGGAGTATGTCAAGGCTGTATATTGTCACCCTGCTTATTTAACTTCTATGCAGAGTACATCATGAGAAATGCTAGACTGGAAGAAACACAAGCTGGAATCAAGATTGCCAGGAGAAATATCAATAACCTCAGATATGCGGATGATACCACCCTTATGGCAGAAAGTGAAGAGGAGCTAAAAAGCCTCTTGATAAAAGTGAAAGAGGAGAGTGAAAAAGTTGGCTTAAAGCTCAACATTCAGAAAACGAAGATCATGGCATCCAGTCCCATCATTTCCTGGGAAATAGATGGGTAAACAGTGGAAAGAGTGTCAGACTTTATTTTTTTGGGCTACAAAATCACTGCACATGGTGACTGCAGCCATGAAATTAGAAGATGCTTATTCCTTGGTGGAAAAGTTATGACCAACCTAGACAGCATATTCAAAAGCAGAGACATTACTTTGCCGACTAAGGTCCGTCTAGTCAAGGCTATGGTTTTTCCTGTGGTCATGTATGGATGTGAGAGTTGACTGTGAAGAAAGCTGAGCACCGAAGAATTGATGCTTTTGAACTGTGGTGTTGGGGAAGACTCTTGAGAGTCCCTTGGACTGCAAGGAGATCCAACCAGTCCATTCTAAAGGAGATCAGCCCTGGGATTTCTTTGGAAGGAATGATGCTAAAGCTTAAACTCCAGTACTTTGGCTACCTTGTGCGAAGAGTTGACTCATTGGAAAAGACTCTGATGCTGGGAGAGATTGGGGGCAGGAGGAGAAGGGGATGACAGAGGATGAGATGGCTGGATGGCATCACTGACTTGATGGACACAAGTTCGAGTGAACTCCGGAACTTGGTGATGGACAGTGAGGCCTGGCGTGCTGTGATTCATTGGGTCCTAAAGAGTCGGACACAACTGAGCGACTGAACTGAACTGAACTGAGAAGGATGGTGGGTAGAGTCAAGTCAGTACAGAAAGATCTCAATGTCCCCCCATCCCTGCCACATGCCATACACCAACTCCCACCTAGGAATTAGTTCAGAAAGTCTCTCAAATATTGCAGCTATTTCTCCCAATATGGTTTAAACAAAAAATCTAAAAGGATCTTTATGGTTGAATCAACTTTACCATAGTAAATTTTGCATAGGAGTTGAAAAAAATTACAGAAAGTTGGGTTCTCTAAAGATATATTATTAACAGTTTACAATTTTTTAACATTTAAAATAATACAAATTTAAACAATGGAAAACTCTGTCTTATACATTAGTAATTCTGGAACATTTCCCAAGCTTAGTCTATAAATAGTGGAGTCAAGTGCATTTTCTTCAATATCATAAATGTCTTCCAGTGAATGAAAACTCACAAAATCAAGATAAATATTACATCTTATCTCCCCACAATATGGATATAGGTTATCTCCCCCACAAGATGGATAATCTATCTTCATAAAATTATACTCATAAGATTAAAAAGCCAAATCTTTAACCACCAAATATAATCTGAAAGTACACTTGGTGGTAGGGGTCACTTCAATGAATATTCATTTTGGAGAAATACTATGGAGCAAGAAGCAGACTCAGGCTGTACTTAAAGTGAAAGAACAAAAAAGAAATACACCTCAAATTAAGAAACCAACAGATTGATGGCCAATAAGTTATGTGACACAGTACAACTTCAGATACCAAAACACCAAGGGTGAATGAGTAGCATTTTCTTGATACCCTAAATGCTGGAGCACTTCCAAGAATGTGATCCTGAATTGTGCTCCTGATGGAGTCCAGTCCCCAGAAAGCAGGATTCTGAGTTAGGATTAAATATGGTATTGGTGTTTACCAGCATAAAAGGTACACAAACTGTAAAGGGTAAGATTTGGATTGTGGTGCAAGTGGTTGGTCTTTGTTAAGACTGACATTCTAACTTTGAGGAAATAATCTCACACTCCTGAGTTGGATGACATCACATAACTAATCTGTTTTTTCCTTTTCCTTCAGGTTGTCCATATCTGCTTCATGATGAATAAGAGTTGTAAGGGGAAGTGTTTTTCATAAAATACTGTTTTCTGAGACACTATATTTATTTATGAATCGGGGATGGTTATGTGAATAACATGATATCAAGGCCCTCTGTAGTGTAATCATAAAATCAAGGTATGAAATATTACAGTGGGAGAAAAGGGCAACAGATGCAGTAGACAACAGAAGTTGCAACTGGAGAATCTGAACACATTAGACAAGAGTGTAATATTACTATTTTATTTCTTAATCAAGATAATTGTGTTAGATTATGCAAGAGAATGTCCTTGAAAAGGACAGAGATTGTGTCTCTTGATGACTGTGATAGACCCAGAATCTGCAACGATGCCTCTCTAAGAAGTTCTCAGAGATATTTGTTGGCTGTGTGAAGGCAGAAGTGAATCTCATCATGTGACATATCTGTCCCTATAAATTAGAAACTAAATCCATATAAACAGGTTATGTATAACACTATTATTACATGTTAAGGGATTATATTCTTGTAATAATTAACTGGCTCCAGAATATCACAGCATCACACTGTAAACTGTGGAAAGTATATAAAAAGTTATAATTTAAGGAAAATAGAGCAAATAATACTAATCAAAACTACACATCTCAATATGAAACACTTCAGATCATTTTTGAGGTTGGGAAAATAATGGAATATAGCAAAATTGACAAACAGTAAACTGAACTTATAAGGTACCCTATTTCTATCATCATAAACATGTTTAAAGTAACCTGCTGTGTAGTGTATCCAGCAGGTGCCAGCACCTCTCACAGGAAGTTAACGCAGATGTCAGGTGCTTACCACATTTTGTGGAACCTTCTTACTTCTCAAAAAGAAAGGCTGGTGAGGGCTGGAAGGAGACAGGGAAATGCATTCAACAGATGGGGAAGAGCTTTTACTAGAGCAGGGCCAGCAGTAAATGAAGCAAAGGGACAGCTCGTTCACCTAACACAAGGTCCCGGGAAATGGATATGTGAGTTGTCCCACAGCAAGGACTGAACCACGTGGTTCCTGATGCACAGGCTGCTGATGACCAGGTTTCTGTATCTTGGTTTCCTGTGTGATGAGACACACTTGTGCCCTAACAGAGACACTATCAATGCTGGATTTGTGTAACACAGAATTTTTTAAAGAAATAAGCCATATTTCTCTAAAATGAAGAAATCAACCAAACATTTAGCACCTATTTATCAAGTGCTGACTTCCCTGGTGGCTCAGACGGTAAAGTGTCTGTCTGCATGTGGGAGATGTGGGTTCAAGCCCTGGGTCGGGAAGATCCCCTGGAGAAGGAAATGGCAATCCACTCCAGTACTCTTGCCTGGAAAATCTCATGGACAGAGGAGCCTGGTAGGCTGCAGTCCATGGGGTCACAAAGAGTTGGACATGACTGAGCGACTTCACTTTCACATTATCAAGTGCTACTTTTTTAAAATCAAAAGACTGAGCTAGATCCCATGGGAGACTAGAAGTCTGTCTATGGTTTAGAAATCTAAAGTTTCTGCCATCAGAAGAACCAATTTGCAAAACTAGGACTAATATACAAAATAATTAGTATTGAAATATACAAACCAACAGCAACTTAATAGTCAATTTTTTTTTTCATGCAAGGGCAGGGAAATTCAGTGAAGTAGGGCCAGGGGAAACATGACACAAATAACAGGAGCTCCTCTAGAAATTAACGTATCCATGTAAAATCTGAGCCAGAACACCAGGGTTCTGTTACCTGCATTCATGCCGCACCATTAAAATGATATAATCACCAATAAGTAATCATCATCACATTCCAACTAAATAATTTACTTTTATAAACACTTTCTTATAAAACTTCATACCATTTTATTGGAATGATCTTGTTTATCTTTCAGTTAATAATGAAAAACTAGTGTCTTCACTTAGATATCCGGCAAGCAGATCCAACCAGTCCATTCTGAAGGAGATCAGCCCTGGGATTTCTTTGGAAGGAACGATGCTGAAGCTGAAACTCCAGTACTTTGGCCACCTCATGTGAAGAGTTGACTCATTGGAAAAGACTCTGATGCTGGGAGGGATTGGGGGCAGGAGAAGAAGGGGATGATAGAGGATGAGATGGCTGGATGGCATCACGGACTCAATGGACGTGAGTCTGAGTGAACTCCAGGAGTTGGTGATGGACAGGGAGGCCTGGTGTGCTGCAATTCATGGGGTCGCAAAGAACTGGACATGACTGAGCGACTGAACTGAACTGAACTGAACTGAAGGCCAGAGGAAGGAAATGAACATTGGAGGGTGTTTAGGGTAATTAATTTACCAGGTCACTCATAGAATTTGATCCAACAGTTTTAATGTCCAGTTTAATGCTCTGTTAAGGACAAAATAATGAATCTAGTTGCTTGGGGTTCTATATAAAAAGCTAAAATGAAAACAAGAGGAATTATATTGTTGGTTTTCACTATCAGTACACACATTTTAGGTGTACCCATCTCATCACTCTTCTCCTAGAAAGTAAACAGTTAAAATGACAAGCTTCCCTTAATTACCTGCAATGCTATGAATGTGCACACACAGATACCGATGCTAACAAGTTAACAACATTACATAAATTACCTCTTCTAAGACATTCCACAGTTCCTCCTCCAAATACTCATTAAAGGGATCCAGATTTTTCCTCATTGTTCCAGTGAATAAAACAGGTTCCTAAATACCAGAAAATAGTGAATGTTAGTACCTTAATCTCTTTTCATTTTAAACCAATGCTTATAGAAAATGAAAATACCAAATATCAAAATTTACTGCAATTATTAATATTTAAGTTACAAATGTATGTTTACAAAACAGCATCTCTAAAATAATTTTCCATTGTACAAAGTGTGCTACAAAAAATCCTCTGGACTATTAAACACCAAAGGAAGAAAGTGTTTAAGAAGTATTTTCATCTTAAGGAAAAAAATACTGAAGAAAAGAAAGGAAATTTTGATTTTTTTTAAAAAGTTGCCATTCTGGTAATAAATATCTGCTTAAACACACACACACAAACTGACATTATAATCACATGAGAAAGCTTACAGCAAGATCTACATAAATTAAGTGTCAATCCTGGTGTGACTGGGAAACATCAACTGCATGATTAGTTGAGGTTTGTGCTTCAAAGCAAAACCATTCAATATTTATACGTTGGCAATGAAGAATAAACTAGGCTATTTTCTCCATTGGTCAGACTGTCTTCTAGGATCTGGAATCTCTCCCCAGGTATGAATGGAACATCCCCTCATATTCAAAGAGAACGTCAGCTCCTGGGGCCTGAGGCACCTCTGTCCATGGAGAGATCACCTCTGATTCTGCACCAGCTGGTCCCCACGTTCTCTCACCTGTGCATCAGGATGATCTGCCTCACAGAACCTCGTTACTAACTTCAAGGCCAGAAGGACCTGAAACCCACTGTGATGTGAGCCATCATAAAACTGTTTAAATAGCTTTTCCTATTCATCATCAGGAGGAGCCACCAGTAAATTAAACTGGAAACACACCTCCTGAGTTTCAAGAGAGAATCTTGTACATAAGCTCATGTAGACAATTTACATTTTCTTCTGGAAGGCTCTGGTAAGCCAGGTCATAAGAATATGGGCAACAAAGAAGAGCCCAACAGGCTCCTTTCAGTGAAGGGGGCAGGACAAGGGGAGGCACATGTGTGGGAACAAGAGGAGACCTGACTCTTCCACAAGTGCCCGGAACTGCTAGGAATTACCAGCCTCAAATCCCGCCTGGCCTTGGGGCTGGACTTTCCTCCCAACTTCATAAAAGCCTGAGAAGAAAGATGGAGAAGACAAATATTTCTTTTCTTTAGTCATGATGAAGAATGATACTCAGAGAGCCTCTCATACCTTCTTTCCCTCTTGTCTCAGTCTTAAGTCTAGTGATCGAGAAATGAAAGCAGAAGGCACAGGACAGTGTGCCACCAAAACAGATATATCCCTAAGGAAAGCCCAAAATTAAAAATATACTATGTAGGGAGCTTCATTTGCACAAAGGTGATTAAGTGACCGATAAGCCTACAAAGCATTGAAAACCACTGGACATACAACATTCCAAGATTATTACTGAATTGAACTGAAAAATCCAGAGACTCAAATTTAAAGTTTCCCTTAAAACTCTTGAATTTAGGAACCAAGATTAACAACCATCTAAGCAATAGTAAGAGTTCCTTGTCAGGAGAATAACCATCATTGTACCCCAGATTTTTATAAAAACTTTTTACTCTTTGTAATTTTCAACCCCAGTTTCCCCTATGCAGGGTATTTCTCATCTTTTAGCTGTATCTATGAAGTTTACACAAACAACCGGCTAGGTGAGGGGAGGCTGGTCCCCAATATTCCTCACCCTTCTCTTCTCCATCTTCCCTCCATTATCCAGGTCCTTTCAAGTAAGCAGCTACTCCCTGAATGTAATCTCAACTGGCGTTCTTCCTGGGGAATATACTGAACTACTTCAGATCTTGAGCACAAAGGACGCATACACTTCAACCCCCTGTTGCGTTTAAGGAAATTATTTAGGAACCCTTTCATTTTTGCTTTTTCCTGAAACTCTGAACACAAATTGAGGAGTACTTCTTAAGAACAGAGTATTCATCTTTTAAAGTTCCCTTCAGGACTGATGGTCTATGTCCCGACTCCCCTATCTCTGGTTCCTACTCAGGTCCTTGCTGCTATCATACCTCCCCCAGTTCTGACCTGTTCATGGCAGGACCAAAAGTGACAGGGATAAGCCTGGGGGAGAGAGAGAGAGATGGCCCCAGAACCTTGCTGCTTCCAGGATCACAGGTAACAGGGATTCGGGGAACATGATGTGGGCCTGGTTCACCTGAGTGGGGCAACTCAAAGAAACAGCACTGGGCTCCCCCTTCTGCAGAGTCTTCCCTCAGCTTCCCAGGTTACTTAAATCAGGGTGTTGACACACAAGCATCACTGCTTGCTACTCATTTGAGGGGAAGAGAGATGCAAATTTTCTGCACTTAGACAAGTTAATTTCGAGTAACCAAACCAACAGACTTTTCTCCATCTCTGAGCCAACAAGACACTGTAAAGACAAAGGGCTCTTGGCTGGGGAGGGGTAAGATTTTGAATATCTTCTCCTGACACTTATTAGCCCATAACACATAAATGACAAAAATCATTTAAAAACTGATATTCTCCAAATGAGACTCAAAACAGAAGGAGTCATATCTTCTGACTTTACTAAATTTTTGTTATGTTTTGGGGAAAATATCTCATGAGAACATCATTCAGTTTAACTAACATTTATTGAAAACAAAAAATAAATTTGGAGTCAGACAGTTCTAAGTTCTGATTCAACTTCTCATTAATTATTAGACTCAGGGTAAATTATTTATCTTTCCAAGACAGTTCCATTACTGGAAACTAGGGTTAGCCTTGCAAGGTTGCTGTGACAATCTGAAACAACAATGAAGTTCCTGATGTGATGCTAACATGGACCAGGAGCCCAGCCCAACAGGGGGACAGGCAGGGACAGTGTCTGTCAAACTTCAGATGTAGTCAGTGGATTATGAAATTAATTTTGTGTATACTGATCATCATTTTGTCTTTTATATGAAGTAGAATAGAACTGGCATCACAGAAAATATCAGAGCACAGAGCAATAGGAATGTTGTTTTGTGACATTTTGTTCCTCTGTGTGTGTGTGTGTGTGTGCATGCATGCACATGAAATCATGATATGAAGCAGTTCTATCAGGACCACAGTCAACAGCCACCTGAAGTCTTGCACAAACAGAGTAGTTTGCTTCTCAGCCTCTGGAGTTGGGAATCTCTTTAAATTTACTTTGAACCCTATTAGTATATTTTGGAAATTAATACATTGCTGATCATGTCATTTGCAATATTGTCTTCTTTTCCATAGGTTGTCTTTTTGGTTTTGTTTAATGGCTTCCTTCATGCTATACTTTTAAGTTTAACCAGGTCACATTTGTTTATTTTTGCTTTGCTTCCATTACTTTAGGGATCAGGTCCAAAAAAAAAAAAAATAGTGCTGTGATTTATGTCAAAGAGTATTCTGCCTATGTGTTCCTCTAAGTATCTTGTCTTACAGGTCTTTGCTCATTTATTCATTTTTACTTTATTTTTTATATGGTATTAGAGAATGTTCTAATTATTTCTTCCACATGCAGTCATGCAGATTTCCCCACACTATTTATTGAAGAGACTGTCTGTTCTTTATTACATATTGTTACCTCTTTTGTCTTAGATTAACTGACCATAAGTGTGTGGGTTTATTTCTGGGTTTTCTATTCTGGTCCATTAATCTATGTGTCTGGTTTCTGTGACAGTAACACACTTTTTCATTATTGTAACTTTGTAATATAGTCTAAAATCAGGGACTGTGATTCCTCCAGCTGTGTTCTTCTTTCTCAAGATTGTTTCGGCTATTTGCAGTCTTTTCTGTTTCCATACAAATTAAAAAAAAATTTTTTTTTGTTCTAGTTTTGTGAAAAATGCCACTAGCAATTTGATAGAGGTTGCATTAACTCTGTAAATTGTCTTGGGTAGTATGGTTATTTTTAACAATATTTAATCTTTCAATCCAAGAATATAGTTTATCTTTTCATCTGTTTGTATCATCTTGAATTACTTTCATCAGTGTCTTACAGGTTTTGTATACAGGCCTTTTACCTCCTTAGGTAGGTTTATTCTGTTGTGTTTTTTTTTTTTCCTCTGATGTGATGTCAATGGGATTGTTTCCTTAATTTCTCTTTCTGATACTTTGTTTCTAGTCTATATAAATACAGTCAATATCTGTATAAACAATGGCTTATACAGCTCAATATCAAAGAAACAAACAACCTAATCAAAAATGCAAAGAAGACTTAAACAGACATTTATCCAAAGACATACAGATGGTCAACAGACCCATGAAAAGATACTCAGCATCACTAATTATTCAGTTCAGTCGCTCAGACATGTCCAACTCTTTACAACCCCATGAACTGCAGCACGCCAGGCTTCCTTATCCATCACCAACTCACAGAGCTTGTTCAAACTCATGTCCATCGAGTTGGTGATGCCATCCAACCATCTCATCCTCTGACGTCTCCTTCTCCTCCTGCCTTCAATTTTTCCCAACATCAGGGTCTTTTCTAAGGAGTCAGTTCTTCGCAGCAGGAGGCCAAAGTATTGGAACTTCAGCTTCAGCATCAGTCCTTCCAATGAATATTTAGGACTGATTTCCTTTAGGAGTGACTGGATTGATCTCCTTGCAGTCCAAGGGACTCTTAAGAGCCTTCTCCAACACCACAGTTCAAAAGCATCAATTATTCTATGCTGAGTTGTCTTTATAGTCACTAATTATTAGAGAAATGCAGATCAAAACTACAATGAAGTATCACCTCACACTGGTTAGAATGACCATCATTTAACATCTACAAATAATAAATGCTGGAGAGGGTGTGGAGGAAAGGGGACCTTCCCACACTGCTGGTGGGAATGTAAATTGGTGCAGCTGTTATGGAAAACAGTATGGAGGCTCCTTAAGGAATTGAAAAAGAGTTACTGTGTGATCCAGCAATTCCCCTCCTCAACAAATATCTGGAAAACATAAAAACCTTAATTCAAAAAGATACATGCACCCCAGTTTTCACAACTTTTGTATTTATAATAGCCAAGGTATGTCCATGGACAGATGAATGGATAAAGATGTGATGTATACACACACACACACACACACACACACACACACACACACAGAGGAATATTATTCAGCCATAAAAAGAATGAAATAATGCCATTTGCAGCAATATAGATGAACCTAGAGATCATGAGACTAAGTGAAATAAGTCAGCAGAGAAAGACAAATATCATATGCGATCACTTATATGTGGAATCTTAAAAACTGATAGAAATGAACTTATTTACAACACAGAAACAGATTCACAAACATAGAAAACAAACTAATGGTTACCAAAGAGGAGAGTGGAGGAGAAGGATAAGTTAAAAACCTGTGCTTAAGAAATACACACTACTAATTTGCTATACAATTGAAACACTGAAAAAATAATCAGACACACACAAAATCTGACTCCTGGCTCTGCCCCTTACTTGATAAGTGGAACAAGCCCCCTGGGCCTCAGTTTTTAAATCTGTTAGGTAAGGATAACTATAGAATTGTGAGGATTAAGCAGGAAATGATAGGATAAGGGGTTAAAACATGTTAATGATTCCACAAATGTTAGAAATTCTTATCAGTACTTGTCAGGGACTGTAATAAGCACAGAGGAGCAGAAATGAGAGCTACATTTCTGTATCCTCAAGGAGATCCTCAAGGAGAGGGAGAAAATAGCCAAGAGTGTGGGAGGGCTGAGAAAGAAGGCCAGAGGTCTTGGTAAGTAACAATGTGTACAAGGTGGTGGTCAGGAAAGAAGCTGCTGGGAGGGGAAAATGAAATCAAAGTACAAGTGTCATTCTCTCTTCTTGCTTTTGGTGGAAACGTTAGATACATTTCTCTGTTACGCCTTCCCACAAATTCCTATTGTGTTTTTTTGATTTTTGTTTCTTTGCTCTACTATTTATATTTATACCAACAATTCAGTTTATATTGTAAACAATAAATATAAAGAAAATCACCAAGCACCATGAACACATAAGAGAAATTAAAGAGTAAAGTCATTCCAGAAAGTATTACTCTTTTTACTTAAGCAGAAATAATATTCAAAGGTCAGTAACCCAATCATTAAGAATAATAACAGATCCTGAGGACTGAGCATTCCCAAGAACCAAACATGGGCACAAACCTTACCTCACCCAGTTGTGTGTGCTAAGTTGCTTCAGTCATGTCAGACTCTTTGCTACCCCATGGATTCATAGCCCACCAGGCTCATCTGTCCAAGGGATCTTCCAGTCAAGAATACGGGAGTGAGTTGCTGTGCCCTCCTCCAGCAGACCTTCCTGACCCAGGGATTGAACCTGCATCTCTTATGTCTCCTGCATTGGCAGGCAGGTCCTGTACCACTAGCACCATCTGGGAAGCCCAGATACATCTTCACAACACATCTGTGTGGCAATGATTCCCAGACCTGGTTTAAAGATGAGGACCCTGAAGTCTGGAAGCTGAGTGATGTCATCAAGGCCCCACAGCCCTCTGAGGCAGAGCAAGAATAAATCTGTGGGTCACATTGACACTCGGTCTACACAAACATTCTCTCCCTGGCTGCCTCTGGAATGATTTCCTGGGAACTATGCACATTGCAATTTCTCTACAGATATTCCCTCTTTTATCAACCAATATTGTACCTTAGAGACAAAAGCATATAGAGAGGAATCTACATGTATACAAAGCTTGGCACTATTTTGTAAGGATGCTCTCTGGAGTGCGTACATTGAACATGCTCAAAGGAAGGGTGGAAATCAACAGAACAGAACAGAACCATGTTGATGCAAAGCCATGTTTAGTCTTTGCTCAGATGTCCTTCCAAACATTATTGGCAGAGCCAAGGATCTTCTGTTATTTCTTTATTTATTGAGCTATTTTATGTACACAAGCATACAACTTTTTCCAATTAAGAAGCTTTAAAAATAAGGCAGGGCATGTTTATAAAGCTTTGCATCAAAGGAAATGAAAGGACTTTACAGACATGCCCTTCATTTCTACTAACTAATCTCACTTGGCCATTTAAGAGATGAGTATCATCAAAACATAAAACTTGGAAATCTAAACTCATTTATTTTCTACTGTAACTATAAGTCATGAAACTAATAGCCAGAGGGAACTTTTAAATATGGAGACTGAATGTTCCAAAAAGCTCTTTCCATTTTTCCTGAAAGGGATACCTTTGAAAAAAATTTTAAATGTGGTAAAATACACATTAAATTTACTAGCTTGACCACCTGTAAGTGCACAGTTTAGTGATAATAAATACATTTACACTGTTGTAAAGCAATCACCATCATCCAGCCACAGAACTCCTTTCATCTTTCAGAATTGAAACTCTGTACCCATTAAACAACAACGCTCCACTCCCAGCAGCTCCTGGTACCCACCATTCGACTTCCTGTCTCCATGAATTTAGTACTCTAGGTACTTTATATTAGTAGAATCATACTGTGTTTGTCCTTTGTGACTGGCTGATTTCACTTAATTTCCTCAAGGTTCATCTGTGTTGTAGCACAAGTCAGAATTTCCTTCGTTTCTAAGGCTGAATAATACTCCATTGTATACGCATATGCACCACATTTTGTTTATCGATTCATCTGTCAATGGACCTTTGGGTGCCTCCACCTTTTTGCTACTGAGAATAATGCTGCTCTGAACATGCATGTACAGGTATCACTCGAAGATCTTTCTTTCAATTCTTTTGGGTTTATACTCCAAAGCACAATTGCTAGATCATATAATAACTCTATCCTTAACTTTTTCAAGAAATGATCAACTTGTTTTCCATAGCGGTTGCAATATCTTATATTCCTACCAACAGCAAACAAGGATTCTAATTTCTCTACATTCTTGCCAATACTGCCAACCCATTTTCTTTCTTTCTCCCTTTCATTTTCCTTTTCTGATAGATGTCTTAAGGGGTGCGAGGTGGCATTTCACTGTAGTCTGTAAAGCTATATCTTGGTTTCAAAAGTACTTAGACATACACATTACCATATGTAAAATCAGATAGTCAGTGGAAATTTGCTGTATGATGCAAGGAGCTCAAATTCAGTTCTCTGTGATAACCCAGAGGGGTGGGATGAGGTGGGAGGTAGGAAGGAGGTTTAAGAGGGAGGGACATATGTACACCTATGGCTGATCCATGTTGATATACAGCAGAAACCAAAACAATACTGCAAAGCAATTATCCTTCAATTAAAAATAAATTAATTAGAAAAAAAAAAAACAAGAGTACTTAGTGTAATTCCAGGTATTTTAGAGGCCACCAGTAGGAAGCAACAGCTGTACTCAGTCATAAGACCCAAGCCCACGTTCTCCTTCCCTTTGGATGCCATGCTGAAATGCTTCCTAATAAACAGGCATTTCAGGGCACATTACACTCACATTCCAGGAAGCACATTTGCCTGGCTCTTTGTGTCTCATCTCTTCTCTGTTTCCCATCTCAAGAGGGTGTTTTTCTGAGTTTTGTTTGATAGGCAAATGATTATGGAGTACAAAAATAAAGTCTCAAAATTAAAAAAAAAGAAAAACAGCAAGTCTGTCAAAACAGAGGGCAGGATGGAAGATCGGGACACCTGGCCTACATTGCCCTTGGCTATATACCTAGACACAACCAAGGACAGAAATGGTGAAGGCCTAACTGAAGCAGAAAAGATCAAGAAGAGATGAAAAGAATACACAGAAGAACTGTACAGAAAGGACCTAAATAACACAGATAATTACCATGCTGTGGTCACTCTCCCAGAGCCAGACGTTCTGGAGTGTGAAGTCAAGTGGGCCTTAGAAGGCATCACTATGAACAAAGCCTGGCTTCCCAGGCAGCACTAGTGGTAAAGAATCCACCTGCCAATG
This sequence comes from Ovis aries, assembly GCF_016772045.2. Classification (NCBI taxonomy): domain Eukaryota; kingdom Metazoa; phylum Chordata; class Mammalia; order Artiodactyla; family Bovidae; genus Ovis; species Ovis aries. Next base: position 71,641,973 of record NC_056063.1, on the reverse strand, counting down.
CAGGAGACATAAGGGACATGGGTTTGACCCCTGGGTCGGGAAGATCCCCTGGAGGAGGGCATGGCAACCCACTCCAGAATTCTTGCCTGGAGAATCCCATGGACCGTACCCTGGTGGGCTATAGTCCATAGGACTCTGCAGAGGGTCAGACATGACTGAAGTGACTTGGCATACACAAACAAAGCCAGTGGAGGCGAGGGAATTCCAGTAGAACTATTAAAATCCTAAAAGATCATGCTATCCAAGTGCTGCACTCAGTATGTCAGCACATTTGGAAAACCCAGCAGTGGCCAGAGGACTGGAAAAAAAGTCAATTCTCATCCCAGTTCCCAAGAAGGGCAGTACTAAAGAATATTCAAACTACTGGACAGTTACACTCATCTTCCACGCTAATAAGGTTATGCTCAAAATTCTTCATGCTGGGCTGCAGTGTTACATGAACCAAGAACTTCAAGATGTCCAAGCTGGGCTTAGAAAAGGCAGAGGAACCAGAGATTAAATTTCCAACATTCGCTGGATTATAGAGAAAGCAAAGGAATTCCAGAAAAACATCTACCTCTGTTTCATTGACTATACTAAAACCTTTCACTGTGTGATCATAACAAACTGTGGAAAACTCTTAAAGAGATGGGAATATCAGGCCATATTATTTGTCTCTTAAGAAACCTGCATGCAGGTCGAGAAGCAACAGTTAGAACACTGCATGGAACAACTAACGGGTTCAGGATTGAGAAAGGAGTACAACAAGGCTGTTTATTGTCACCCTGTTTATTTAACTTATATGCTGAGAACATCATGAGAAATGCTATGATGGATGAGTTTCAGCTGGAATCAAGACTGGCAGGAGAAACATCAACAACTTCAGATATTTGGATGATACCACTCTAATGGCAGAAAGAGAAGAGGAACTAAAAAACCTCTTGATGAGGGTGAAGGGAAAGGGTGACAAGGCCAGCTTAAAACTAAATATTAATAAAACTAAGATTATGGCTTCTAGCCCCATCATGGCCTTTAGAAGGGGAAAAGGTGGAAGCAGTGACAGATTTCCTCTTCTTGGGCTCTAAAATCACTATGGATGGTGACTACAGCCATGGAATTAGAGAATGACTGCTTCTTGGCAAGAAAGCTATGACAAATCTGGACAGTGTGTTAAAAAGCAGACATCGCTTTGCCGACAAAGGTCTGTCTAGTCCAAGTTATGGTCTTCCCAGTGGTCATGTATGGTTGTCAGAGCTGTACCATAAAGAAAGCAGAGCACCAAAGAATTGATGCTTTCCAACTGTGGTGTTGGAGAAGACTCTTGAGAGTCCTTTGGACTACAAGGAGATCAAACCAGTCAATCTTAGAGGAAATCACCCCTGAATACTCACTGGAAGGACTGATGCTGAAGCTGAACTCCAATACTTTGGCCACCTGATGCAAACAGCTGACTCACTGGAAAATATCCTGATACTGGGAAAGACTGAAAGCAGCAGAAGAGGGCAACAGAGGGTGAGATGGCTGGATGGCATCACCATACGAAACGGACATGAATTTGGGCAAACTCTGGGAGATGGTGAGGTCCATGGGGTCGCAAAGAGTCAGACACGACCGGGCAACTGAACAACAGTATACCTGGAGGATAGTAATTGCTCAGTAAATATTCATTAAAGTATGTTGAGTGGATAAATCACAAGGAAAGACAGGAGCTTCTTCTGTGCACATAATTCAATTTCCAACATACTCTCTGAAAGTCACACTTCTTTAAGAAGCAGAAGAAAAGAAAACAGAAGCAGAGCTGAGGGAGAGACGGTCAATTCAGTGCTGCACCATCCCAGCAGCCACACACTGGGTCTCAGTGTGAAGCACTCTATACCATGCACTGACCTATTTTGCCCTCAGAACAGCTCGAAGGGTTGGTACTGTTAGCTGCCTTATAAGACAGAAAACTGAGGAGCACAGAGGTGGAATTCCAAGTCCCTTTCTCTTCCTCACTATTCTATAGTGCCTGGAGAAAATTATTATATTAACGGCTGATTTGTCAAAGTCTCCCCATAGCATCCATACACTCTGCAATTCTCAAAGCCCCACAGTTTCACAGAACACCCTCCAGGGACATAATCAACTTTGAAAAGATGTCTTCATTTCCTACAGCAAAGCTCTATTTGGAAGACACTTAAAATTTGTATTTCCCTATAAGAACCTCTCCAGCGCTAAACAAACAATTTACCCTTTTGTTCTCAGAATTATGTGGTTATGAGTGGATAAAACTGTGGAACCTGAGGAAGTCTGAGTCCAGAAATCCATCTCAGTAAGTTATTAAATCACATGCACACAAAACTAACAAATAAACAAAGAAATAAAATCTAGTATATGATGAAAGTATCTGTTGAAAATACCTGCTGCTAAAAATATGCTCTACTAGGTGTAAAAAGGATTAACCCTTTCATTTAATTTGAAAAAAAATAAAAAATAAGTAAAGCTAGCTGGCTTATGAAAAGAACATGTGAGTGCATACCTGAAGTGCAACTGACATTTTCTTCCTTAAATCATGAAGTCCAATATCGCTTGTCCAGAGCCCATCAATCCAAATACGACCTTCAGGTTCTGACAATCTAAAAAGGGCAGCGATGAGGGAACTTTTTCCAGCCCCTGTTCTTCCTACAATGCCAAGCTGTAAAGAGATCCAGAAGAGAGTAAGAATTAACAAAACGCAACAAACCTGGGAGAAATGTTGGTTATTGATGATGAATTTTAAAAGTTCTATATAAAGAGTAGTCTATCAGTTTCTCAGTCACGGCACTGTTGACATTATGGGCCAGATAATGCATTCTTGGGGGAAGAAGGCTTGTCTTGTGTATTGTAGGATGTTTAGCAGTAGCCTTGAACTCTACCCAGTAGCACCCCCTAAATAAACAGTGGCAACCAAAACTTTCAGACACTGACAACTGTCCCCTGGTTGAGAGTCCCCTAGTCCCAAGAAGAGTTAAATATGACAATCTGCTGGCAGTGAAAGGTCAGCGATCTCCTAAGTGCTCCATAAGAAGTCAGCCTTTAAATTGGCTTTATTCCTATAGCCTGGAGAATTATGTGACTAATTTTATGGAGATATCAACAAGTAAAGTCAGAAGTATTATACAAAAACAAGTATTCACTTTTTCAAGGGCCTATTATGTAATAAGAATTATTCTTTGGTAGAAAAACTAAAAAGCTTCCTAATATTTAATATCTGAATTATATTATATCTTGAAAGGAAATATCTTAAAATTATAAAATGCAGATCTCAGTGTCTTATAACACAGAGGACAGTAGACAAAGTGCACATAATAAAGTCAACATTAACACAACATTTGATACTTATATGGGACCTTTCACTGGAGCAGTTCAAAAGGTATGTTATAAACAATTTAATACTTGCAATTGCACCTTGGAAAGATACATGTCAAGTAGCAGTCTAGTCATTAAAACAAAAGCAGAGAGAAATTCAGTGTGCTAATGGTAAGATTGGGGTTTTTCTGGTGACTCAGCTGTAAAGAACATACTTGTCAATGCAGGAGACTCAGGTTTGATCCCTGAGTGTGGAAGATCTCCCAGAAAAGGAAATAGCAACCCACTCCAGTATTCTTGCCTAGAGAATTTCATGGACAGAGGAGCCTGGCAGGCTACAATCCATGGGGTCACAATGGAGTTGAACATGACTGAGTAACTAGTATGCATCAGTGCAGGAGACATGGGTTCAATCCCTAATCTGGGAAGATCCCACGTGCTACAGAGCAACTAAGCCAGTGCACCACACCTACTGAAGCCCACACGCCCAAGACCTGGGAGCCACAACAAGAGAAGCCACCGCAGAGAGAAGCCTGGGCACTGCAACCAGAGAGCTGCTCACTGCAACTAGTGACCCCTCATTCATTGCAACCAGAGAAGGAACCAGAGCAGCAACAAAGACCCAGCCCAGCCAAAGAGAAATAAATACAATTATTTTGTAAAAAATTATGTTTATACTATGTTGTAGTTTACTTAGTGCACAATAGTATTATGTATGAAAAACAATATTCATACCTTAGTTTTCAAATACTGATTGCTAAAAGAATGCTAACCACCATCTAAGCCTTTACTGGGTAGTAACACTAAAAAACACTGATCACAGATCAGAAAAACAAATTTAATAATAATAAAATGGCTTGAAATATTGTGAGAATTAGCAAAAGTTGACAGAGGCATGAAGTTAGCAAATACTGTAGGGAAAATGGTGCCAATGTACTTATTCAACAATGGGTTGTCATAAATGTTCAGTTTGTTAAAAAAAAAAAAAGAAAAAGAAGCAGCATTATCTGTGAAGCACAATAAAAATATGTGTCTGTCTGTCTGTCTGGGTGTTCTCATACATAAATCAACACACGTTAAGACACAGGTGACAACTGCATCCATGAGAATGTGTGTATGTTCCCATGTTATCAGCTCTACTGACACTGATCCATCTGTGCAAATGGGAACATTTGTAGACTTTGGATAATGGGCTGAGATATGTAAGGGCACTGAGTGCCAGTCATGACCACAGGACTGTGAGCTCCAAACTCCAGTGAGGAGAATGATAAGAAACAAGGGACTTCACAGGCAGTCCAGTGGTTAAGATTCTGAGCTTCCACTGCAGGGGACATGGGTCCAATCCCTGGTAGGGAACTAAGATCCCACATGCTATATGGCCACACATTCCCTCCAAAAAAGGCAACTCAAAGGAAAAAAAAAAACCTGGCTCTGGCTATTTCTACAGTTAAATCATTAAACTTATTAATATAGTCTGAATGCCTTATCTGGGTCACCAATGGGTTTTACCAATTCCACATGTAAAGTGTCACCAGTATCAGTAAGTTTACATTCCTAACACCAAAGACACTTGGAAAAAATCTCTTTTTAGCTGCTTCACAACAGCTCCTTTGTTTTTCGTACCACTTGGATCAGAGTGGGAAGTATAAGACAGGAAGTCAGGAGCTATTGAGTCTTCAGCAAGACGTCATGGGAAAATGACACCACTTTTTGAAATTAAACTGATGTCCAATAAAATGTAGCTATAAATCCCAGGTTTGTGAATGTGCAGGAAACCAGGCCAGGGTTCATCTCTGATGACCACACCAACTTGTTAGACACTTGCTCCTGGATCTCTCTTCACACATCAAACTCAACATGATCAACATCTGATGCCCCACATAAAACAGCCATGACCTCTGACTTCCCCACTCTACTTCTTTCCAGGCTCATAGGCACAACTGTTCACCTTCCTTCCAGCTTTCCCTGAGTCCAGCACGCTGCCAAGCCCTGAAGACTCTACTCTTGCAGTGTTTCATGGCTCAATCCCTCACTTTAAGATCCACATTCACCACCTGAGTGTCAGGCTGCATTATCGTTTAAAAAACAAAATAAAACAAACTCTTTTCTTAATCATAATCAGTGCAAATGAATTTGAAAAGTAAATAAAGACTAGATATACCCTAGAAGTCTGATAAAACCAATCTTAAGATGTTGATGTTTTGATTTTCCAGACTTGTGTTATGTGAAGATAAAAATTTATAAAGATACAAATTTACATATTTAAACAAAATATGATTAGTATGAACATAATATATCTTCATTTAGAATTTCAAATTTTTATTTTATTCTACTTTGCCAACAAAAGTCCACCTAGCCAAAGCTATGGTTTTTCCAGTAGTCATGTATGGATGTGAGAGTTGGACTATAAAGAAAGCTGAGTGCTGAAGAATTGATGCTTTTGTACTGTGGTGCCGGAGAAGACTCTTGAGAGTCCCTTGGACTGCAAGGAGATCCAACCAGTCCATCCTAAAGGAGATCAGTCCCATGTGTTCATTGGAGGGACTAATGTTGAAGCTGAAACTCCAATACTTTGGCCAACTGATGTGAAAAGCTGACTCATTGAAAAAGACCCTGACGCTGGGAAAGACTGAAGGTTGGAGGAGAAAGGGACGACAGAGGATGAAATGTTTGGATGGCATCACCGACTCAATGGACATGACTTTGAGTAGCCTCCGGGAGTTGGTGATGGACAGGGAGGCCTGATATGCTGCAGTCCATGGGGTCAAAAAGAGTCGGACACGACTGAGCAACTGAATTCAACTGAACTGTTATAATGTATCTTCATTTAGAATTTCATAAAAATATTTATTTTAAATGGCTATATAACATTACAGTATATGTGATTATTTATTTGACAAACTCCTACTGGTAGATATTTAGACAATCTCCAATATTTTGCTATCATAAATAACTCTGTGTCAAATATCCCTGAAGCTCAGTCTCTGCAAACAACCTTAATTATTTCCTTCAGATAAATTCTCAGATGTGGAATTGCAGAGAATAAGGTACGTACATTTTAAGAGAAAGCTGCTAAGTATTGCCAACCTCCAGAAAAATACCATTTTCAACTTCCACCTGTTTCCCTGCACATTCATAAACCTGGGTATTATAGCTTTGTTTTAATTGACATCAGTTTGATTCCGAAAAGTGGAGTCAATTTCCCAGGACGTCTTACTGGAAACACAACAGCTCCTGACTCCCTGTCCCCTGCACCTGCGCACTCGGGTCCACATGCTCTCACTTCTTAGATTAAATCCCCAAAGGTTGGCTCTATGTCATTCCATTCCAGGACATCTCTTCTACAAAACTATCCCCACTGACCTCTCCATCCTTCATGTACATGAGTCAGCTTCCTTAGGGTCACTAGGTAGTTGTGAGGGTTGGATATGAAAATCTCTGTTATACACCTGGTAGTTCTTTTCCCTGAATGCTCTGCAGGTGCCTAGTTCTTCACTCACTGGATCAGGGCCTCGTGCCTTTGCTCATGTTGGTCTCACCTCCCAGAATGCCTTACACATGCATTTCCACCTGCTGAAGCCCTGACCATACATCACTAAGTCTGTCTCACATGCCTAATTCTTCACAAATGCTGTCCCTGTCCCCTATGTGTGCTTATCCCAATACTAACAGGTGTTGTATTATCTTTTCCTAATATTCTATAAAAATTCTGACCACCTTCTAGCTTATAAATCTAATATACCTATTTTCTTGTTTCTTCAACTGGCCTGTATATGTTGACAGCAGGATTTGTATTGGACTTGACTTTTTCTGATTTTTATTCCCTGTGGAGCCCTGAGACAAAGAAGCTTCTACAGAAAGCTGGGATTTTTAATCAGGCCAGAGAATTTATGGAAAATCTATCACCATATTATTTAGACATATGATAAGTTGGACAAAAGTAAACATGGTAGATGGATCCTACAGCCATAAATAAAACTTCGAATGGCCAACACCTCATTCTCATGGGACAGACAACAACTTCCACCATGTAAGTGGTTATGGTCATTTTATACAGTATAAAAACTACAACCGTCATTGGTCAAGCATTTACTCTGACCCATGTGCTGGGTGCTTTACATGTCTTATCTTGTTTAAGTCGTACAACAAGCCTACAGGTTAGGTCCTATCAATTCCATTTTTCCAAAAGAAGACTGAGGCTTAATTAGTCTGCCTGAAATTTCAGAGTCCACTAAGTCATAGGATGAGATTCAAACCCACATCTGTCAGCCTCTTTCCATTCTGCTAATGAACTCCTTAAACCTGGACGGCCTGGTACCTTATCATGTCTCTGTGTAGCTAGAACAGAGAAAGTGGGGAGAGGTGTAGCTGCAGTTAAAGGAACAGGCCTACCATAGAGATCCTGTGGCCAGAGAGTTGAGCATGATGTGGACATGGGTACATATAACACGGTGAGTGGGACAAGAGGGATGACATCACTGAGCAGAGAGAGTACTTGAGGTCAGGTGGGCTGGCTGTCAGCAGGAAGAACCAGCACCCCAGGTGGGCTGGAAGAGAAACCTGCAGCTAAGTGGGGCAATGGTTCCCCAGGAGACAAACCAAACAGACCTCCTGCCCTGCTTGGGGAGTGAGACTCATTCTTTATCCCATCAGGTGGTGAAAGAGCCACACATACACAGCTGCACTGGGCTGTCTTTGACTCCAGGTCCAGGCAGGGCTGAGCCTGTGGGAAATCCCTCCAGTCCCTGCAGGAGGCTCGTGTAGGGGAGGCGGGAGCAGGATGGAAACTGCCCGTGATGAAGACGAGATTCCACCAAGAGGATGCAAAGAAATGCAGTGGAATCACACAGAGTTGAATTATAAAGCATAAGCGCAATTTGCAGAATACGAAAGCAAGTAAATCTATAGGGGAAGTGGCTCTTCTAGAGCCTCATCTCAGTCATAATAGGGACTTGGGTAACTCCTGAGCTCAACTTTAACCTGTCAAAGGATGTTTAATAGAAATCACAGGTTATCACTCATAAGAAATGCCTATGAGAGAGAAAGGAATTTACCAGAAGGTCTTGTTCAAATGAGTAAAGAGGTCTGGATGGGCCTGAGACTCTGCCTTTATAGAAAGCTCCAAGAGAGGTAGGAGCTGCTGGCCCTGACACCACAGTCTGAGTCACAAGGAATTAGAAAGCCAGCAAGGGAAGTGGGACAATCTGGAGTGAGGAGAGGGGTTGCTGAGGAGATACTATGCAAAAAAAGGAGAAAATGTAGGAAACTAATATTTTTGCACATTACAGCAAGGTCTAGTAAGCATCTTTAAAAGTGTATTATGGAAGTAAGAGCTCTGAGCAAGAAAAAAATAACAAACCAAAACCAGTCTATCCTGAGAGCTGGATAAATGCTTTAAAATGTCCTAGAACTCTAAAATCATTAAATCAACCACAAAACCGTCTAAATGAAAATTGCAACCAGTGTTCAGAATCTAACTGGGAAGATTAAGGTGCTATTTACCTCATCTGGGGTTTTTAGTTTTACTTGCTATTTCTTCCATGAATTAGAATTCTATGTAGTACCTACTACATTCTCCTATTGACTCTAACTTTCAGGAATTAGGACAGCAGAGGAAACAATGGAAAGAGAATAAAGCCCCATTTCGGCTAGGCAGGCTCACTCCCACATCCCCCACACCAGCCTCTTTCAATCAAACCCAGTACCATAGGGGTGACCCAGAGTGATGAGGTGGGACAGGGTAGCAGGAAAGGGAACCTGGGATGTTCACAGGTGGAGTCGAATCACTTCCTGAACACGCTGCATGGGTATTATCTCCAAACACAGAAATGAAGCTAACGTTGTTAAGGCAGAAGGGGATGACAGAGGATGAGATGGTTGGATGCCATCACCAACTTGAAGGATATGAGTTTGAGCAAGGTCCAGGAGTTGGTAATGGACAGGGAGGCCTGGTGCTGCAGTCCATGGGGTCACAAAGAGTTGGACACAACTGAGCGACTGAACTGATCTGTGATACGGGGAATAGACCAAGTCAGAGATCAAAAGTCAAGCTACCACAGTCATTAATTCAGTTTCCAAATTCAATTTGCCCTCAAATATTTCGGAATCTCAATAGTCCTATGATTTGCAGTTTTTAAGAAGGAAGAATAGAATCTATTATGTTCGTAAGTTGTGCTGCAATTTCTTAAATAATTCCTATTTTATGGCTTTGGGGAAAATGAAGACAAGTGCAAGTTAACAGAATCACATTTACAACAGGAAATCTGACAGACACATTATCTAAGACTAAGCCAACATCACCTACAGTACTCTCAGGGACAGGATTGTATCAAGAGCTATGGTTAATGTTTTCCCAACAAAACAGTCCTCAGCCTCTTCCTGAACTGCGATGGAACTGGAAATAATTACGAGTCACCTTTAGTGCTGCAACTAACTGAAGCTGCTCCCTGGGTATCCTTTTGGCAATAAGTTGAATATGTATTTTCATGTTACAAGGGTATCATTCATTAAATTATAGCTATAGTCCACTGGGGTTGTGGTGGAAAAAGGTAAAGAGCAGTTCTTTCAGTTGTTCATGCAGTTGTCTTGTGTGCATTTTCTGGTTACTGGCTGCTCACACCTGTGTGTTACTCACCCTGCAGACAGCAGTTCCTCAGCACCCTCTCTAAGCCCTGCAGAATGCCACTTTCGGGAACAAAGATGAAAATAAGATGCTCCTTGATTTTAAAAAGCCTCAAGGTACCGTGAGATACAGACCTCAAATTACAAAGCACAACACAGATGCTATCTTACATTTTAATTATGATAAAGTTCACATAACATAAAATTTAACTACTTAACCATTTCTAAGTGGATGGTTTAACGTTCAGTACATTCACATGGTGTGCAACCAAGCTCAAGATTTTTTTTTCCTCATAAAACTGAAATTCTATAACCATTAAACAAACAACTCCCCATTGCCACTCACCAAGTCCCTGGAGACCACCATCCTACTTCCTGTCTTCCTGAATTTGACCACTCTGTGTCACATTCATAGAATTTCACCACCTCACATAAGCAGAATCAGAGTATTTGTTCCTTTTGTGTCTGACATTTAGGAAGATGTTGTCAAGGTTTAGCCATAAGTCAGCATTTTCCTCCTTTTGAACATTGGATATTTCATTGTAAGGATTAGTTCTTTTCAACTTTGGGCTGCTTTGAACATAGTTGTACTGTGAATGCTACCTTCAAAGAGTATATAAGACACTAAGGAAGAATTGAGGGTCTTGAAGATGCATTAGAGTCACCTCAGAAAATGAGGAGACTTTCACCATCCAGATCACAAAGGGGAAGGTCTCTGAGGCAGAGGGCAGACTAGAAGCTGGAAGGATGTGGTGCTTTGGGAGAACCAACGCACAACCTGAGTGTAGTGGTGTGTGTTAGTCAGGAGATAGTCTGGCTGCAGATGGAGGTGAGGAAGAGCTTCCTATCAACTTGTCTGCTCTGGTTTATTCTTTTCTTAAGTACTCTGCCCTGGTCCAGGCCAAGGGTCTCAAGTTGAGTATAAAGGAACATCACAGCAGCCATGGACACTGGCCGGTTCAGTTCACAAGCCTCTCTGCCATCTCCCATGTGGATCTTCCCAGCTCTGTTCAATTTGCTTTTGACTTTGAGCAAATCTCTAGGTTCTGCCTCCATCACAGGCCCTGGTTCCTCACTCCTGACTGAGTCATGATTCTGGGCTCCACTCTAGTAACAATGAGCTCACCCCATGACCCCTGCTGGAGTGGACTTGGGGCTGTGCTCTGGTTCCCGCAGCAGCTCTCCCAGCCCAGTAAGGATCAGATCTGTGCTAAAGAAAGAAGCAGTCTGTGGGGGGGTGGGGAGGGCAGGGGGATGGCAGCTTAGTGTGGATGTGTAGGAGGACAAGTCTACAGAAAAGACCAAGAGACAGGAGCAGGTTGCAAACAAAAGCCACCATGGGAGGAAGAAAAGATTCTAGAAATACAAAGAAGAAAAGATGGAAAGGAGACCATGGAGAATTAGGGACAGGGAGCTAGGACTGACTTCCCAGACTTTGTATGAATAATCAGGTGTCACATATAGTGTCCTGGGTCAGGTTAAAATTGAGCCCAGGAGCCCAGGGCCCACCAAGCACCATGAGGAAGCTCATAATACAGGGGATGAAAAATGCTTGTTCCCCATCCTGAACCAAAACAACAACAACAGGAGAATGGAAAAAATATCTAAAAAATGCTTGTATCCCCATTCCATGGTCAGTTTCCAAGAAAGATTCATCTACATATCAGTGATTAAATCTGCATCCATGAGGTACAAACAGCCCTCCCCCCACTTCCAACATACCGACAAGGAAACCAAGAGCAGATGTGGTGCTAAAACTTTAGCTGGATTTTAAAGAGGCAAATGGCTTAAACTAACCTTTTCTCTTGGGGCAGTGGGTACTCTCAGGTTCTTCAATACCAGAGGCCTATCCAAGCTGTACCTGAAGTTAATATGATAAAAGTCAATCTCTCCTCCATGGGGCCAGGATGGCGGTGGACGATGCTCAAGTTCCCAGGGTGCTTCTTTCTCAAGGTCTGTATACTCAATTCCCCTTTCTACTGAAATCATCTGAAACACATATGACATCACATGAGTTAGTATCAGAGAGTCTTGTTTATGGATGTTCAGAGAATGTAAATGAGACATTTTGCTTTTTAAAATCTTTATATCTGATTTTATATGGTTCAGACTATCCCAGGTCTTAGCATCCACAAAGGACAGAAACAAGAGTTTGATGAGGCCTTGGATGAACTGCAAATTTGTTTGTCATCTTCAATACTTTTCCTTACAGCCACTTCCTCCAACTTTATATTAACACTAAAAGAATTAGAGAAATGAATGGTAAGATTTTATTGATCTACTTTTCACACCTGAATGAAAAACAAGAGCATTTTTTCAAAGAAAAGAATATTTATGGACACCAGTCAGTAATGTGTGGCTACAGAAGGGTCACGTATTACAGATAACAGAACTGGATGGTCATCAAACCTCCATTTAATTATTAGTCATTTTCTATTCTATTAGAAGCGAGAAGTGGAAAGATTTCATTTTTATTGTTTTTCTCCCTTTAGGAGAAGCTGCAAATATTCAAAAGTGCATAATTTACATATTGACCAAGGCCTCCTAAACAACCATGGCTCCACACCTTTGAGAGCACTTTCTGAGAGGGAGCTTATCCTACCAGAAAGAAGGGCCACCAGAAATTTCAGGTGTTCAACACACATGAGAATAAATGATAAAATGGGGGAAGGGCAGAAGATAGGAACATATTAATTAAAGAAACCTTAAAAACCTGAATTCTTTATTTTACAAAATATGAGGAATCACCTATTAAGAAACAAAGATAACCAAGCTGCTAAGAAATTAGCTTCTCTCCAGGATTTCAGAACCTCTCTCCTACAGAGACATTTATTGTATTTGAGGACAGCTTGTGATGAATATAAAGCCTTCTGACATGGCACACATAAGACTGAGAGAAGATGTATATATTTTATTTTACATTAACTTTAAGCAGATGAAGAATGTTAAAAAAAACTTTGTTAACTACGATGTGAAATAACAGTTTTACTATTTTACATAAGAATTGCTTTTATGCCATTTAACAGCAAGGAGACTTGAAAATGCTAAGAATGGAAAGATAATCATCACCATATTCTCCACTTCAGCGCTTTGCCTGACGCACCACTGGAACATCCCTGTGAATGTGAAGGTGAGAGACAGCACCAGGCCAACCTGCCCGAGATCCAAAGCTAAATGAGAAAGGAGAGGAATAAAGTCAGTCTCCTTCTCGATTTCTCATGCAGCTCCTTCTGTCACTTTATGAAGAAGACTCCTTTATTTTTATGAGTTTTAAAGGAGTAGAGTTGATTTACAAAGTTGTGTTAGTTTCAGGTGTACAGTAATGTGAATTAGCCATATATATATATACTTTATACACACACACACACACACACACACACACACACACACACACATATATATATATAATCCACTCTGTTAAAGTTATTTTTCCCATATATGTCATTACAGAGTATCAACTGGAGTTCCCTTTGCAATACAGGTCATTTTTAGTTTTCTATTTTATATATAGTACTGAAAAGACTCCTTTATAACATTTCAATCATTTGCATGTAATGATATTATTACTCATAAAATTACTTCTGTTGATTGAGATAATAATACAGTTAAAAAAAAAAAAACAAACATGAGGGACTTCCCTGGTGGTCCAATAACTAAGAATCCAAGCACCCAATCAGAAGGCTTAGGTTTGATCCCTGCTCAGGGAACTAGATTCCGCATTCCACAACTGAGAGCGCACGTGCTGCAACCAAAGCCCGCCTGTCACAACTGAGACTGAAGACCCCGCGTGTCCCAACTAAGACCCAGTGGAGCCACATGAAGAAGTAAATTTTTAAAATGCTATGAATTTAGAGAGCATTAACAATGTTGTTGTTGTCGTTTAGTCACTAAGTTGTGTCTGACTCTTTGCGATGCCACAGACTGCAGCACACCAGGCTTCCCCGTCCCTCACTATCTCCTGGGGCTTGCTCAAACTTATGTCCATTGAGTCGGCAATGCCATCCAACCATCTCATCCTCTGTCATCCCCTTCTCCTCCTGCCCTCAATCTTTCCCAGCATCAGGGTTTCTAATAAGTTGGCTCTTCGTGCCAGGTGGCCAAAGTATTGGAGCTTCAGCTTAAGCATCAGTCCTTCCAATGAATATTCAGGACTGATTTCCTTTAGGATTGACTGGTTTGATCTCTTTGCAGTCCAAAGGACTCTGAAGAGTCTTCTCTAGCACCAAATTAAAAAGCATCAATTCTTCTTTCTATTAGTGGGATATTTTATTACTATAGACTCTCATACTCTTTACTTTCTGCCATTAGACTGGTATCATCTGTATATTTAGGGTTATTGATATTTCTCCTGGCAATTGTGATTCCAGCTTGTGAGTCATCCAGCCTGGAATTACACATAATGTTTTCTACATATAAATTAAATAAGTAGGGTAACAATATACAGCTTTGTCATACTTCTTTCAAATTTTGAACCCATCCATTGTTCCATGTCTAGTAGTAACTGTTGCTCTTCACCCGAATACAGGTTTCTCAGGAGACAGGTAAAGTGGTCTGGCATTCCTATCTCTTTCAGAATTTTCAACAGTTTGTACTGATCCACACAATCAAAGGCTTTTGTGTAGTCAATGAAGCAGATGTTTTCCTGGAATTCTCTTGCTTTCTGTATGATTCATCAAATGTTGGCAGTTTGTTCCCTGGTTCCTCTGCCTTTTATAAACCTAGCCTGTACATCTCTAAGTTTTCAGTTCATGTACTGTTGAAGCCTTGCTTGAATGATTTTGAGCATAACCTTACTAGCATGAGAAATAAGTGCAACTTTATGGTAGCCTGAACACTCTTTGCCATTGCCCATCCAGGGGATTGGAATGAATACTGACCTTTCCCAGTCCTGTGGCCACTGCTGAGTTTTCCCAATTTGCTGATATATTGAGTGAAGCACTTCAACAGCATCACCTTTTAGGATTTGAAATAACTCAGCTGGAATTCCATCACCTCCACTAGCTTTGTTCATAGTAATGCTTCCAAAGGCCCACTTGACTTCACACTCCAAGAAGTCTGGCTCTAGGTGAGTGTCCACACCATCATGGTCATCCAGATCATTAAGATATTTTCTGTACCATTCTTCTGTGTATTATTGCCAGCTCTTCCGAATCTCTTTTGATTCTAGTAGGTCCTTATGATTTCTGTCATTTATCCTATTAATTCCAACTGGATTGAGATACACTTTATGGTATTATATAGGTGAGGGTCATGTCATTATTCAAGGTCATTCCTGGTGGTTCAGTTGGTAAAGAATCCGACTGCAATGCAGGAGACCCAGGTCAATCCTTGGGTCAGTAAGATCCCCTGGAGAAGCAAATGGCAACCCAATCCAGTATTCTTGCCTGGAGAACTCCATGGACAGATAAGCCTGGCAGGCAACAGGTCATGGGGTCACAAAGAGTCAGACACGACTGAGTGACTTTCACTTTCACATGTCATTATTCAGATTTTTATTCTCATGGCTCCAATTTTCACTGTACAATTTCACTTTCTACATCCAATGTAGTTGCAGTTGCAACCACAAAAACAAGGGAATGGGTTCTAAGAGCCAGTGCTTTTAAATCTAAAGTATTATTCTCGTTGTTCCATTATCAAAGACTGTGATTCAGGGCTATTACTATGGAATAGTTAGGGATGTTGAATTCATGCCATGCACCCCAACAGTTGCTCATTTGGTACCTACACAGCAGTGAGGACACTGTTCTTTGCTACAGAGAATCTTTCTCTGCTCAGTACACCAGGCACTTACAACCAAAAGATCCAAGTAGCCCTAAAGTCAGACCTAAACCCTAAGCTGTACAAAAAGCTTAATAGTAAATTTGGCTCTCTCCATCCACATATAGGACACTACCTGGAATATTCAGAAGGTCAGCTTACTACAGTTGCATGGACCTCAACCAATTTAAAGAAAGATAAAAAGATAAAAGTTCTCAACAAAGACCTACAATAAACAAACAAACAAATAAACATACCACCCAAAGTAATGGACAGATTCAGTGCAATCCCTATCAAACTGCCAATGGCATTTTTCACAGAATTAGAACAAAAACTTTTACATTTTTTATGGAAACACAAAATACTATGAAAAGCCAAAGCAATCTTGAGAAAAGCAGAGTAGAAACTTGAAGCTGGGTAGAATCAGGCTCCTTGTCTTCAGACTATACTGCAAAGCTACAGCAACTGAAACAATATGCTACTGGCACCAAAAACAGAAATACAGATCAATGGAACAGGATGGAAAGTCCAGAGATAAACCCGTGCACCTAAGGTCACCTATGACAAAGGAAGCAAGAATACACAGTGGATAAAGACAGTCTCTTCAATAAGCGGTGCTGGGAAAATTGGCCAGCTATGTGTAACAGAATAAAACACTCCCTAACATCATGCACAAAAATAAACTCAAAATGGATTATAGACATATATGTAACACCAGACAATATATAACTCTTAGATGAAAACACAGGGAGAATTCTCTCTGACATAAATTTCAGCAAGATATTTTTTAATCAACCTCCTAGAGTAATGAAGATAAAAGATAAACTAATGGGACCTAATTAAGCTTAAAAGATTTTGTACAGCAAAGAACACCATAAACAATACTGAAAAGACAACTTCAGAATAGGGAAAAATATTTGCAAACAAAGTGACTGACAAGGGATTACTCTCTGAAATACACAAACAGTTCATGAAGTTCAATGAAAAAAATCCCAATCAAACTATTGGCAGAAGATTAAAACAGACACTCTCCAATGAAGACATACAGATGGCCAAAAAGCACATGAAAAGATGGTCAACATCTCTAATTATTAAAGAAATGCAAACTAAAACTATCACCTCACATAGTAAGTATGACCATCATCAAACAATCTACAAACAATAAATGCTGGAGAGGATGTGAAGAAATGCTCCTACCCTGTTGCTAGGAATGTAACTTGGTACAGTCACTATGGAGAATGATATGGAAATTCCTTTAAAAACTAAAACCAGAGCTACCATGTCATCCAGCAATCCCACTACTGGGCATATCTCCAGAGGAAACCATAACTCCAAAAGATATATGCACCCTAATGTTCCCTGCAGCACTATTCACAATAGCCAGGACATGGAAGTGACCTAAATATCCATCAACCAAGCATTGGGTAAGGAAGACGTGTGGTATCATATAGACAATAGAATATTATCCAGCCATAACAAAGGGCAAAATAATGCCATTTGCAGCAACATGGATGGATATAGAGATTATCATACTAAGTGACGTATGTCAGACAGAGAAACATAGAATATGATATTGCTTATACAAGAATTCTAACAAAAGGCAACAAATGAACTTATTTGCAAAACAGAAGTAGAGTCACAGATGTGGAAAATAAACTTATGCTTACTGGGGGATAAGGGGAGGGAGGGATAAACTAAAAGACTTGGCTTGACACATACATACTACTATATAAAATATTAAAATAGATATTTAATAAGAAACAAATGTAAAGTACAGGGAACTCTGTAATGACCTATATGGGAAAAGAATCAAAAAAGGAGTATATATGTATACGTATTTCAGATTCATTTTGCTATACACCGTAAACTAAAACAACTGTGTAAACCGGTAAAATTTAAAAGAATGGTCCGGGCCAGCCAAAGCAGGGGCCCAAGACACCACAGGTCTGCTGGAGGCACTTTTATATCTGGTCTTTGCTCTTAAAGATTCTGAAAGTCCAGAACAGAAATTCTTTTCTAAAGGACAATTTATTTGAAGTTAATTAAAATGCAAATTACTAAAAAAAAAGATACATGCACCCCAATGTCCATGGGCTATGGAAAAAGAATCTCTTATAAAGTGGATATACGTATAACAGATTGACTTGGCTGTACACCTGAAGTTAACGCAACATCATAAATCAACCATATGCCAATCAAAAATTTTTTTAAAGAGGTTTCAACAAAAACCTACTGTAAATGAATAAGTAAATGGAAAAAAACAATAAAAGTTCTCAAGACACAAATGACTTCACATGGACCACATGGTGGAGTCACATACAACCAACACGTTAATTCATTAGAACCAAACAGTATATATTAGACAAGATGGCAACAGTTCAATAACTACAAAGCTATGAACTGTAAACATACTACAAACATTCACATATTTACTTACTTTCTACCAGGATCAGGGCCCCAAAGGCAACAGCAGTGGCAAAGATGGCACAGATGACATCTAGATACACAGCGAGCCATCGGGACGTCGTCAAAAGCAGGAACCAAGCCTCTGGTTTGTGAACCGTAATAAGCATAATACATAAATAGTAAAACCATGTTAGCTGCTTCTAATGAGGGAGAGCATTTCCTCAGTTGAGGTACAGAAGATTTTACACAAGGTAGGACAGCAAAGTCACACATTCAAGGAACCTGAAGATTCCAGAAAACTAGGTTCTAACACAAGGCAAGGTATGGGACATACAGGAATCAGTCCAGGAAGCATGCATTGAAAACTTCAACCCACAGGTTATCAACAGAAATATGATCACAAGAAAGAAGATGGAAAATTGTCTCACTGGTGCCTTTCCTGCAGTGCTGGGCCTCAGCATGAAGATCATCCTCTCACAGGGCCGACGGCTCCCAGCTCTCACACAGCAGAGAGCACAGCTCACACTGTTTCCAGCACCTTCTGCCCTCACTACAGGGCCCTGCGGCGTTTATTCTTAAGAGCCACTATCTATATGACCATCAGCTAACAGGATCTGCATGTGGTTTTCAAAATGCCATTTTATCTTCAAAATGCAGTAATGATTGAAAAGTTTGACCAGGATTTTATACACTTAGAGGAAATTCTGAATTTTCTACCTAGGAAAAACAACTTCACCGATACAAAGTATAATCAAGTGGGTGGCAAATGAGGAAATTAGTTTCGTCAATCACATCTGCTACCCTCCATGCTCTGAAAACACTTGGCAGACTACAGCCTGGGAGACAAGAATAGCAACCACCTGGTTCTTAAAACGAAGTTTTATTGGAAAACAGCCATTCGCTGATGTATTATCTTTGCCTGTCTTTGTGCTACAACAGCCAAGGTGAGTAGTTGCAGCAGACACAGTATAGCACACAAAGCCTACAATATTTTCTATCTGGATCTTTGCAAAAAAGAAAATTTTACTGAGTCCTGCCCTAAAGAGACAGAAGCTCACAGGGCACAGTGATGGAAGGACAATGCAAGCCAGTCAGGGGAGAAAAGCAGGGGGTGACGGGGAAGAGGGGAGCACAGAGGGGATGCAGAGAGGAAGGGGTGGGGAAGGTGGGTGTGCAGAGGGGGACATGCGGGTGACAGAGAGAGAGGTGCTGGCCTACTAGGCCACCTGAGAGGGAGGTCAGGCCTCAGGAGGCAGCACATCCCATCTGAAATTATTTCCAGAAACTTACAGACCTGAGTGCAAATCCTGATATGCGTCGAACAGCTCTTGAAACCTCTGTTCAGCTTTGTATGCCCGGATGGTCCAGAGCCCCCGCAGAGAAGATGCTAAGTGGGAAAACACCGGGCTCCGTGCTGGGGAAGCAGAGACAGACACACGACAGAGAAAGTCAGGGAGGCTGGATGCGAGAAAACCCACTAACTCCTGGGATATGTGGTGGCACATTCCACCAATAGGAATCCTCCATGTGACCCTCACTCCTGCTCACATCAGGCTTCACTTTAATGACATGGGAATGAAAGATTCTCTTTGAAACTATGTTTGACCAAATTCATTTACAGCTAGATTTAGATAAAGAAATTCTTTACCAGTTCTTTCATCAGGGTCCTCTCAAACATGCCTCCCTCCAAATTCTCCTGGCATCTCTCCAGGTGGAAATTGTTCACAACTTTAAAAAAATGTATTGAAGCATAGTTGATTTACAATAATGTGTTAGCTTCAGGTATATAGTATAGCCATTCAGTTATTTTTTTCTGATTATATTCCATTACAGGTTATTATGAGATGCTGAATAAAATTTCCTGTGCTTTACAGTAAATCTTTGTTGCATACCTATTTGACAAATAGTTCAGTTCAGTTCAGTCGCTCAGTCATGTCCAACTTTTTGGGACCCCATGAATCGCAGCATGCCAGGCCTCCCTGTCCATCACCAACTCCCAGAGTTCACCCAGACTCACATCCATCGAGTCAGCGATGCCATCCAGCCATCTCATCCTCTGTCGTCCCCTTCTCCTCCTGCCTCCAATCCCTCCCAGCATCAGAGTCTTTTCCAGAGTCAACTCTTCTCATGAGGTGGCCAAAGTACTGGAGTTTCAGCTTCAGCATCAGCATCATTCCCTCCAAAGAAATGCCAGGGCTGATCTCCTTCAGAATGGACTGGTTGGATTTCCTTGCAGTCCAAGGGACTCTCAAGAGTCTTCTCCAGCACCACAGTTCAAAAGCATCAATTCTTTGGCGCTCAGCTTTCTTCACAGTCCAACTCTCACATCCATACATGACTACTGGAAAACCATAGCCTTGACTAGACAACCTTAGTCAGCAAAGTAATGTCTCTGCTTTTAAATATACTATCTAGGTTGGTCATAACTTTCCTTCCAAGGAGTAAGCATCTTTTAATTTCATGGCTGCAGTCACCATCTGCGGTGATTTTGGAGCCCCAAAAAATAAAGTCTGACACTGTTTCCCCATCTATTTCCCATGTGATGGGACCAGATGCCATGATCTTTTTTCTGACTGTTGAGCTTTAAGCCAACTTTTTCACTCTCCTCTTTCACTTTCATCAAGAGGCTTTTGAGTTCCTCTTCACTTTCTGCCATAAGGGTGGCGTCATCTGCATATCTGAGGTTATTGATATTTCTCCCGGCAATCTTGATTCCAGCTTGTGTTTCTTCCAGCCCAGCGTTCCTCATGATGTACTCTGCATATAAGTTAAATAAGCAGGATGACAATATACAGCCTTGACGTACTCCTTTTCCTATTTGGAACCAGTCTGTTGTTCCATGTCCAGTTCTAACTGTTGCTTCCTGACCTCCATGTAGGTTTCTCAAGAGGCAGGTCAGGTGGTCTGGTATTCCCATCACTTTCAGAATTTTCCAGTTTATTGTGATCCTCACAGTCAAAGTCTTTGGCATAGTCAATAAGGCAGAAATAGATGTTTTTCTGTAACTCTCTTGCTTTTCCATGATCCAGCGGATGTTGGCAATTTATTTCTGGGTCCTCTAATTCCATATTTCTACTTTGTTCCTCCCTGCCTCCAAATCCCCTTTGGTAAGTTTGTTTTCTATGTCTCTGAGTCTATTTCTATTTTGTATACAGATTCATTTGTATTATTTTTAGATTCCATGTATAAATGTTACCATATTTGTTTTTCTCTGACTTTTTAAAAAATATATTATTTTCTACATCCATCCATATTGCTTCAAATGGTGATAGTTTTTTTCTTTTTCATTGTTCACTAATTTTTGAATCAGTAGCATTCTAAAATTTAATTCCTCATTAGAGTTCTCACCACACTGAATTTTGATGAGCTACCTGTGTGTTGTCTCCTCCTTAGATGAGTAACCTAAGGGCTGGGATAAAGTCAGTACATCCCCTACACTGGACTAGAGCCAGACACAGGACAGGGTGAGACGAGTAAGGGGAGGGGACAGTCTGCTGCCTCCCCGTCCTGGGCCTCCCCCTGCACCTGCGCCAGGAGCCTCTGTGCAGGTCATGGAGCACCCAACAGTGTACCGCCCTTGTGCCCTCAGGAACCAGCAGACGAGGAGCCTTTGAATGGTCCTGACTTCTGATCCGGGAACCTGATGAATGCTTTCATAACTGCACTGCTGGATCTCTGAACTGCGACATGATCTAACACTTTCCCTTTGTCCTCTGTTCATGCAAACAGCTGAAAGTGACTCGGTGGTGCCTTTGTTCATCCAGTTGAGTACCTGTGTTCTCATCCTCACATCCACACTGTTCTCTTTCTCTTTACTCTAGTGACTAACTTTTTAGCTTCCTATAACGTTTTCCTTATAAGAGCAACGTAAACTCAGATGGAGCTCGTGCTCCAAATAATAAAGGCAAGGGACTGTGTTCAGACCTTTTCTTCAGCCCAGCAGGTGTTCCAACCCACCCCCAGAACTCAGTCTGGAAGCAGGGTGCTCACAGGGATAACGCAAGGGTATTTCAGGGCCCATCACCCTGTCAGAAGGATGGCAAGGGTCCAGCTCCAGAGAGCACAGAAAACTCACTAGAACCAGGCTCTCATTTCCTGAGCAAATGAGGTTATGTGAACTTTATTCATCACAGAGACAAGGCTTCTTAGCAGGAAGTAGACGCGGCTGTTCCCCCAGGGAGAGTCCTGGAGTGAACTCTCCAGCGTGGCCTCCCTCACCTGCTTCTCTGTCAGGAGATGAAAGTGCAGCTGATTCTCTCCAGCAGGGATGGAGGGCAGGGTGGACTTTAGAAACCAGGTGTCATCTCAGTCTTGAACACCAGGGAACCAAACACCCCATCACCTACCTCACCTCATGCCCAAGAGTTACAGGCTGAGGGAATCTGGGCCTGTAAAAATCTATCCTGCTTCTCTCAAACCCCATTTAGGGCTAAGCAGGATGCCAGGAAGAGTGAACTGGAGGGTCTGCAAAGAAAATTAGCTAGTACAGGGGGAGAGGGTTTGTCAAGGCTCTGGTGCTGTGATGCCCAAAGTAACACTTTTCCCACAAGCACTGAGCTTGCTGTTCTGAAGCAGACTATGTCACAGTCACGGTGTTTGTCTGCAGTCACAGACTCGTGTAAACCTATGGTTCACAGGACTGATGCCTGTGTTTCCCCAACCCTGAGGACACTTGGGGACACACCCCACCAGGACTGCAGATCTTCCCGGGCAGGACAACCCCAGGCTGACAGCCCTGCTGAAGATGATCATTCAAGCTATGTGAGACCTGCTAGTTGTGAGTAAGTTCCTAATTCCCTCATGTTCAAGGTTCCAGTGCCTTTGGTCATGGCCAGCAAGTAATGTACCAGCATCAGTTCAAGAAATCCTCATGAGAACCCCAGAGACTGAGGGATCAAGAGCACTCACTGCCCAAGGTTAACTATTTTAACCCACCAAAGTGACAGACCTGGGTGTGAGACATAACTTTCTTAATCCAAAGGTTGTGCTTTTAATCATAACAGCAGTGTCTCAGAGGGAGAATAATCAGGGTTAAGGATGCTCGTGTGTGACAATAATCAGGGTTAAGGATGCTCATGTGTGACAATGTGCATTTTTCCCCAGACTGCTATTTACGTTCAGAAAACCCTCAGGTACCATCCAACAGCCTTCACCACTACTGCACGTCTTATTAAGCACCCGAGGTTGAACAAAATTCCTGGGGATCTAGTATGAGAACTCCTTAAAACAGCAGACTTGAAGATCCATGGTCTTAATACACCTGACACACATCCTAACCCTCCCCTAGCAATGCTTGTAGCAGACCTTGCTAGTTGATTCCAGCACCTTTCAGACAGAATTTGGATATGACTTCATCATTCAGGCACTGCCCAAGGCAAAAAAACTGGCTGGAGAAATGCAACCAAATGCCACCTTGTATTTATGTACTTGTCTATTTTGCTATGCTCACCTTTGCAAAAATGTGCCCCTCAAAACCCTATTATAATTAGCTGCCAAATGTCATTAAGATGAAAATATCAACCTAAGCTTCCAGAAGCAGTTATGCAGTAGAATCTGAAACTAAACCTCAGGACATCAGCAGTCTTTCACAGCACAAGCAGGATTATGCCTTCTGGCCACAGCAGTCAGGTGTCCTTCTTTTTGCTGGTGCCTCCAGCAGTGACCTGAAGATATACTCTCACTCACTCAGTTGCTCAGTTGTGTCTGACTCTTTGTGACCCATGGACGGTAGCCCACCAAGCTCTCCTGTCCATGGGATTATCCAGGCAAGAATACTGGTCTGGGTTGCCATTTCCTCTTCCAGGAAATCTTCCCAACCTAGGGACTGAACCCATTTCTCCTGTGTCTCCTGCATTGGCAGGCAGATTCTTTTATCACTGAGCCACCTGGGAAGCCCTAAAACATACTTTCAGTTACTATTTAGAGAAAACAGTGATGTCAGCATTTAAGGCACAGACCCACCACCTAGAGAGAACATAAACAGTTCTAATCAACTGGCCACCACATTTGGTTACCTGGGGTGTATAGGCAGGGGCATCTGGATTGAATTTAGTGTCTAACTTATTGCAAAGTACTAGGATGCAGGAGAATCCACATAGTCCACAGAGACAATGCACAAGTTCTCAGACTCTCCAGCTCAAAATTGAGAAAATCCTGTACTGCTTCTTGAAAAAAGCCTCAAGAGGTGCCCTTCTCTCCACTTCCATATGGATGTGAAATGGCCCTTCCCCAGGCAAAAATCTCTGTCAAGTGTTCCTTCTGGAACAACTCCTCATTGAATGTACCAGAGAGCTGCTTTTCAGCAAGACTCTCGAATGATCCCATTTCATGGGCAGCCTCAAACCATAAAATGTCTGAAGCCTTGTCTTCACAGAAGACTGGATGGAGCTCATCACTTCCTCTTCTGCCTCCCCAGGTCCTTCCATCAACCAAGTCACATCTACCTGGACTCTACTGCTCCCCATCCATCCAAACACCTCACAAAACTGGACCTTACAAAAGTTAGCTGGTTCTCTTGATAGCTGAAAAAAAAATTTTTACAGCTTTTATGAAACAGATGATCACTATCCTTTTTGCAACTAATTAGAAAATATCTCTTTGAAAGTGAAATTGTTAGTTGCTCAGTCATGTCCAACTCTTTGTGACTCCATGAAGTGTAGTCCACCAGGATCCTCTCTCCATGGAATTCCCCACGGAAGAATACTGGAGGGGGTTGCCATTTCCTTCTCCAGGGTAACTTCCTGACCCAGGGTTCGAACCAGGGTCTCCTGCATTTCAGGAAGATTTGCAAGTCAACAGGGAAGCAAGCATCTTACGTGTTTATTACAAAAACAAAACATGCAATTGCCACAGTGAAAAAACTCATTTGACTGGATAACTGAGATTTTTTTCCACTTGGTAGATACAAAGAACCATGAGGCTCAACATTCTTCTCTTCTTGGCTTGCTTTCTAGGATAAGTTGGTATTAATTTGAAATAATTATTTATGGTTGAGGTCTCTGATATAAACATATTCCCACCTTACTTTTTGGCTACAGTTTTTATAACTTTTAAAAATATACAATAATTCTACTTATCTTGTTAGTTTTAATATTGATGAAATATGTGCATTAATAATAAGATAAATTCAATTATTTCATTATCTGTGATTACCTGCACAATAGAATGATTAGTCATAAAATGTGATCCCCTATTTTTTTTTTTTTGATGCACCCTGCAGGTTCTTAGTTCCCTGACCAGGGAGTAAAGCAGCAGAAGCACAGAGTCTTAACCATAGGACCACAGGAAAGTCCCTGTTCCCATTGTTCTAAAACTAGGAAGCTGAATCGGAGAAGGTGATGGCACCCCACTCCAGGACTCTTGCCTGGAAAATCCCATGGATGGAGGAGCCTGGTGGGCTGCAGTCCATGGGGTCACGAAGAGTAGGACACGACTGAGCGACTTCCCTTTCACTTTTCACTTTCATGCATTGGAGAAGGAAATGGCAACCTACTCCAGTGTTTTTGCCTGGAGAATCCCAGGGACGGGGGAGCCTGGTGGGCTGCCATCTCTGGGGTCGCACAGAGTCAAACACAACTGAAGTGACTTAGCAGCAGCAGCAGCAGCAGCAGGAAGCTGAATGGAGTCATAAACTAAATGTATACTGAACAGACCCCCCTCTCGTGTGCTCTTAAGGAATTCTTTTCAGCATCACTTATTTGAATGACTTTAAGAAAGGGGGAGCCACAAACAGTGTGGAATCACCCCAAATACTAGTAATGATAAACAGCAAACCTGCAAATAACAAGGCTTATCTTTCAGCAGGGCTTCCCTGGTGGATCAGACAGTAAAGACTGCACCTGCAATGCAGGAGACCTGGCTTCAGTCCCTGGGTCTGGGAAGATCCTCTGGAGAAGGGAATGGCTACCCACCCCAGTATTTTTGCCTGTAGAATTCCATGGACAGAGGAGCCTGGTGGGCTACTGTCCATGGGGTTGCAAAAAGTCACACACAACTGAGTGACTAACATATGTCTTTTTAATACATTTAACAACTGCAACTTACTTGAACACGTGAAAAAAAAAGTATTTTTCAAATATATCACTCCTGACATATATTTCATGAGGTCTCCTTTACTTTTCTAATCTTTTCCTTTCTTTGTCATTTCTGGTAACTTCAGGAGGAGAAAAATTGTCTATTTTCCTTCTATATTAGTTCCAACATGATAAAATATTTTTAAGAAAAGTATTTAGAGTGGATACCGTGTGTTAGGAAATATGTCATGAAAAGGACAAAAATGGTCCCTGTCCTCATGGTGCTCACATCCATCCTCCTTGTGCTAAAATGCAAAGCTGCACCTGACCTGCACCAGCTCTATTTGCCTTAAGAAACACGCTGACTCACAGTGGCCATAACATTCAATTATCTAACATTGACTTGTGAGAAATTCCAGAAGACAGAGTCTGCAGAATTTCAGGGGTCTGGTTAATTATGGCATAAATGGAAGCCAGCCGGCACTGCCATCCCAACCTGAGAGCCCCTGTACTCACTTGTACATTCCAGGCGTTTCACCTCTCGTGACGTCCTTAAGAAATACCACTGGAGGACAAAGAAAATGATGCCAAGGGGAATCACAGGTATAGCAGTCCAAGGAATCGCAGCCACCATCACACCCACCACACCAACCACGAGAAGAAGTGTCTGAAATAGCGAAAATAGATGCAGAGGCCTCCTTATGAAGGGTACTTGCCAAAGATAAACTGTAATGATTTGTTCCATTAGGATTACACTCCTTTCCTCAAAAAGACTTGTTGGGACAGCAGGGAATGCTTTCCCTTCCAAATAAATAAAATTATAGGCGGTCCTCATGATACTTAGTGCATATATCGAACAGGATAGTAAGAATTTTCCAGGTATCAGCTCTTGTGATACACTCAGTAGCCCTTTGAGGCAGGCATTACTACTTTTAACAGATGAGAATATATGAGGCTCAGAGAGTAGGAGCTGAATCCCAAACTCTCAGGAGTCAACAGGCGTTACTAGAGAGATGAGCGAGCAGGCATCACAGGTGAGGAATCCAAATGCCTCAGCTATACATGGAGGAATAAAGAAGTGGTTAAATACAAATTCTGTGTCCAGAAAAGTAGGACAAAATTTAAATGTTGACCTTTGGAAGTAGGAATTTGTCTTTCTAGATTTTCTATCCATAGTTAATACTTACTGACTGTTGACTGTATACAGAGCTATACCTTCAAACCTTCACATATATTAACTCATTAATCCTCCCAACAGCTGTATCTAGTAACAGTATTGTCTCATTTTACAGATGGAGAGAGTGAGACACAGGGAGAGGAAAAAAACCTTGATGGACACTGCAAAGCCTCAGTCATGAAACTGGGAAGTCCACGTCACGAGGCTTTATGACATATTTAAGCTTGCCCCCAATATACAGCCATCTATCATTATAGTAAGTATTTAAAATGCCTGTTCCAAAAGTTAATGATTGCAGCAACAGCAGATTCCATTTACCAAATGTTTACTGTACATAAGACAATGGGCTTAGAGTTCCATGAGCATTTTCTTAATCATCACATTATCCCATGAGATTATTCTATCTTGGTCAAAAAAAGAGAGCAGGTAGAAGACAAAACAAAATCATTGGTTGTTGCTGCTTTAAGCATTCATCTTTATCAGGAAAAATATAATACCCTTACTTTTTAAGAATGCAATCAACATTTAGTTTCTGCCTGCTATGACACTGGGGTATGGTGGTGAGGATGTGCAGGTTGAGTCTGGGCCAAGGTCTCCAAAGCTTATGATCTCAGGTGGATACAAATTCATGGTGATCTGCACAAGGCAGAGAGTGCTGGGAAAACACAGAGAAGAATTCAGGAACATTTTTAGACAATTCTAAGAAGAGACTTATGGCTGAATTTTACAGGCTGGTTTAACAAATAGAAAGAGCGGCTAGAAAAACTTGCGGACAGCAACTACAATTGATGGAAATTTTGACCAGAAAGGAGTTGAGATGAGAAGTTAAGATGCTTGTCTGAGTTAACACTGGTTGTTCTGGGTCCTCTCAGCACCAGCACCTGCATCCTGTGCTTGCCACCCCAGGGCCTCCCCACCTTGTCACCCAGGGCAACTGGCCCAGGTGCGTCTCTAAGGGATGGGTTAGGGGTGGTCATGTCTGTATCACAAGGACGTGGGTTATCATTTCACAGCTCTTCCTGATCAGTTTTCTCATAGGATCTTCACAACCATCTTGTGAATGAGAAAAGTAAGAACTCCATTTTCATTTACAGAGATGGCATAAAGATGGGAGGGTAAGTGGTTATCCTAAGTTTTCCCAGGAAGGACTGCAGGTCAGGAGAAAGGCAGGAGCGGTTTGTACTCAGGGAATCCTAGAGTCTTGGCTATAGGCAGGAGGAGCCTGGAAGGAGGAGGAAATGCCCAGAAATGTGAATCTGTGTTCAGGAGCCCTTGGGAACCAAACTGTATTATCTGGATGGAGACCCATGTACTTTTCCTGTTTTTCCCACATCTGCTGTGGTATCAAAATAAAACCCAGAGTGAAGAAGATGGGATTCTGAGGCAATACTTTCCAGTCATTAGTGGAAAAAAATAGGCCTGATTGACCTCTCTCCTATTAACCTACAGAAGAACAACTGCTTCCAGCTACTGCATTAAATATGCATTCTGTCTGCTATAACTTTCATGTTCATGGGGAGGGGTTCTGCCAGGGCCTTCTAAGTCTGGTCTTAAGTCATCTGGCTTGCCATTGCTGGTTGTCATAAAAACCTGCTAAAATGTCAATAAAAAATTCAAATTTCAATTTTTTAGCAAACTCATTGGCTTAAAGCTCAACATTCTTTTGGATCTGTGAGAGAGGGAGAGGGTGGGATGATTTGGGAGAATGACACTGAAACACGTATAATATCATACATGAAACAAATTGCCAGTACAGATTCAATGCATGATACTGGATGCTTGCGGCTGGTGCACTGAGACGACCCAGAGGGATGGTACGGAGAGGGAGGAGGGAGGGGGGTTCAGGATGGGGAACACGTGTATACCTATGGCGGATTCATGTTGATGTATGGCAAAACCAATACAATATTGTAAAGTAATTAACCTACAATAAACATAAATAAATTTATATTTTAAAAAAAGCTCAACATTCAGAAAACGAAGATCATGGCATCTGGTCCCATCACTTCATGGTAAATACATGGGGAAACAGTGGAAACAGTGGTTGACTTTATTTTTCTGGGCTCCAAAATCACTGCAGAAGGTGATTGCAGCCATGAAATTAAAAGACGCTTACTCCTTGGAGTTTATGCCAAAGCCTTTGACTGTGTGGATCACAATCAACTGTGGAAAATTCTGAAAGAGATGGGAATACCAGACCACTTGACCTGTCTCTTGAGAAACCTATATGCAGGTCAGGAAGCAACAGTTAGAACTGGACATGGAACAACAGACTGGTTCCAAATAGGAAAAGGAGTACATCAAGGCTGTATATTGTCACCCTGATTATTTAACTTATATGCAGAGTACATCATGAGGAACACTGGGCTGGAAGAAGCACAAGCTGGAATCAAGACTGTTGGGAGAAATATCAATAACCTCAGATATGTAGATGACACCACCCTTATGGCAGAAAGAGAAGAAGAACTAAAAAGCCTCTTGATGAAAGTGAAAGTGGAGAGTGAAAAAGTTGGCTTAAAGCTCATCATTCAGAAAATGAAGATCATGGCATCCAGTCCCATCACTTCATGGGAAATAGATGGGGAAACAGTGTCAGACTTTATTCTTTTGGGCTTCAAAATCACTGCAGATGGAGACTGCAGCCATGAAATTAAAAGAAGCTTGCTCCTTGGAAGGAAGTTATGACCAACCTAGATAGCATATTGAAAAACAGAGATATACTTTGCCAACAAAGGTCTGTCTAGTCAAGGCTATGGTTTTTCCAGTAATCATGTATGGATGTGAGAGTTGGACTGTGAAGAAAGCTGAACACTGAAAAATTGATGCTTTTGAACTGTGGTGTTGGAGAAGCCTCTTGAGAGTCCCTTGGACTGCAAGGAGATCCAACCAGTCCATTCTAAAGATCAGTCCTGGGTGTTCTTTGGAAGGATTGATGCTGAAGCTGAAACTCCAGTACTTTGGCCACCTCATGCGAAATGTTGACTCATTGGAAAAGACTCTGATGCTGGGAGGGATTGGGGGCAGGAGGAATAGGGGACGACAGAGGACGAGATGGCTGGATGGCATCACTGACTCAATGGATGTGAGTTTGAGTGAACTCCGGGAGTTGGTGATGGACAGGGAGGCCTGGCGTGCTGCCATTCAGGGGGTCGCAAAGAGTCAGACATGACTGAGCGACTGAACTGACTGAACTGAACTGAACTCCTTGGAAAGAAAATTATCACCAACCTAGACAGCATATTAAAAAGCAGAGACATTACTTTTCAACCAAGGTCCTCTAGTCAAGTCTATGGTATTCCCAGTAGTCAGGTATGGATATGAGAGTTGGACTATAAAGAAAGCTTAGTGCTGAAGAATTGACTCTTTTGAACTGTGGTGTTGGAAAAGACTCTTGAGAGTCCCTTGGACTGCAAGGAGATCCAACCAGTCCATCCTAAAGGAGATCAGTCCTGGGTGTTCAATGGAGGGACTGATGTTGAAGCCGAAACTCCAATATTTTGGCCACCTGATGTGGAGAGCTGACTCATTTGAAAAGACCCTGATGCTGGGAAAGATCGAGGGCAGGAGAAGAAGGGGACGACAGAGAATGAGATGGTTGGATGGCATTACTGACTCAGTGGACATGAGTTTGGGCAAACTCCGGGAGTTGGTGATGGACAGGGAGACCTGGCATGCTACAGTTCATGGGGTCGCAAAGAGTCGGACATAACTGAGCAACTGAACTGAACTGAGCAGACTCATCATTTGATGGACAACATTAATCAGTTTCAATAATTTGGCTCTCCCAGGTAAGGGCCTTTTAAGACTCACCCAGCCTGGAAGATCACCTGGGAAGCAGAGGTAAAATCAAATTGAAGGGCTCCATGGAAGCTGAGCCAATGCTTTTTCCTTAGGTATGCATTCAGTTCAATCAGTTCAGTCATTCAGTCATGTCTGACTCTTTGCGACCCCTTGTACTGCAGCACCCCAGGCCACCCTGTTCATCACCAACTCCCGGGGTCTACTCAAACTCATGTCCATCGTGTAAGTGATGCCATTCAGCCATCTCATCCTCTGTCATTCCCTTCTCCTCCTGCCCTCATTCTTTCCCAGTATCAGGGTCTTTTCAGATGAGTCAGTTCTTTGTATCATGTGGCCAAAGTATTAGAGCTTCAGCTTCAGCATCAGTCCTTCCAATGAATATTTAGGACTGATTCCTTTAGGATGGACTGGTTAGATCTCCTTGCTGTCCAAGGGACTCTGAAGAGTCTTCTCCAACACCACAGTTCAAAAACATCAATTCTTTGGGGCTCAACTTTCTTTATAGTCCAACTCTCACATCCATACATGACTAATGGAAAAACTATAGCTTTGACTAGACAGACCTTTGTCCACAAAGTAACGTCTCTGTTTTTTAATGTGCTGTCTAGGTTGGTCAAAATTTTTCGTCCAAGGAGCAAGTGTCTTTTAATTTCATGGCTTCAGTCACCATCTGCGATCATTTTGGAGCCCCAAAATTAAAGTCTGTCACTGTTTCCACTGTTTCCCCATCTATATCCCATGAAGTGATGGGACCAGATGCCATGATCTTAGTTTCCTGACTGTTGAGTTTTAAGCCAAATATTTTACTCTCCTGTTTCACTTTCATCAAGAGGCTCTTTAGTTCTTCTTTGCTTTCTGCCATTAGGGTGGTGTCATCTGCATATCTGAGGTTACTGATATTTCTACGGGAAATCCTAATTCCAAATTCTGCTTCATCCAGTCCAGCATTTATCGTGATGTACTCTGCATGTTAAATAAGCAGGGAGATAATATACAGCCTTGACATACTCCTTTCCCGATTTGGAACCAGTCTGTCATTCCATGCCCAGATCTAGCTGTTGCTTCTTGACTTGCATACTGATTTCTCAGGAGGCAGGTCAGTTCAGTTCAGTTCAGTTTGGTTACTCAGTCATGTCCAACTCTTTGTGACCCCATGAACCGCAGCACGCCAGGCCTCTCTGTCCATCACCAATTCCCGGAGTCCACCCAAACCCATGTCCATTGTGTTGGTGATACCATCCAACCATCTCATCCTCTGTCATCCCCTTCTCCTCCTGCCCTCAATCTTTCCCAGCATCAGGGTCTTTTCAAATGAGTCAGCTCTCCACATCAGGTGGCCAAAATATCGGAGTTTCAGCTTCAACATCAGTCCCTCCATTGAACACCCAGGACTGATCTCCTTTAGGATGGACTGGTTGGATCTCCTTGCAGTCCAAGGGACTCTCAAGAGTCTTTTCCAACACCACAGTTCAAAAGAGTCAATTCTTTGACACTCAGCTTTGTATACAGTCCAACTCTCACATCCATACATGACTACTGGAAAAATCATAGCCTTGACTAGATGGACCTTTGTTGGCAAAGTAATGTCTCTGCTTTTTAATATGCTGTCTAGGTTGGTCATAACTTTCCTTCCAAGGAGTAAGCATCTTTTAATTTCATGCCTGACCTCACCAGCTGCAGTGATTTTGGAGCCTCCCCCCCAAATAAAGTCAGCCACTGTTTCCACTATTTCCCCATCTATTTGCCATGAAGTGATTGGACCAGATGCAATGATCTTAGTTTTCTGAATGTTGAGCTTTAAGCCAACTTTTTCACTCTCCAACCTTCAGGTGGTATGGTATTCCCATCTCTTTAAGAAGAAGACCCATTATTTATGCTCTCAGAGCTCCAAAATTAGGTTATATTCCTCAGATTTCATGCCACTAAATTCTGAAATATTTTAAAGAGGTTGTTTCTGACATCTACTATAGCCACCCTCATTGTGGATTGAATGTTGTATCTATAAACAGTGTATGTGTTTAAAGTTATATGAATATACATTTGTGAATCTTTTATTGCCAGCTATCTCAAACTCTTTATAGAAGTTGGCAGAAGATGAAAATAGTATCTAAACAAAAAGTCATTTGAAGAAGGAAACAAAAGATTCTGGTGTACAACACACATCCATTCCTTGAAGTCAACCTCATTTCTTTCTCCTACATTCCCAGGAATTACAAAAAGCCCAGTTAAACCTACACACATAATTCCCCCCATCTGCTTGGATTTCAGGCCCATATGGTGGCCCATATCACCATGGCCAGTGTTTCTACACCTCTGTCACACTGGCACAGAGACAATAATGGATATATAGAAAGAAACATATTGTCCCAGAAGTAAGTGACTCAAGTCCTGATGCCCCCCAAATAAAGAGAATCATTACTTTTATATATTCCCTAATTGGAGCACACTATTTGGGAAATTCTATCCAAAATCTATGAATCCACACGAACAAATTAAAAAAAATTCTTCGATGAAATCTTTCACTTTAGAGAAAATGGTGATTTTTTACAATTCAGAAAAATCCTTTAATTTGCAGAGAATGACAGCCTACACCTAGAGAGGATATTCCACTAGCCCAGTATTGTGCTAAGACAGGGTTTAGGACAAATCTTCCTGCATATTAAAAGGGAGGGTAAGACTCTACATCCATTCTCAATCTTAGTAAAAACTGGGATATACCAACAACATGAAATGATGGTAATGGGACTTAAATGAGGTCACACACAAAAGTGTTAACCAGTTCATGCATAACAAACAGAAATTCTAACTCCAACATTACTATCATGAGCGTGCTCTGGGTGCCAGCAGCCAGGGGAGG
Source organism: Ovis aries (assembly GCF_016772045.2). Classification (NCBI taxonomy): domain Eukaryota; kingdom Metazoa; phylum Chordata; class Mammalia; order Artiodactyla; family Bovidae; genus Ovis; species Ovis aries. Next base: position 71,608,036 of record NC_056063.1, on the reverse strand, counting down.
AGGGATGAGGTGTTTATAGATTGATGAGCCCAAAGAATCTTAAGAATCTCATGAAGTTGAGCCCTAACAGGCCTCTCATTCTAACCACTAGTATAGTATTATCCAAGAATGTATCAGAGCAGGTGCAATTTTTCTTAGATGTGGTGATGAGGTGACATGTACCAAAGTGACTGTGGCTTTTCTTTAGTCACAGTGAAAATCACATCTGAGGTCTATTTTGTTTGAAGATGCACTTTTAAAATAATATGACCAATAAACTTCATGTCTACTATAGTTTTTGTCCTCTCTGAATTATCTTCCCAACTCTAAGCCTTCCAAAGACTGACAAATTTTGGGACATGGCAGTAAGTAACATTTTTGGAGATGTTTTTTTTCTTTTTTAATATATATTTTAAAGAGATGTAGATGTTCTTTTCTTATTCTGTATCATTTTTTTCTTTCAATTTATCCTTTTTCTTAGTGAAGACTTGCTGTTTTGAAACTCCTAAGCATTTATGGGAGACTAAGGGGAAAAGTGCTGGACCTCTGAATCAACAAAACCAAACAAGATTATTCAATATAGACCAAAGAGAAGATCAATTTGACATTTACTATTTTATGCACCATGAACTGGTACACTGATACCAGTGGAAGCACAAAGTCTGTATTTTGTAAAATCATGAACCTCAGGAAATTGAACTGTGTCCACTCCAGGCCGGCATTCTTGGTGGAAGCAAGTAGCCTGGTTAGGTTGTCAGGATGACTAAGGCAGAGGATAGGTCCCCACCACCTATGGAAGGAAGTCCCATGAGCAGCTTTCATCCTCCAAAAGGATGCTGTGTTGTGAGCAGCTGTTTATGACAAGCCACACTGGTTTCTAAATGACTTGTAAGTGAAATATATAAAAAAGCAGCAAAGAAAAGAAAATAATGCTTGTGAAAATGTTAATGGTTTTGTTTAAAAGCCTGTCCAACCAAAAAACTAGAAAAATAAGACTTTGCTTTATTGCTAGAGGCTATGAAAAGTTTTCTCATAACACAGAAATCCACAATTCTTTAGATCTAGCCAACAAGCCAAGGAGTAATGGTTATGCCATGCTTCCAAATACCAATAATGGATGATACTTCATAAGACTTGTCAGGAATCCCAATCTCAAGTATTTCACAGGCTTTACATATATATATTAATCTCATTCTCACATCAACACGAGGAGGGATTATCCTCTCCATTTGCAAGGCAGGAAACTGATACTCAGAGAGACTAATTGATTTGCCCAAATTCAAACAATTCAGTCATTATGACCCCAAGTCTTTTCTTTTAACTTCTGCCTGATACTGTATCACATATAGACACTGTATCACATATATTTCCCCTTCTGTCTGCATTTTCTAACCCTGTTGGGTTTCTCATGGTTCTATCTGTTCTCTCCCATGAGGGGGCCAGTTCTAGATTCCCAGCTACTTAGGGAATAACAGCCTGTAAAGTTCAGAGAGCAGAATGATCATTAAAAGATCTTTAAAGTGCTCACTGGGCTTCCCTGGTGGCTTAGTAGTAAAGAATCTGCCTGCCAGTGTAGGAGATGCGGGTTTGATCCCTGGATCAGGAAGATCCTCTGGAGAAGGAAATGGCAACCCACTCCAGGATTCTTGCCTGGGAAATCCCATGGACAGAGGAGCCTGGAGCACTGCAGTCCATGGGTCACAAAGAGTCAAACACAACTAAGCGACTAAATGGCAACAGCAGCGGTTCATTCTGTTCATAGTTTTTCAGGCACTCTGTCTACCCGATCTAATTCCTTGAATCTATTCATCACCTCCATTGTATAACCATGAGAGATTTGATTTAGGTCAAACCTGAATGGCCAGGTGGTTTTCCCTACTCTCTTCATTTAAGCCTGAATTTTGCAATAAGGAATTGATGCTTGGAGCCACAGTCAGCTCCAGGTCTTGTTTTTGCTGACTGTATAGAGCTTCTCCATTTTCAGCTGAAAAGGACATAATCAATCTGATTTTGGTGTTGATCATTTGGTGATGTCCTTGTGTAGAACTGTCCCTTGTGTTGCTGGAAGAGGGAGTTTGCTATGACTAATGTGTTCTCTTAACAAAACTCTGTTAGCCTCTGCCCTGCTTCATTTCGTACTCCAAAAGCCAAACTTGCCTGTTACTCCAGGTATCTCTTGACTTCCTACTTTTGCATTACAATTCCTTATGATGAAAAGGGCATCTTTTTTGGTATTAGATCTAGAATGTATTGTAGGTCTTCATAGAACCAGTCAACTTCAGCTTTTTTGGCATTAGTAGCTGGGGTATAGGCTTGTATTACTGTGATGTTGAATGGTTTGCCTTGGAAGAGAACTGAGATCATTCTGTCATTTTTGAGTTTGTACCCTGCATTTCAGACTGTTTTGTTAACTATGACAGCTTTTCTGTTTCTTCTAAAGGATTCCTGCCCACAGAAATAGACACAATGGTCATCTGAATTAAATTTGCCCATTCCCATCCATTTTAGTTCACTGATTCCTAAGATGCCAATATTCACTCTTGTCATCTCCTGCTTGACCACATTCAATTTACATTGATTCATGAACCTAACATTCCAGGTCCCTATGCAATATCATTCTTTACACCATTGGACTTTACTTTTACCAAAAGACACATCCACAACTGAGTGTCATTTCCACTTCGGCCCAGCTGCTTCATTCTTCCTGGAGCTGTTAGCAGTTGCCCTCCGCTCTTCCCCATTAGCATACTGGATCCCTTCCAACTAAGAAGGCTGTACTTCCAGTGTCGTATATTTCTGCCTTTTCATACTGTTCACGGGGCTCTCACAGCAAGAATACTGGAGAGGTTTATCATTTCCTCCTCCAGTGGACCATGTTTTGTCAGAACTCTCCACTATGACCCATCTGTCTTGGGGGGCCCTGCATGGCATGGCTCATAGATTCAGTGAGTTACACAAGCCCCTTCACCAGGACAAGGCTGTGATCCATGAAGGGGGAAAGGACATGAGGATTCAGTCATTTAAGCTCAGCCAAGCTGATGATTGTTGTTGTTGTTTTCTCTTCCTGAATAAGGTGTGTGTGAGGAAGAAAGGTTTTGCAATTCAGTTTTTCTCAATAAATTAAAGCATTTTGCTGAGGGCAGCTGTATGCAACTTCCGATGCTCACAGAAGTCCATTTTTTTTTTTTTTTGAAATTTAATAAGTGATATTTTTGGTATTTTTAAATTTATTTATTTTTAATTGAAGGATAATTAAAATGCCTAAATTTAACTTCCATATCTTACCTTCATTTTCACTTGTTTTATTTGTAGGAAGACTTCTTGGAGGTGATGATTTCGATGATAAAAACAGTGCATAATTGAGACTCCTTACTCAATGTTATTTTGGACTTTGGAAAATTGTATGAAAATTATGTTAATTTGAAATATTTAGTGCCCCATTGTCAGTTTTGAAAACAACTGATTTTTATCCTGTGAGTCTACATAAGAAAGTGTCCCTTAAGATCTTCAAGAATTACAAACCTAGAATCTCTGTAATACAAACACATGAGAAGGTATTTACGGACCTGGAAACTGTGTCTGACAATAAATTTAATGCAACATAATGCTCGTGTCATCAGACAACTTTCCTCACTTAAAAATACATAATGGGGGGGAGGGAAAGATGGCGGAGGAATAGGACGGGAAGATCACGTTCTCCCTCACAAATTCCTCAAAAGAACATTTCAACGCCGAGCAAACTCCACAAAACAACTTCTGTAGGCTGGCAGAGGACATCAGGCAACCAGAAAAGCAGACCTTTGTCTTCAAAAACAGGTAGGAAAAAATATAAAAGACGAAAAAGGAGACAAAGGAGGTGGGGAGGGAGCTCCGTCCCGGGAAGGGAAGCCCGTCCCAGGAAGGGAATTTTAAGAAGAGAGGTTTCCAAACACCAGGAAACACTCTCCCTGCCGAGTCTGTGGCGAGCCTTGGAAACACAGAGGGCAACATAACAGGAAGGAAAAATAGATAAATAATTAAAACCAAGAGATTACAAGCCCACCAGTAACTCCCCCAGCGGAAAAGCAGCACAGACGCCTGCATCCGCCATTGGGAAGTGGGGGCAGGGCAGGGATGTGCGGGAGGCGCGGGCTGCAGAGCTTTGTAAGAATCGGGCAGGAACGCCCCACGCGCAACCAGAACGACCTAACTTGGGCTAGCAAACCAGACTGTGGGATAGCTACCACGCGAAAAGCTCGAACATAAGACCCGCCAGGACTGAGCACAGAACAAAGGACGGAGCGGAAAAAGCCGGCTGCAGACCATTCCCCGCCGGGGACAGGCAGCCAGAGCCGTAAGGACTGGAAAGGGGCAATTGCAGACCCGGAGAGACTTTACTTACCTAACTGCAAGCAGGCTCCTTTGCTAAGACTTCTGGGGGTGCTGGACAGTCACAGTCTGCCTCACGGGGTGCGCCAGCGGTCCACCCAGAGAGCTGAGCAGCAGCGGCGGAAAAGGCGACAAGCCGCGGCGACCGCGCTCGCCAAACTCCTGAGCTACTCGGACCTGGGAAGGGCACAAAGCGCAGTCCCAGCCGCATTTGTTCCTCTGAGGGCTGCCTGAGCGCCAAACCTGAGCGGCTTGGACCAGGGAAGTGCACGCAGCCTAGGGCCGGCCCCAGACGGTTCCCGGCTGAGCATCGTAGAGCCAGAGCGGTTTGTGCGCCGCGAGAAAGGACAGGTCAAGCGGGGCAGAGATACTCTGTACACACGACAGTGCTATTTGTTTGCAGCATCCCCCCTCCCCACAGCGCGACTGAACTAGTGAGCCTAAAAACCAGCAAACAGAAGTTAAACAGAGGGAACCACCTTGGAAGTGAGCCCACACGGCCCATAACATCAGAGAAGAGCCAGATATATTTTTAATTTTTTAATATTTTTAAAATCATTCTTTTTTTTTTTGCTTTTTTCTTTTTTTTCTTTTTTTTCGAGCTTTTTTTAAATTGTTCAGTCTTCTATTTCTCCTCTAATTTTTATTTCTATAACCTAGTATTACTATTAAAAAAAAAAGACTATTTTTTTTTAAGGCAAACACCATATATACTCTTTGGATGGTTGTTGGTGTTTTGTTTTGTTTTTTGTTTGTTTGTTTTTAATAATTCTTCTTTTTCTTTCTTCCTTTTCCTTCTGCTTTTCTTTAATATTGTATCTTTGAAAATCCAACCTCTACTCCAGATTTTTAATCTTTGCTCTTAGGTATTTGTTGTCAATTTTGTACATTTAAAACCCAAACTTCACTACCCAAGTTTACCTGAGAGCGAGATTACTGGCTTGACCACTCTCTCCTCCTCTGGACTCTCCTTTTTCTCCACCAGGTGGCCTCTGTCTCTTTTCTCCCCATCTCTTCTCTATCCAACTCTGTGAATCTCTGTGTGTTCCAGACGGTAGAGAACACCTAAGGAACTGGTTACTGGCAGGATTTGTCTCTCTCCTACTCATTCCTCTCCCTTATCCTCCTGTTCACCTCTGTCTACTTCCTCCCTCTCCTCTTCCCCGTATAACTCTGTAAATACCTCTGAGCGGTACAGACTATAGAGCACACATAAGGAAGTGACTACTGGCTAGCTTGCTCTCTCCTCTCTTGATCTCACCGCATCTCATTCCAGTTACCTCTAACTACCCCCTCCATCTTCTCTTCTCCTTGTAACTCAGTGAACCTCTCTGAGTGTCCCTCAATGTGGAGAAACTTTTCATCTTTAACCTAGATGTTTTATCATCGGTGCTGTATAGATGGAGAAGTCTAGAGGCTACTGTAAAAATAAAACTGAAAACCAGAAGCAGGAAGCTTAAACCCAAAGCCTGAAAACATTAGAGAACTCTTGAATTCAGGGAACATTAAGCAATAGGAGCTCATCAAATGCCTTCATACCTACACCGAAACCAAGCTCCACCCAAGGGCCAACAAGTTCCAAAACAAGACATACCACCCAAATTCTCCAGCAACACAGGAACACTCCCCTGAGCCTCAATATACAGGCAGCTCAAAAGTATCCCAAAACCTTTGATGTCTCATAACCCATTACGGGTCACTCCACTGCACTCCAGAGAGAAGAAACCCAGCTCCACCCACCAAAACTCCAACACAAGCCTCCCTAACCAGGAAACCTTGACAAGCCACTGATAGAACCCCACCCAAAGTGAGGAAGCTCCATAATAAAGAGAACTCCACAAATTATCAGAATATAAAAAGGCCACCCCAAACGCAGCAATATAACCAAGATGAAGAGACAGAGGAATACTCAGCAGGTAAAGGAACAGGAGAGTTGCCCACCAAACCAAACAAAAGAGGAAGAAGTAGGGAATCTACCGGAGAAGGAATTCCGAATATTGATAGTG